>NC_079220.1:42969132-43286208 GCF_029633865.1 Lampris incognitus | reverse complement strand
CTTTCTTCCTCTTCTCTCCAGTGCATACCTCCACCTCTCCAGGCTCTCCTCAACCTGCACCCTACTCTCGCTACAGATCACAATGTCATCCGCAAACATCATCGTCCATGGAGACTCCTGCCTGATCTTGTCCGTCAACCTGTCCATCACCATTGCAAACAAGAAAGGGCTCAGAGCCGATCCTTGATGTAATCCCACCTCCACCTTGAACCCATCTGTCATTCCAACCGCACACCTCACCATTGTCACACTTCCCTCATACGTATCCTTCACCACTCCTACATACTTCTCTGCAACTCCTGACTTCCTCATACAATACCAAACCTCCTCTCTCGGCACTCTGTCATAAGCTTTCTCTAAATCTACAAAGACACAATGCAACTCTTTCTGGCCTTCTCTATACTTCTCAATCAACATTCTCAAAGCAAACATCGCATCTGTGGTGCTCTTTCGTGGCATGAAACCATACTGCTGCTCGCTGATCGTCACCTCTCCTCTTAACCTAGCTTCTATTACTCTTTCCCAAATCTTCATGCTGTGGCTGATCAACTTTATACCTCTGTAGTTGTTACAGTTCTGCACATCGCCCTTGTTCTTGAAAATCGGTACCAGTATGCTTCTTCTCCACTCCTCAGGCATCCTCTCACTTTCCAGGATTGTGTTAAACAATCTAGTTAAAAACTCCACTGCCATCTCTCCTAAACATCTCCATGCCTCCACAGGTATGTCATCAGGACCAACTGCCTTTCCACTCTTCATCCTCTTCATAGCTGCCCTCACTTCCTCCTTGCTAATCCGCTGAACTTCCTGATTCACTATCCCCACATCATCCAACCTTCTCTCTCTCTCATTTTCTTCATTCATCAGCCCCTCAAAGTATTCCTTCCACCTTCTTAGCACACTCTCCTCGCTTGTCAGCACATTTCCATCTCTATCCTTGATCGCCCTAACTTGCTGCACATCCTTTGCAGCTTGGTCCCTCTGTCTAGCCAATCGGTACAAGTCCTTTTCTCCTTCCTTAGTGTCTAATCTGTCATACAACTCACCATACGCCTTTTCCTTTGCCTTTGCCACCTCTCTCTTTGCTTTACGCTGCATCTCCTTGTACTCCTGTCTACTTTCTTCATCTCTCTGACTATCCCACTTCTTCTTTGCCAACCTTTTCCTCTGTATAATTTGCTGTACTTCCTCATTCCACCACCAAGTCTCCTTGTCTTCCTTCCTCTGTCCTGATGACACACCAAGTACCTTCCTAGCTGTCTCCCTCACTATTTCTGCAGTGGTTTTCCAGCCATCTGGCAACCCTTCACTACCACCCATTGCCTGTCTTAACTCCTGCCTGAACTCCACACAACAGTCTTCCTTCTTCAACTTCCACCATTTGATCTTCGGCTGTGTCTTCACTCGCTTCCTCTTCTTGGTCTCCAAAGTCATCCTACAGACCACCATCCGATGCTGCCTAGCTACGCTCTCCCCTGTCACCACCTTGCAGTCTCCAATCCCTTTTAGATGGTGCCTTCTACATAAGATATAGTCCACCTGTGTGCACTTTCCTCCACTCTTGTACGTCACCCTGTGTTCCTCCCTCTTCTTGAAATATGTATTCACCACAGCCATTTCCATCCTTTTCGCAAAATCGACCACCATCTGTCCTTCCACATTTCTCTTCTTGATTCCCTACCTTCCCATCACCTCCTCATCACCTCTGTTCCCTTCACCAACATGTCCATTGAAGTCCGCTCCAATCACCACTCTCTCCTCCTTGGGTACCCTCTCCACCATGTCGTCCAACTCATTCCAGAATTCTTCTTTTTCATCCATCTCACACCCAACTTGCGGGGCATATGCGCTGATAACATTCAGCAATAAACCTTCAATTTCCAGCTTCATACTCATCACTCTGTCTGACACTCTCTTCACCTCCAGCACGCTCTTGACATACTCTTCCTTCAGAATTACCCCTACCCCATTTCTCCTCCCATTCACACCATGGTAGAAGAGTTTGAACCCACCTCCGATACTCCTGGCCTTACTCCCCTTCCACCTGGTCTCTTGCACACACAGTATGCCTACCTTTCTTCTTTCCATCATGTCAGCCAGCTCTCTCCCTTTACCAGTCATAGTGCCAACATTCAAAGTTCCAACTCTCACCTCCACATGCCTACCCTTCCTCCTCTCTAGCTGCCTCTGGACATGCTTTCCCCCTCTCCTTCTCCTTCGCCCAACAGTAGCATAGTTTCCACCGACACCCTGCTGGTTAACAGTACCGGTGGCGGTCGTTGGTAACCCGGGCCTCGACCGATCCGGTATGTAAGTCTTATTTATGATCCGCATATTTGATTTGGCAAAGATTTTACACCGGATGCCCTTCCTGACGCAACCCTCCCCATTTGTCCGGGCTTGGGACCGGCACTAAGGATGTACTGGCTTGTGCATCCTCAGTGGCTGGGTTTGTATTTCTATATTGTCATTATCATTATTTTATTAGGCCTAGATTTTTTTTTAGTTATTGTATTTGTATGATTATCTTAACATTGTTGTTGATGTATGCTGTACATCGCTTTGGATAAAAGTGCCTGTTAAGCACGCTAACCATAACCATGACCGATATTACATTACAGCCATTTATCAGATGATTTTATCCAAAGCAACATAATAAATTCATTTAATTTAGGTAGGCCTAGTCAAGAGAACTGCTAAGCATCTAATAGCCTAACCAGCGCTGAAGTACCAGTACAAAAACTACAAATACAATACAATATCTGCTAAGAGGAAGGATCAGGGTAGTAGTACCAGGGCTCTCAAGTTTTGAACTGAGTTCAGAGTGAGATTTTGGCAGCGGCGGTGGTGGGTGTTTGGTTGGGGTGGGGACGGGGTCTGATCTGATAAATGACACATAAATTCATACAAATAAAAATATTTATTTAATTCATCATTAAGTACATGCTTAATGGTCCTGTGGGTGTAGGTTTGGTTTTAACTTAACTGCTCTCTGTCTCTTTTCTCTTCCAGGCACATAAAGAGTCTCACTTGCAACATGTTCGCTAATGAATATGCATGTGCTGACCTGCATATTAAATTATTATCATGGCTTTTTCTCTGATTTTTACATTTTATTTTGATAGAATACTTAAATCTGAGACCACACTTAATTTTTAAAAATAACATAACTTCTGTCACATGAAATGTTATAATAACATAAATGTATAGAAACCTGTAGGTAATCTGCTGCTCTGTAACAGCTGCTGTGAGCTTTTCTAACCTCACCTAAGATTCTGGCTTTCAGTTTGTGTATTTCATGACACAGACCCACAGTGATGCTCACACTATCTCAAAAACTTTGTATTATTTTTCTTTCATTCAACTCCCGAACTAAGATCCCAGATCTTTCACTATGACACCAGAACTCACCTGAGAGGCTGCAGCTCACCTGTCTGTGTGTCTCTGTGCTGCTCAGGCTGCTGCTGACAGGATTTTCAGAATAAAATGATGCCTGATAGTCAAACAAATCAGTTGGACAAGCTGTGACTAGTTTAGCTTATAAATAATACTCATGTCTTACTACAATACAAGTAGCAGCACATTAATGTCACATATACTATAATAACTCTGCTCTTGAGCCACTAATGGAAAAGGAAGGGTTGGCATTAAATAGTAAATAATTCTCACACTAATTTCAAAGATTAATATTTGGATTAATTACAGAACATTCTCAGTTAATCATGTGTAAACAGTTACTGACACTTTGGTTCTTCTTTAAAAAGGATCAGATGTCTTCATTTGCTTTTGAGAGGAATTTTCACCAAGATTAAAGTTGTTTAATTATCAACATGTCTGAGCAACAGTCGCAAATTAGCTAATATCACCTAACGCCAGAAATTAATATAATATCAATATCTTAGTTTAGTTTCAGGGGAAGTCGTTTTAAATTCTGTGACGTTTGAAATGTTTAAACTTTAAATACTGACGGCTGCAGATTCTCCACCTCACAGACTCCTCTGCACCTGTTGCTAGGCAACATGTAGCAGTGTCTTGCCATTAACATCGCTGATAAAGCAGCTGGCTTGCTTGAGATCGGTAAAAATATAATATATAACAGTTCAGCAACACGCAAACCTACCACAGAAAACCGGACATTTTCATGAATTTATAACCCGCCCCCCCAGGACATGTCCAGGGAAAAGAGGCCGTTTGGTCACCCTAAGCTAACTAGGCTAGTTCACACACTCTGGTTAAACCAACTGCCTGGACACAATATTCATAGAGAGTAAAAAGAGACAATATTCCCCAGCAACGGATATCAAATAATGAGATAACTTACTGTACACATAGGATATGGTCTTCTCCCACGTCGTTGTCGTCCTACTTCGGATTTGTGACTAAGTTAGTAGATAGCTGTCCTCTTCTGTCAAGTTGTTGTAGCGGGAATATCTAAAGCTTACCCGGATACAGCAATGCTATTATTTGATTGGCTGTTCGGCAGCTATATTCTTTAATTTGATTGGCTGGTGCGTGGCAGGCCCTTCTCAACCTATGGGGAATCCACTTGATTCATACCTGTTCCGCTGTTATAAAAAATAGCGGCGCAACTTGGTGGGCGTTACCCTGGTTCTCTGTGTGAGAAATACAAGGTGTGGCGTGTGAGCGTGTGAACGAGTTGAAATGCGTGTGTCTCACGCCCAATGCGTGAGACTTGAGAGCCCTGTAGTACGTATTCTTTGCTATAAAAACATGATATAATATTTTTTGCTACTTACCCAGCAGTATATGAGCAGTTCTGTCCTGTGACAGTCACATTGGCCGTCACTTCCACAGACAGCAAATGAGGCTTATCTTGTTTTTTTATTGAGTGGTAGCATTTTGCATTTATGGATGTAGCTGTGAATGCCACATCGTGAACATAACGCTCCACAGCATATTGAAGTCCCTGTTTTCTGGCTTTAGAAGTTATTTGAGACCCCTGGCTCCAGAAATGCTGGCTAATAGAGTCTAGACTAGTTAATGTCAAGTCTATGGAGGCTAGACAGCTAACGTTAGCAGCCATGCTAATGTTAGCAGCCATTGGTAAAAATACCTAATTTTAATCCGTTTTTAGATTTTATGTGCTGGCTATTCCCTCCACTGTACACACACTTGTTCACTGTATGCTTGTTACGTTTTTTAAGGATCAAAATTATGAGTTTTAATGTTAACTACGCGTACAAGTTTTCAATTTTTTCTGTGGGAATGGACCCCCTCAAAGCTTTGTTTGTCTAACGTAGCAGCAGTAACATAGGAAAGCAGGACATGGGTGGGACTTGACGAAGGGTCAATTGACCACTAAATTGAGACAAAAAAGGGGGGAAAAAACAAGGTCATTATAAAGACACTTTATAACACTACCTTTTTCTATTACACATGAGCTTTAAGTATCTATCTAAGCAATATAGACTAGATTTGAACATAGTATAGCTCATACAGGGGCAAAACTAAAAGTAAGCAACCAACATATGGCAGACAAATTGCCTTCACAGGGCAAAACCCATAGCCCCAGTCAGCTTCACTCCATCCCAGGCTGACCCCTGGTTCATAGCTGGCAGTCACAAAAGCAGTGGGGTGTGCCTTCTCGTGTGCCCCCAACTCACAATATCCACTTGGAAAATAAATACAGTCCCCTTGACCCTCAGGACTTTCCCCCCTTGACTAGAGACTCGCATTCTCCATCACCTCTCCTGCTGACTCGTGAGTCCAGCCACTCACCGTCACCTCTGGTTCTTCCTTTAGATTGGGCTGGAAAATCCTCTATCCCCACAATCTGCCGTTCCAAACCACAGTTCATTGCAGCACCCTGGGGCATTTCTCAGCCCCTTGCACCTGTCGAGCACCATTATCCTCCATCTACGGCTCCCTCACCAAAGCTTCAAACTCCACCACCAGCCTCACCTGCTACCACATTGGTCATCGGGGACTCAATTGTAAGAAACATCAAGAATATCGGCCGTCAACTACTGTTTCCCAGGAACAAAGGTTGACATTTTGGATAAAATCTCCAACCTCTTAGCCAAACACCCCTGCACTCATAATGTAATTGTCTATGTTGGCAGTAATGATGTTCCAAAGTAGACGACTGAAATATTAAAACGTGATTATAGCAAACTTCTTGACTGTTTAAAAAAATCTGTCAAGCGGATTTTTATCTCCAGTCCCATTCCCCCTTTCAAGCAAGACATTGGACGTTTCAGGTGGACCCTCTGCTTCGGTTGGTTCTGCTCAAAGTGTTTTTTTTATTGACAATTTTAATCAAAGAAAGTTGAATCAGTTCATCTGGACACAACATTTATTGACAAACGTTCCATCACTCATCTAAGTGAACTATTCAGACTGAAGAGCATCTGTGGGATGTGCTTGACTGACAAGTCTGATGCACAGCAGCTCCACCTCACAACTTACAGGACTTGAAGGATCTGCTGCTAATGTTTTGGTTCCAGATACCACAGGACAACTTCAGGGGTCTTGTAGAGTCCATGTCTTGGTAGATCGGCACTGTTTTGGTGGCACACAGAGGACCAACAGTATATTAGGCAGGTGGTCATAATGTTTTTGCTCATGAGTGTACCTAGAGAGAGATAATATTAAAAATAGTGATTGTTTCCCTTTAAACTCAATAGAGGCCCTTTTCTATCAGGCGGACATAAAGATCACAAATACCTGAAGATAAATATAGAGCTTGCATTTCTCCCTGGTCTTTCATTTATCCCACTAATGCGGTGATGGATTGCTTGTAAGAAACAGCTTTTGGACTTTGCTGCAACTTAACCAAGTTCCCTCCCAGCCTCGAATTAGACATAAGTTGTTTTCATGGAAGCTAAACATCTTTACATCTCCTGTCTGGGGCATCTAGTTCCTGTAAAAAATTACATACCCTCTTTAAGATTTTAGCAGAGAAGGTATCCCATGCTAATTTAGAAACTCAGGATATGTTCTATAGCATCTTTTTTTTAAACAGCTTCCTTAGCTGGTCTAATTTTTTAAAAAGGAAAAAAAAAGCTAGTCTGTCTTGAAAAAATTGGCAGGTGAGGGAAAGAAAATAGGCTTTATTATTCCAGGTAATGTAGTGGTGCCCAGCCACCCTGAGGTACTCTTAATTAAATGCTCGCTGCCTGCCTTCCTTCCTGTACAACATGGTACCATTAATCACAGGGAAGAAAATGGTTTCGTTTACCGCATGTTTCTGTACAGCTTACTGTAGCAGTACAGAACTGGCAGGTAGGTCGCTGTGCTGGATGTTTCACACATAGTGGATGTGCCTGTCAGAGGGAGAGAAAAGGTTGAAGGAAGAGAGAGAAGCTAAGGAGTGAATGTGACTTATCTGTAGCATCGATGGCTTTCACACTCTGTGGATGTATTTCTCTGGTACAGAGAAGCAGGAAAGTATGTATTGCAGCCAACATTTTTGAATATAGGGTGATGTGTCTCCTCGCTTAACCGAGAAACCTGTATAATGATAAACATATGGCACCTGTTCAGGGACAACAATAATTAAAGATAACGTACTGCCACAATGTAAACTGAAGCCATAGCAGAACTCTTGGCTGCCCTTCTAAAAACATGCATTATGTTTGCTTGTGTTGTGCCATGCAGTGATTACCAGGATTTCCTTTGTAATAGTAAAGGGGGGATGTCTCTTGGATATTTCCCAGACACCTACTGTTGAGGTGTGCTAACACGCCTGTCCTTGAGGGCTTTTATTGTCGTTCAAGCATGTTACCATCTCTCTCTATAAAGAGTGTGTTGAGGTGTGAGTGTAGATAATTTCCACAACCGTGCTTTCTACCTCCTAAACCAGAGATTACATTGGACATGGGCCAGATATCTATTTTTTTTCTTTTGGATTCCCCCCCCCCTTTTCTCCCCAGTCGTATCCGCCCAATTACCCCACTCTTCCGAGCCATCCCGATCTTTGCTCCACTCTCTCTGCCCATCCGGGGGGGGGGGGGGGGCTGCAGGCTACCACATGCCTCCTCCAATACATGTGGAGTTGCCAGCCACTTCTTTTCACCTGGCAGTGAGGAGTTTCACCAGGGGGACGTAGCATGTGGGAGGATGAATGAATGAATGAATGATGAATTATTTCAAACATGTAAATAAGCAGGCTATAACATAAAGATAAGCCATTGCCAATAATCTGAAGTGATCAAATCCACACGTCAAACTCAGCGAACAGATCTCCATATGCATCAGATTATTTGTTACATGTTCGAAAAAGGAGTATGAGGAAGTATAGACTTATTTTTTCCTACCCCTTCTCACCTACTCTTAAGTTAATTAAGCTACTATACATTTCAAACTCAGTTCCCACAGCACTGTGTATTTCAAATTCAATGTAAGTTGTGATGTACAATACAAACTCAACTACTGTGAACCATAGGAGAAAAAAATAAAACGCATCAAAAACACATGAGAGAAAGAGAAAAAAGAAAAACACATCCTAATGTCATGTACCAAGAATAAACAGATCTCAATGCTACGTACAACCCGAGTGGATGCCATTCTATGAAATCCACTCGGTGTCATAGAAAGAAAACTGAAATAAAAAATGTAATAAGAAAAGTTGAGAGATAAATATAACTTAGACAGGTAACACAACTCTTTGTCATCCCTATATCTCTCGATAATTAGTCCTTTGTACTACCTCTTGAACTGTGTTATGTTTGTACTTTGTTTGAGTTCCATGCTGAGACTGTTCCACAATTTTACCCCACAGATTGGTGCTCTTCAAAGTTGTATGAACACATAATTTCTTGAAGTTTAATTTCCCTCTCAAATTATATTCCCCTTCTCTATCTGAGAATATTTTTGGTATATTACTCAGTAGAAGACAGTTTCTTGCTTTGATCATTATTTTTGCTACGTTAAATTCTACTAAATCCCTGAACTTCAAGGCACTTGACTTTGAAAATAGCTTGTTGGTGTGTTCACGATATCCTACATTATTAACTATTCTTATGGCTCTTTTTTGTAGTATACATAATGGTTGTAGGTTGGTTTTGTAAGTGTTACCTCATACCTCCACACAGTAGATCAGATATGGTAAAATAAAGAATACAGAGTGTGCAATGATTTATCATCCAGAATGTGGCTTGCTTTTCTCTCATGCTCGCACTTATGTATGTGAGGTTTCCAGCAGATTTTGTGGTTTAGTATCACACCTAGGAATTATTTTCATATACCCTTTCTAGTTGGACATTACCAATCACTACTTTTACTTTAGTGCTTATTTTATAATTTCCAAACAACATAAGCTTTGTTTTGTCCAGATTTAAAGATAATTTGTTTTTGTCAAACCACTGTTTTAGTTTTTCCATTTCTATTGTGGTCACCTCCAAAAGCTGCTGTAAATTCTCACCAGAACAAAATATATTCGTGTCATCAGCAAATAGAACAAATTTCAATATTTTTGATATCTTGCATGTATCATTTAAGTACAGCATGAAGTTTTGGACTTAAAACCGACCCCTGGGGTACATCACAAGTAATATACATGCATGATGATTTATGTTCACCTATCATTACAAACTGCTGCCTGTTACATAAATAGTTTCTTAGCCAATTGTGAACCACCCCTCTAATACCATACCTTTCCAATTTGTCAGTCTATTGTGATCAATAGTATCAAAAGCTTTTTTTTAGATCTATAATTATTCCCACAGCAAACTTTTTTCGGTCTATGCAGTTAGTTATTTCTTCAATTAATTCAATGAGCACCAGAGATGTCAATCTATTTGGCCGAAACCCATACTGGCTATTGGTCAGCAGATTGTGCTTCTCAATGAATTTGTCTAGTCTAGCAGCAACTAGTTTTTCCAATATTTTCAAGAATTGTGACAGTAATGAAATCAGTCTGTAGTTTGTTAATTGGTGTCTATCTCCGGTTTTATATAAGGGTATGACATTTGCCATTTTCATTTTCCTTGGAACGTCACCAGCTTGAAATGACATATAGGAGGAGGGTGAGGGAGAGAAGTTATAAAACTGCACCCAACTGCATGTTGTCTCTGGTCAGATCTATGGCATTTCGTTCACATGACTGATGTGAAGAGGAGTAGATGTCTGTGGGTGTGTTGACATAGCAGAGACTGAATCATCTGCCCATCCTATCCTTCCTGGCCAGCTCAGCATGCTCCCACAGCCCATTAAGATCTAAACAATCCTCCCATGTCAACATTTATCGCTTTAAGATTAGAAGCGGCACAAGGCGTGTCCTTAAAAAGTTTTTTTATTCAGTAGTGGAGTAATAAAGGGGGTGGGGTGAAGGGATGGACGATGGGTAAAAGTTGGTTGGATTAGGGAAGAGCAAGATAAAGGGATCATTCTAGGGTTTGACCCCAAACTGACCCAGGACTGATGTAATATCTGAGCCCATCAACTATTCATGGTCAAAACTGCTTTTCTTCCGTTCAGTGGCGATGGGAAGTACACAATAATAATGCCTAATACGCAAAAAATAAAAAATAAATCCCATTCTCTGTAAATGTCTTTAATAATTTCTCAGAGATGCCCTGATAGACTTTAATTGTGTAAGTATTATTGTACTCAGTGCAGATTTTGGTAGGTTTTTTTTTCTTCTACTTAGAATTTTATGTCAGAATTAAACACAGGGACATTATGGCTTGCTCTGAAGTAGTCTGCAGCTGAGTGAATTAGGATTTTGATGTGGTTGATGTAAAGTGCCTAAGTTCCCGTAAAGACAAGTTTAAAACAAAATGGTTTATGCCTCTCTGTTGGCTGTCACCTCTGCAGCTAATTTCTCAGCCACAGAGTGTCCCTCGAACTATCTGTCTTTCTTTTGTTTTACAGCTTTCACCATGATGATCATCTTGGCCCTACTCCGCATCGGCAAAGGTCGAGGCGAGGGAAACCCACCTGTGGCCTCAATCTCTGGGGTCCCCAACCTGTTTGGAGTATGCGTCTATTCATTCATGTGCCAGCATTCTCTCCCATCCCTGGTGACACCCATCTCTGACAAGAAACGTGTGGGCACCCTGCTGCTTGCGGACTACGTCCTCATTATGGGTTTCTATGTCCTCCTCTCCTTCACTGCTATTTTCTGTTTCGACAGCTCCCTATTGCATGACATGTACACACTGAACTTCACAGACAACTGTGATGTCCTTGATATTCCGGCTCTCCGCTACTTCCTGGGGCTGTTCCCCGTCTTCACCATAAGCACCAACTTCCCCATCATCGCTGTCACGCTGCGTAACAACTGGAAGACCCTGTTTCACCGTGACGGGGGCACCTACCCTTGGCTGGTGGACCGCATCATATTCCCTCTCATCACCCTGGTGCCCCCCATCCTTGTGGCCTTCTGCACCCACAACCTGGAATCGCTGGTGGGTATCACAGGGGCTTATGCCGGGACAGGCATCCAGTATGTCATCCCAGCTCTACTGGTGCACTATGGCAGACGCCACCTAGAGCCTGTGATGGACAGGGATGCCGTCAACAAGCACCAGTCCCCATTCCGTCACAGTTTCTGGGTGTGGTTTGTTGTAGTGTGGGCCAGCTTCTGCCTCATGTTTGTCACAGCTAATATTATCCTGACTGATACCAAGAAATGAAAAGGACTCCTTTTCGTTAAACTTGGTTTTTTTCTGTATCTGGTCAGTGTCCTCTCTCTTTTGTTCCTATATCTGAGGCCTTAATGAAATTGCTACAGGTTAGACAGTGTGCCTTTTTTCTTGGGACTCTTGTAGCATGTAAATTAATTGTAATTAAGAGTAATTTATCGATCTTGTTGAAAGGGACCAAAAATGACTATGGTCTGGTGTTAAAGCTGGAACCGTATATAAGGGATAAGAAGTGGGAGGGTTCTTAATGAACTTAAGATGGACAATCTAAGGTTTTAGCAAGGTTTTGCACTTCTACAGCAACATTTTTTTTTAGTTTTTTTTTTTTAATGAATCCAAATGTTATGGCTGACAGCAGATGTTTGACTTGTATATCATTTCATTCATAATTTTCACATGCTTACTTTAATTCCCAAAATAAACTGTGGAGGGAAACGGCTAGAGCAGGGCTTAATGTCCCACCCGACTTTCATAACGGAATGTTCTAGCAAGGTATGGCTTGGACAGGTTTTAGCAACTGAAAGAGCAGAGTAGGAAAGTTGAAAAAGAGTCTGTCGGACGAATGCTCCTGTTTGATTGTAAAATACTGCCACCTCTACACAGCTTGATAATGAAGTCAGAATAGAAGCTAACAGGAGAAAAGAAAAAGAATGAACCGGGAATAATCTGTCTCTCATGGCTGACATATACATTCTTCATTGGTGACGCCTCCAGTCTCGTCTTCCCCCCCGTGAACAATGAAGCTTCATCTACGACAGATCCACTGACAGATAGATCTAGAGGATGACTTCCATCTCTGTTTATCACCAGACTCTTACATCGGTAGTTCAACCACAAGACACAAAGCACGCCTCCCATACTGCTTAACACCAATGTATGCCTCTAAAAAGACCCTCATACCACCTAAAATCTTTCAGGCAAATCTCTGCAATAGTTGAACTTTGACCCAAAGGCTGTTTTTGGTAGACCCCAAGCAAAAGGTTAGTGAGGTTCATCTCAAGCTGCTGCATGTACCACTTGGTGATGAATCTCGTCCCAGTCCCCACAGCAGTTTGTAATGAGAATTTCTCAGCTAGATGATTTGCTGTCAGCTCTTTTAAATACAATGTCATTGCAGTTACCTGCTTTACTTAAGCTCATTCTGTTTGAAGCCCCGGGAAATGTAATTTTACCATTAAGATATAGCAGCGTCTCCTTTGGACTTGTGTCATTGCCTTATGTTAATAAATACTGTTAATACTTTTCTTCATTTGCCCCTGGCTATTTTAAAACGGTATGCACCTCGCTTGTTTTTTTTTAATTTTTTTTAATTTGATTTTAGTACTGAGGAGTAGATCACTCTAAAACCATTGTTGTTACTTTAATTGGTATGTCAGACCTTGAGGTGTAGGATACCTTATTGCATGGTAATTACTGCATTATGTAAGTGACGGAATTGAGCCATCACAAGCAGACTCACAGTAAAGAAAAATTAATATTTATCAACATTTTGTATCCATGCAATATTGCAGAAGTTTGCACACCTTTTTCACAAAACGTGTATCATTTTGGTTAATGGCCATACGACTCAAGCGTACAAAAAGTTATGTGGTAGTTCTCAGTGATGCTCTACTGCCATCTGTTTCTGGAGTGTCGCCGTGAATTCAAATGGCATTTGACTAGCTTCTTAGACAGCTGTGTAGATTTGCTTAGAGAGGTATTAAGGCATCATCATCAGTCACCGCAACGCTGCTTTAAATAAAGGTTAGATGTGCCATTCCATAAGCATATATCGATGTTGCAACTGCAGTTGCATCTCAGCATGGTACTGAATCATTGGAGTATCCTTAAGAGTTGTAGAGTGAGGTACCTTTCTCTGTTGTAATCAGTGTTTGTCCAGGATGTACAAAGAGGAATTAGTCTTCATTTAAAGTACCTGTATCTAACTATAACCTTGTCTGTCAGCTTTTTTTTTTTTTTGAGATTTTGTTTTGTTGGGGTGGGTGGAGAACAACAGCAACTGCATGCAGCTACACTTTAAATATCACTTCACCTTTGTATTCACAAGTTTACTTTCCTGCTCTTGTGTACTGTTCAGTTTTGTTCAACTCTGCCTGATATGGGAAAAAAGGATTCTCTGTCCTCATCTGAGGTGGTGTGCTCTGTCAAAATGTAAGAATAAGAATAAATGAGACCAAGGATTTTTTGAAGTTTAAGGGAAATTGTTCAGAGATAAAATAAATGTTTTTTTGGAAGAGAGAGTTGGTGCATATTTGGCTTTGGACATAGATGGTATAATGACTCTTGTAGAGAGTTTGGTGAAGGTGCCTTTTATTTCCTTGGGTTATTTGTCACCCTGAACATTCTCTCTCTCTCATCCTCTCTTTTATAAAGCAACTTGCCAGATAACATCGGCATGTAAACCATTTCATTTAACTGACAATCAGCATTTCCCCCAAAAAAGAACTTGATAATCCTTTGTTGTGTTCTTTTTGTGGTTTGTTTTGCTTGTATTTATGTGGGTCTTTGTGATCTTGAGACACCCTCCATACACAGACACAGACACACACTAGCACACACACACACACACACACACACACACACACACACACACACACACACACACACATGGTCTTTACTGTGTTGTATTTTGCTGACAGTGGTTTGAGTTGATTTGGTCCTGCCTGTAATTCATTGATCTACACATCAATGTTTAAATGCACCATCACCTGTTTTGGTTTATTTTTTGTGTTTCACAAAGAAAATAAAAAGCATTGTATTTATCTGAACTGTTTGAACCTCCATTACTGATGTACCAGTCTGTGTAATTAGATAAGTCAGTTGTATGTCCGGGTGGTAATTTGTTAAAGTTTTGGCAACGGTGTTTGAAATATACAGCACTGTATTGGTTTCACTTCACAAAATCCAAAACATGGTGTCACTTTGACGATAGACGTGACTTATTCCAAACTGGGATCTGCAAACAGTTCTGTGATGGTACCATGCTTGTACCAGCACATTGTAAAACTCACTCTTTGGGGGAAGAACGCATGAGGCAGTGTGTCATTTCATTGCATAATGTAGGTTACAGCTCACTTGTGATTTCTGATGGATGTTATTCGACCTAAAAACTGTTTCCCAGATTCACATAAGGAAGGCACTATTTTGGTCCCCTCTCCAGGCATTTGCCATCTTTCTTCCTTCCCATCTGCAGTTCCATTCTACCTTACTTGAAGCACTTCAAGGATTTTTGTAATGACATAATGGATCCTATTTATTATTATATATATTAAACCCACCCTTCGGAATTTCAATTTTAGCTGGGCTGCTGCAGTTTAATTTACTCCCCACATTTTTGTGAATTTGCTGTGTGTTTAGGAGTAAAAGATAAAATTGGACATTACGTTTTGATGCGAGAAATTTATCCATGGTTTACAAGAGAGATAGCACTAACCGGTGCTTGGCTGTGTTCGTTTCTGACTGTCCCACTAGGATGGAGTTCATTTATTCCTGTTGTCTGGCCTCATCAACACTGGACTATTAAAGTTATCTGAAAATCTTGCTTTGCTTGCAAGTTGCAATTGAACTTTCCTGACAAATTTCCAATCATCAGCAGGATCAGTCTCTGTGGAATTATAACCAGGTCTGACTGGCTGATAATGAGATCTGTCTGCCATATTTTTCTGGAAATTAAAAAAAAACTTTTTTTTAATTCTTCCCCCTTTTTCTTTAAATTGTACTTGGCCAATTACCCACTCTTCCGAGCCATCCCAGTCACTGCTCCACCCCCTCTGCCGATCCGGGGAGAGCAGCAGACTACCACATATCTCCTCCATAGATGTGTAGAACTGGATACGGCGCCGCCGCTCAGATCTTGCAGCCAATTTTTTTCCAGTGGTCACTCGCGGTATTGCAGCGAAAAATCCCCTGCGGCCCAAAAAGCCTTTCCCCCATAGACCACCATTGTAAAAGAGACGCCTGTAAAACTGTTGACAGGACACCTCCAGCTATAATCATAGTCAATTATTACTCTTTGTATTGTATATTTTTAAGGCATGGGGTTTAAATCTTTTTTTTAAATACCAAAGCCCAGAAAAATCTTTTTTTTCTCCGCATGACGTCACGGCTGTGTACGAGCACTCTACGCTTGGTCAAGTGTCTTGGGCACGAGGATCTTTGTATATTAAACAAACACAGAGTATATTAAACAAACGCAGTTCGAATAAACAAAAATCAAAATCAAAGGTAAATTACCCTTTATTTTAGTATCATGTTTTGTTTGTTTGGGGGTTTTTTTGTCTTTGTTCTTACCACTGCATACATTTGTTTTTATGTCGGTTTCTAACAATGGGGTTGATTTCATTGTTTACATGCAAATCACGTGAGGAACTTTTACTTTGAAAACCCATAACGGAAGTCACTGTATGGCATAATACGGGGGACTTGCAGCTTACGTCACGTGAAGCGCCACTTGCCAGAAAGTCAGGAGAAGAAATAAGTTATCCCGCAAAAATGCTGATGTGAAATATAAGTGTCTAAGCAGAAGTCCACGCTGTACTGATTTAGCGCCCCAGTTGGAGAGTGAACGAGCTCATGCGTTGTGGAAAGAATTAATAAATTTCATGAAACATCAGTTCGAGAGTCCGACCATCTTCCTCCTGGGGACGCTACAGTAAGAGCTTGACCTCACCGAACCTGCCATCCACCGAACCTGCCATCCTGCTCCAGGCTGGTGTTCATGAAAGTCTACGGTGCCAGACTACGGTACTTCGCCTGTCAACATTGGAGCTGTCGCGTTTGATTGGTCTCGGTGTGATGGTCAGATAAAGTCAAGAGTTAAATGGAAAGGAAATTTTCACAATGGGTAAAAAGTTTACAACTTTACCGTATTAAGAACTGCTGTATTATCTTTTGGATTAATTTGAGTTAATATAAGGCAAATCTTCAAGAACCCGAGTTTATAAAGTCAACTCGATGTAAGGTTTCTGTAAGGTATTTCAAGGTGTTTGTTTATTTTCAAGAACTTGAGTCTAAAATATGATCAGATTTCTATTACTCGTTTTCCTTTGAGATAGTTAATTTAACTACTGTCAAATACATTAGCTTACACGTTTCTCAATCAATTACCGATTGAAAATGGAAGAGCCAACTAGCTCGTCTCTTGATATTTGTTACGTTCCCCGTTTAAGGTCCAGGGGATGAGGGGAAGTAACAAAGAAAATAAAAATATCCCGGGGGAAACAAGAAAGGTGGGAGGCAGAACCAGGTGTAAAAACGAACAGATTTATTAACAAAAAATAATCCTAAATCAATGTAGCTACACGGGTCCAATTTACTTTATTAAAAGGCCACGATTCATACTGATGTCCAGTGTTTATTACTCTCCCATTTGCCACCTCAGACACCGTGAAAACTAAAGTCAAGAACAACAACAGAACGACACTTACGATCATGGCTGCACATGGCTGGGCTCCGTCATTGTACAACGTAACATAACAATGATATAGAAAATCAATTACGCACAAGATCAACAAACATAAAGATATGACAGGATACATAAAATAATACAGAATGTGAAATAGTTACCATGTGCGCCTCTCAGACCATGTGTAGAATGAATATTTGGAACTTTGCATGGCGTCTCAGCACAGCGGCAGGTTTCTCTTTCCCATAATGCAGTAGTTGTAGGTGCAACTACATACAGCAATCATGTGATCATAACAAAGTAAAAGTCACATGTTTTAACTATAAGATTTTTAACCTGTATTTATATTCTTAATCGCCTGGTTAACCGCAGGCGAAGCATCAGAGTCCTCACAGCTGGACCGGGGAAAGGGAGGGGCTGGGGAAGCAGGGGGCGGCTCGTCGGGAGAGGGGGGTGGGGCCGGGGGGCGCCCCCGCCGTGGGGGCAGGCCAAGACCAACAGGGCGGTCTAAGTCCAGGTGAGCAGGCTTGAGGCGGTCCACAGAAACCCGCCCCAGCCTGCTGCCAACCTCCACCACAAAGTGCTTATATCCAGTGTCCGTCGTAGGGTGGCTGCAGGGGACCGCGGTGCGCGTCGTGACGGATGAAAACATATCCCGCCGACCGCAGCTCCGTGGGGACATAGGACTGAGAGCCGCCATGCTGAGAAGTGGGGACCGGTGCAAAAGCCCTGGCTTCCTCCTGCAGCGCAGTCCGTTGGCAGCTGGCGGAGCTGCGGCGGTGGGAAGGAAATCTCCCGGGACCCGAAGTGGCTGTCCGTAGACCAGTTCGGCGGATGAGGACTGGAGGTCCTCCTTGGGGGCCGTCCTGAGCCCAAGCATGACCCAAGGCAGTTTGTCGACCCAGCGGTCGTCCTTGAGGGTAGCCCGCAATGCGGCCTTCATTGAGCGATGGAACCTCTCGACCAATCCATTCGCTTGAGGGTGATACGCTGTGGTGCGATGGAGCCTCACCCCTAAACCCGCGGCGATCTCCTCCCAGAGCGCTGACGTGAATTGCGGCCCTCTGTCCGAGGAGACGTCAGGTGGGGTGCCAAAGCGGGCGACCCAGGTTCCGATGAACGCTCGGGCAACCTCAGGCGCTGTCGTGAACGAAAGCGGGACTGCCTCTGGCCATCGCGTGGTCCTGTCGACCATAGTGAGCAGGTATGTGAAACCACGGGAGGGGGGTAGGGGGCCTACCAGGTCCACATTCACGTGGTCGAACCTCCTCTCAGGTACCGTGAAAGGTATCAGGGGCGCTTTGACGTGCCGGAGCACTTTGGAGCGTTGGTACTCCACACAGGTGTCAGCCCAGTCCCTCACATCCTTTTTGAGTCCATGCCAGACAAACTTTGCCGCCACCAAACTCTGTGAAGGCTTTCTGCCAGGGTGAGACAGCCCATGGACTGCGTCGAAGACCCGCCGCCTCCAAGCAGTCGGAACGACGGGTCGGGGCTAACCCGTAGAGACGTCGCACAGGAGCGTGGCGCCGGCGTCGTCGAAAGCCACATCCTCCAACTGCAGCCCTGTGACGGCGGTCCTGCATGCCTGCACTCCTGGGTCGGCGGCCTGGTCAGCCGCCATCTGGCTGTAGTCGAGTCCCAAATGGGCGGCACCAGCGATGGCCCGGGAGAGACAGTCAGCGACCGGGTTGGACTTCCCGGCGACATGCCTCACGTTGGTGGTAAACTCTGAGATGTAGGCCAACTGTCGCTGCTGGCGGGCTGACCACGGCTCTGCCACCTTGGCCATCGCGAACACCAGCGGTTTGTGATCGACGAAAGCCGTGAACTGACGGCCCTCCAGTAGGAAACGAAAGTGCCTAACAGCGAGGAAAAGGCCAAGCAGCTCACGATCAAAGGTGCTGTATTTGCGCTCTCTCAGGTTCAACTGCCGGCTGAAGAAGGCAAGCGGCTGCCACGCACCGCTCACCCACTGCTCGTAAACCGCGCCGACAGCGTAGTCCGAAGCATCCGTCGTGATGGCGATGGGCGCTCCAGACACAGGGTGTGCCAGCATCGCCGTGTCAGCCAGGGCGGCCTTCACATCCTTAAAAGCCTTGTCCCTCTCTGCAGACCAGTCCACAGCGTGTTTGGGGGCTGTGCTCTTCAGAGCCTCATATAGGCGGCGGAGGAGATCGGCAGCCCGGGGGATGAACCAGTGGTAGAAGGACACCATGCCAATGAACTCCCGGAGGGACTGGGCCGTGTGTGGGCGTGGAAAGTCTGCGACGGCCTCCACCTTAGATGGAAGGGGGGCCGCCCCGTCCTTGATGACCCGGTGGCCCAGGAAGTCGATGGTGCTCAGACCAAACTGGCATTTGGCTGGATTAACTATCAACCCGTGCAGGCCGAGTCTCTCGAAAAGGGCTCTGAGGTGGGACAAGTGCTCGGACACGGAGGCGCTAGCGACCAGGATGTCATCCAGGTACACAAAGAGGAAAGGCAGGTCCCGCAACACTGAGTCCATGAGGCGTTGGAAGGACTGCACAGCGTTCTTGAGCCCAAACGGCATGCGCAGGAACTCGAACAGTCCGAACGGAGTTGTCACAGCCGTTTTGGGGACATCACCATAGCAGGTAACCATGTGGAGAGACTTCGGTTCTACATCATCCAGTCCCCGTTAGTCCCTGTGATCCTAGGGCGGCCCTGGTTCGTACAGCATGAGCCACACATCGCCTGGGCCTCCGGTACCATCATGGAGTGGAGCTCCTCCTGTCATGCCCAATGTCTCCAGGCTGCTCCCGCCCCATCCCCCCGACGTGCCCCTAGTACCCCGCCTCCCGACCTCTCCTCTGTTCCCCCTGAGTACCATGAGTTAGGTGAGGTTTTCAGCAAGACCCGGGCCCAAACTCTTCCTCCTCATCGGCCTTATGACTGTGCTATCGACCTCCACTCTGGGGCACCCCTTCCCAGCAGTCGTCTGTACAGTCTGACCATCCCCGAGAATGCTGCGATGGACGAGTACATCTCCGAGTCCTTGGCAGCGGGGCTCATTCGGCCCTCGTCCTCCCAGGTGGCAGCTGGATTCTTTTTCGTGAAGAAGAAGGACGGGGGCCTCCGACCCTGCATTGACTATCGCAACTCAATGAGATAACCGTCAAGAACAAGTACCCCCTTCCTCTCATGAGTTCCACCCTTGAGCCCCTCACCCATGCTACAGTCTTCACTAAGGTGGACCTCCGGTGTGCCTATCATCTGGTCCGGATCCGGAAGGGGGACGAGTGGAAGACAGCCTTTAAGACGCCCCGGGGTCATTATGAGTACCTGGTCATGCCGTTCGGCCTCACCAACGCCCCGGCGGTATTCCAGGCTCTCATGAATAACATTCTCCGCGACATGCTCGACGAGTTATTGGTGGTGTACCTCGATGACATCCTCATCTTCTCCAGGACCCTCGAGGAACATGTCCAGCATGTCCGCCGGGTACTCGAACGTCTCCTCCGGAACCGGCTCTTCGTCAAGGAAGAGAAGTGCCGGTTCCATTCCCCTTCCATTGACTACCTGGGCTTCGTCGTTGAGAGGGGACAGACCCGGGCCGACCCCCGCAAGATCCAGGCTGTGGTGGACTGGCCCGATCCCACATCACGGAAGGAATTACAGAGCTTCCTTGGGTTTGCGAACTTCTATCGGAGGTTCATTCGGAACTACAGCTGCGTGGCAGAACCTCTCACCAGGCTGACCTCCCCCTCCCAGCCGTTCATCTGGTCCCCGGCTGCCCGCTCTGCATTCCAGTCCCTCAAGGAGAGGTTCACCAGCGCCCCGGTCCTGCTCCACCCCGACCCAAAGAGGCAGTTCATCGTAGAGGTGGACGCTTCGGACACCGGGTTGGGGGCTGTCCTCTCCCAGCGGTCAGCGTCTGACCAGAAGGTCCACCCATGCGCCTTCTTCTCTCGCCGGTTCCTCCCCGCCGAGGAGAACTACGATGTGCTGGCAGTGGTGGCTGCTCTGGAGGAGTGGCGCCATTGGCTGGAGGGGGCGGAACAGCCGTCCACCATCTGGACGGATCATAAGAACTTGACGTTCATCCGGGCAACCAAGCGCCTCAATGGTCGGCAGGCACGGTGGGCCAGCTTCCTCAGTCGGTTGGACTTCACGCTGACTTATCACCCCGGGTCCCGCAACACGAAGGCAGACTCCATGTCCCGACAACACCCGAGGAGGGAGCCAGCTACAGAGGAGCCGACTCCCATCCTTCCTGAGGCCAGGGTGGTTGGCGTGGTTACCTGGGGCATCGAGACCGTGGTCAGGCAGGCGTTGCGCTCCCATCCCACCCCGAGCCACGTCCCTCCACGCCGCCTATTCGTCCCGGACGCAGTCCGGCCCTGGGTTCTCCAGTGGGGCCATGCCAGTCAGTTTGCTTGCCACCCGGGTGTCCACCGCACCTTCACCTTTCTGGCTCGGCGTTTCTGGTGGCCCACCATGAGGAACGACGTCAGGGACTTCGTAGGGGCCTGCTCCGTCTGTGCTCGCAGCAAGGCCTCTCACCAGGCACCCGCGGGTCTGCTGCAGCCCCTCCCAACTCCAAGCCGGCCCTGGTCCCATGTGGTGTTGGATTTTGTCTCTGGACTGCCTCCCTCCCAGGGTAACACTGTGATCCTGACAGTGGTGGACCGCTTCAGTAAGGGAGTGCACCTGGTGGCCCTCCCCAGACTCCCATCGGCTTCTGAGACGGCGGACCTCCTGATGAGCCACGTGTTCCGTCTCCACGGCCTTCCCCTGGTCGTCGTCTCGGACCGAGGGCCCCAGTTCGTCTCCCAGGTATGGCGGGCCTTTTGTAAGGGGTTGGGTGCCTCTGTTAGTCTCTCCTCTGGCTATCACCCACAGACTAACGGACAGACGGAGAGGATGAACCAGAGCGTGGAGTCTGCCCTCCGGTGCGTGGCCGCCAAGAAGTCCAGCTCCTGGAGCCGGTTCCTCCCCTGGGTCGAGTATGCCATCAACTCCCTGGTCAGCTCTGCCACCGGCCTCTCACCTTTTGAGGTGTCCCTTGGCTACCAGCCGCCTCTCTTTGCTGCGCAGGAATCGGAAGTGGCGGTTCCCTCCGTGCAGGCCCATCTGAACCGGTGTTGTCGCGTCTGGGAGGTGACCAGAGCTGCTCTGCTCCGGGCAGCTGAGAGCGCCAGTCGGGGAGCCAACCGACGCCGGTCCCCAGCGCCTACGTACCAACCAGGCCAAAGGGTGTGGCTGTCCTCGAAGGATCTCCCGCTTCAGTCCACCGCGAAGAAGCTGAACCCCCGGTTTGTCGGGACCTTTGAGATCAGGAAGGTTCTCAGCCCCGCGGCGGTGAGTCTTAAGCTTCCGGCTTCCTTGAAGACCCATCCCGTGTTTCATGTGTCTCGGGTTAAGCCTGTCTCCCACAGTCCTCTGATGCCTCCGGCCCCGGCTCCGCCTCCCCCTGAGATCGTGAATGGGCACCCCCAGTGGAAGGTCCGCCGGCTGCTGGACGTCCGGCGCCGAAGACGGGGGTTCCAGTATTTGGTGGACTGGGAGGGCTACGCTGGGTCTCCCGCCAGCTCATCCTGGACCCTGGGCTGCTAACTGAGTTCCATCATTCCCATCCCGACAAGCCGGGCAAGTCGCCTGGTGGCTCGCTCACCCCGCGCCGTGGCCCGCCCACCCCGCGCCGGCAGCTAATCGGCTCGTCAGGGTCGGGCTTCGTCATCAGGGCTGGGCTTAAGTTTGGTGGCCTCCCACGTGCCCGTTGTCAGTTCGTGTTGTAACCTCCCCGCACCCGCAGTAGCGGCCACTCTCCTCTCACGGTCCTTTTCTCTACGAACTCACCCCAGCCCTTGGTTCATGTTTTTCCCTTGCAAAGTTTCCCCGTGGAAGTATCCTGCCGTGTTCCCGTTTGGATTACCCGCGAGTTTTTCCCCCCTTGGACTTTCCGTTTTTTCCTTGTCGCTCATTGCCTTCCGATGTTTAACTATTTGTACGCGTAAGGAATAAAGTACGCCAGTTTTCGGCTAACCCCATCTCTGTCTGGTGTCGTGCGCTTGGGGTCTTCCACAAACCCTAACAGGCTGACTTGCAACTTACCTCACGTGAAGCGCTACTTGCCAGAAAATCAGGAGAAGAAATAATGTGAAATATAAGTGTCTAAGCAGAAGTCCAGGCTTTACCGATTTAGCGCCTCGGATGGAGAGTGAACGAGCTCATGCGTTGTGGAAAGAATTAATAAATCTCATGAAACATCAGTTCGAGAGTCCGACCATCTTCCTGCTGGGACGCTACAGTAAAGGTGAATAAATGACACAAAGCTGAGCCTTCTCTTTCACACATCAAGATATTTTGAGCCTTTGGTTTTGCGCCGAATATATTGGTCACTTGTTAGACTTTGTTTTGAACGTAATTGTTTTTTGTTTTGTTTTTGTTTTTTTGTTGTTCGTTTGTTGGTTTTTTTTGGCCGTTTGTATAAATACATCCATGGTTTCAAGTCCCAAGTAAATCCCATGGTAGTCTTATTATGCATCCATGAAGTCCACTATAGCATTCATGAACGCGCAGCGCCGGATCCTGAACCATAGCCTAGAGCATGATGGGAGTGACACTACTGCGCATATTTAGTGGGCCCCATGTACACGGAAGTAACCCGGAAGCCAGAAACTCAGGTATAGCTCCAGAAACTTTTTCGGCGTATGCGCCAGGCGAGCAATTTTCATAGGATTGAACAGGCGCCATTTTAAGATCTGGTATCCAGTTCTACTATAATACATCCATGGTCTCCTCCGATACATGTGGAGTCGCCAGCCACTTTTCACCTGACAGTGAGGGGTTTCACAAGGGGGACGTAGCGCGTGGGAGGATCACGCTACCCCCCCCCCCCCAGTTCCCTTCTCCCCCGCGAACAGGCGACCCGACCTACCAGAGGAGGCGCTAGCGCAGCGACCAGGACACATACCCACATCCGGCTTCCCACCCGCAGACACGGTCAATTGTGTCTGCTGGGACGCCTGACCAAGCCGGAATCAACACGGGGATTCAAACTGGCGATCCCCGTGTTGGTAGGCAACGGAATAGACCGCTGAAAATTCAAGTGTGTGTGTGTGTGTGTGTGTGTGTGTGTGTGTGTGTGTGTGTGTGTGTGTGTGTAGTCACAATTACCAGAGAGCAATTGTGAGTCCAGGTGCGTCTTTGGAGGAAATGGAAAAGACGGGAAAAAAGACACTTTACTACACACTAGGGCTGGGAATCGGCAGGTACTTTTCCATTCAATATTACAATGATAATTTTGTGCTGATTCGATATCGAATGCATATTTCAAATATAATTATGAGTATCACAATTCCATATTAGTTTTTACGCTCCATCTCCTCTTCAGTAAAATGCGAAAACTGCAATTGTCTAAAGGAAATGTACAACAAAATGCATTTATTTGAAGCCCCATGTGTTACAAAAGCATAGAAACAAGAGTGCGCTTTTCTGAGTAGATCTTCAAACAGTTCAAATTCAGACATTAGGAGATGTAGAAATCATCATATCAAATCTCTACACAGCATCTGTTCGTTGTACGTTTAACAGTGCTATTCAAGGAAAATGCTGCACTATTAAAATCATCTCAGTATTGCCATTATGCACCATGGGAACCACACACACGCACACGCACACTCACGCACGCGCGCGCGCGCGCGCACACACACACACACACACACACACACACTCACACACAAACACACATGGTATGCTCCAGTCAAGTGTTTCCCAACCCAGTCCTCAAGGACCCCCTATCCTGCAGATTTTCATTGAAACATGTTTGTAATTATTCAACGAATCACCAATTAATTATGTCAGATTTTGCACACCTACCATAATTAAGTGCTATGAGATGATTGGTTGAGTAAGTACAAGCAGGGCTCTATGCAGGGTTACAATTAAAATCTGCAGGATAGAGGGTCCTTGAGGACTGGGTTGGGAAACACTGTTCTAATCAAACTATCACATCTTCAAATTAAACTGTAATAAATGTATTTACTACTACTGGTTTATCTGGTGGTGTCGGCCCTGTCTGTCCTCATGGATGAGCCTCAGGTGGAGGCAATAATTACTCTAATGACTCTATTGGGTTTTAACAGCAGCTTGGACAGTGTGAACACATCAGAAATGAGACATGGGCAGCAAAGGTGACTAGAATGCGACGTTCTATACATGGCTGCTAACTTCTCATCAGCAGCCCTCTGTCTTTCTGTTCCGCTCATTTCATGTTGCAAGATATTGAAATTTTTGCCAATATCCCAAAACCCATGATTTTACATGGTCAATCCATCTGATACCAATAGACTTTTTCTTCCATTCATTGCAATACCACCATGTGCCCTAGTTTCCACCAATGGACTTTATCTATTATTATACTGTAACTTTGATCCTTGGTGCAGATGCAAATGTCTGAAACTGACTGCTTTATTTGCCCCTGTCCTGATGTATTTCTAAACACTAAACAACATTCTGCATTCACTGAAGGAGATGAGCACAAATTATCTCAACGTAAAAGGAGAAAATATGTAACATTTACTTTTGCACATTTTCAAACATAGGGCGGCACGGTGGCACAGTGGTTAGCGCAGTCGCCTCACAGCACGAATGTTCTGGGTTCGAACCCCGGGTTAGTCCAACGTTGGGGGTCGTCCCAGGTTGTCCTCTGTGTGGAGTTTGCAAGTTCTCCCCGTGTCTGCGTGGGTTTCCTCCAGGGGCTCCGGTTTCCTCCCACAATCCCAAAAGACATGTAGGTCAGGTGAATCGGCCATACTAAATTGCCCCTAGGTTTGTGTGTGGGAGTGGGAGTGGGAGTGGGCGGGGGCTGTGATGGACAGGCAGCCTGTCCAGGGTGTCTCCCCGCCTCGGGTCCAGCATCCAGCGACCCTGATTGGGATAAGCAGCTTGGATAATGGATGGATGGATTTTCAAACATTTTTGCTCTTGCATTCACTCTACAACAGCTCGATATTTAAATGTTTCAATGAAAAAGAAAGAATCGCACACTCTAATTATGGATGCAATGGTACGTCCAAGGGAACGAACACCAGCCAGGATAACTGTCGGAACTGCCAAACTGCATGGGCTAGCAGTTAGCTTAGCCTGCCCCGCTTTTGCATCCTGTCAGACCACTCTTGTTTCTTCCTTCTTGGGCGCAGCTCCAGGCAGGGGCTGTGGTCCTTTGGCCCACCAGACGCAGCACACCAGGCTCCCCCAGCCGATCCAACGCCAGCTCTCCCAGCCAGACACCCTCAACACACCTCCTCGCACTCCACACGACAACACCAAAAACTCCGCAGTTGGAAACGCCTCTGCTGGAAGCGCACAAGTTCTCTCGTGCTGTGCAGGAGCCCGTAACGTCACTGCTACCGGCAGTTCACTGCTTAAATGTGTCTCTGCTTAAAGTACCTACTGTTGCCCAGGAGACGGCAGGAGCAGCTGACATGGACAGTGACAGTTTTGGTGTGCAAACAGTGGCAGACAGGGGGTCTAGGGAGAGTGGGCCCAAGCGTTGTACTAACTGTGGCTCCACAAAGCATGTATCTCGGGACAAATCATGTCCTGCCCTGGGCAAGCGCTGTCATAACTGCAACAAGATGAATCACTTTACACGCTGCTGCTGCTCCCCCCCTGCAAACTCACAGGCTGCTGCAGTTCCTATCAACACAGTTCAGATTCAGCGGGCCTCATTCCGCCTCTGCACATGCCTTGTGGATGGAGCCTACATACTGCTCCTTGTTGACACGGGGGCAAAGATGTCACTCCTGAACAAAGCCACATATGACCGGCTTTTCCATCACGTGCCCCTGGAAGTGACAGCCAACTCCCTGTCAGG
This sequence comes from Lampris incognitus, assembly GCF_029633865.1. Taxonomy (NCBI): domain Eukaryota; kingdom Metazoa; phylum Chordata; class Actinopteri; order Lampriformes; family Lampridae; genus Lampris; species Lampris incognitus. The sequence continues at coordinate 43,259,351 of NC_079220.1, read as the reverse complement.
CTATGGCTATGCCCCCATCGCCACTTTGGGAGTAGTCTGACTTCCCGTGGAGTATAATCACCAGTACGTCCCTGAAATCAGGTTCTACATCACACAGAAAGGGGCTAACATCATGGGGCTAGACTTGTCCCATGCCCTGGACTTTACACTGACTGACACTGTGGGCCTGCGTGTCCTGCAGGTCTCCACCTCCTGGCCCAGATGTTACCCAGAACTGTTTGGAGTACTGGGCTGCATGACTGGGTTTGTGCACCAGCCTACTGTGGACTCATCGGTCCGCCCAGTAATCCAGCCACTACGACTCATTCCCCTGGCCCTCCGGGATGGGGTGGAAGAGGAGATACACCACCTGATGAAGGAGGACATCATCGAACCAGTCAATGCCTCACCCTGGATGTTCAACCTGGTGATAGCCAAGAAGCGGGGTGGTGGACTGCGCCTCTGCGTGGATCTGACAGACATCAACAAACCCATCATCCCCGACAAATACCCCCTCCCCACAGCTGAGGAGCTGACTAGCCATTTCCATGGCTCCACAGCATTCAGCAAAATGGATTTACGCCACGGCTACCTGCAGGTTCCCCTGGCACCGCCCAGCGTGGACCTCACAGCTTTCGTCTCACATGTGGGAGTGTTCAGATACAAGCACATGGCTTTTGGGCTGTCATCAGCCCCAAGCTGTTTTCAGAAAATAATGTCACTCATCCTAGCTGGCATTCAGGGGGTCACCATCTACAAACCCCAATTCCAATGAAGTTAGGATGTTGTGTAAAACGTGAATAAAAACAATAAAAGGATTTGCAAATCCTTTTCGACCTATAATCAAATGAATACACTAGAAAGACAAGATATTTAATGTTCAAACTGATAAACTTTATTGTTTTTTGCAAATTTTGAATTTGATACCTGCAACACGTTCCAAAGAAGCTGGGACAGGGGCAACAAAACACTGGGAAAGTTGAGGAATGTTCAAAAAACACCTGTTTGGAACATTCCACAGGTGAACAGGTTAATTGCAAACAGGTGAGTGTCATGATTGGGTATAAAAGGAGCATCCCCGCAAGGCTCAGTCGTTCACAAGCAAGGATGGGGCGAGGTTCACCACTTTGTGAACAACTGCGTGAGCAAATAGTCCAACAGTTTAAGAACAACGTTTCTCAATGTACAATTGCAAGGAATTTAGGGATTTCATCATCTACAGTCCATAATATCATCAAAAGATTCAGAGAATCAGGACAAATCTCTGCACATAAGCGGCAAGGCCGAAAACCAACATTGAATGCCCGTGACCTTCGATCCCTCAGGCGGCACTGCATTAAAAACCAACATCATTCTGTAAAGGATATTACCACGTGAGCTCAGGTACACACGTCGCTACATCTACAAGTGCAAGTTAAAACTCTACCATGCAAAGCGAAAGCCATATATCAACAACACCCAGAAACGCCGCCGGCTTCTCTGGGCCCGAGCTCATCTGAGATGGACTGACGCAAAGTGGAAAAGTGTGCTGTGGTCTGACGAGTCCACATTTCAAATTGTTTTTGGAAATCATGGACGTCGTGTCCTCCAGGCTAAAGAGGAAAAGGACCATCCAGATTGTTATCAGCGCAAAGTTCAAAAGCCAGCATCTGTGATGGTATGGGGGTGTGTTAGTGCCCATGGCATCATGGGTAACTTGCACATCTGTGAAGGCACCATTACTGCTGAAAGGTAAATACAGGTTTTGGAGCAACATATGCTGCCACCCAAGCGACGTCTTTTTCAGGGACGTCTCTGCTTATTTCAGCAGGACAATGCCAAGCCACATTCTGCACGTGTTACAACAGCGTGGCTTCGTAGTAAAAGAGTGCAGGTACTAGACTGGCCTGCCTGCAGTCCAGACCTGTTTTCCGTTGAAAATGTGTGGCGCATTATGAAGCGCAAAATATGACAATGGAGACCCCGGACTGCTGAGCAACTGAAGTCATACATCAAGCAAGAATGGGAAAGAATTCCACCTACAAAGCGTCAGCAATTAGTGTCCTCAGTTCCCAAACGCTTATGGAGTGTTGTTAAAAGGAAAGGTGATGTAACACAGTGGTAAACATGCCCCTGTCCCAGCTTTTTTTGAACATATTGCAGGCATCAAATTCAAAATGAGTGAATATTTGCAAAAAAACAATAAAGTTTATCAGTTTGAACATTAAATATCTTGTCTTTGTAGCGTATTCAATTGAATATAGGTCGAAAAGGATTTGCAAATCGTCGTAGTCTGCTTTTATTCACGTTTTACACAACATCCCAACTGCATTGGAATTGGGGTTTGTACTTAGATGATGTGGTGGTACATGCACCCGCCGCCACACTGCACAATGCTCGCCTGGAACAGGTCTTCCAGCGCTTCAAGCAACACGTTGTCACACTGAACACTAAGAAGTGTGCGTTTAGTGCCAAGGCAGTCGAGTTCCTGGGTTTCCGGCTCTCCAAGGCGGGTATGACCCCAATCATGTCCCACACAGAGGCCATTCTGTCCCTGCCGGACCCACAGTCAACGTCCTAGCTGTCCTCTTTTCTGGGGATGGCTGCCTACTATCTCCGTTTCATGCCACACTACTCCGACTCAACGGCCCCCCTGCGCCAGCTGCTATGGAAGGATGCTGTGTGGGACTGGACCCCAGCATGCCAGGAGGCTGTGGGCGTCATCAAACAGATCCCCGCCCACTTTGGCCCATTTCAGCCTGACTGTGGTGACCATGGTCACCTGTGATGCATCCGCGGTGGCACTTGGTGCAGTGCTCTCCCAGGTCCATGAGGGGGTAGAGCGTCCAGTGGCCTTTGCCTCACGAGCACTCACTCCGGTGGAGCAGAAGTACTCAGTGGGGGAGAGGGAAGCGCTTGCCTGCCTGTGGGCATGCGAACGCTGGCATGTCTACATGTACAGCAGGACTTTCACTATCCGCACAGTTCATCAGGCGTTGACGGCTCTGCTGGCGACCTGAGGTTCGGGCACAGGCCCATGAGACTACTGAGATGGGCGGATAGGCTGAATCAGTACAACTTCAGACTCGAGTTTATGCCGGGGTGTACCAATACGGTGGCCGACCTCCTGTCCCGAGCCATCTCTCTGACCAAAGAGGTAAGAGGGGCGACGCCAGAGGATGATGACGACGACGACTGTGTCCTCATGCTGCACGGGTCCCTCAGCACAGTAGTCACCCTGGCCGAGCTGCAGCAGGCCTCGGCTGAGGATGAGACACTCACAACCCTTCGTGCCTACATCCAGGATGGCTGGCCTGCCAAGATGGATGACAGGCTGCTCCCCTACCATAAAGTCTGCGACGAGCTCTCCTGCTGGGGGGAGGTGTGCCTCTCACGTGGCCACCGCGCAATTGTACCAGAGACTCTAAGGGCCAGAGTTCTGCAAATGACGCATGATGGGCATCTGGGGGGGGGGGGTCAGGGTGAAGCAGCGCTGCCGAGACACTGTGTGGTGGCCTCACATAGACTGACGCAGAGAAGCTGGTGCGTAACTGCACCTGCTGCCTTCTGAGTGGGAAAACCGGCCAGCCTACCACAGTACCCCTCACTCCAACCCCGTGGCCATCCGCGCCATGGAAGCACATCCAGATCAACCTCTGTGGAGAGCTCCACAGGGCAACTGTGCATGCCCGCTACTTGCTGGTCGTGCATGACCTTCACTCAAAATGGCCAGAGGCCATCACCTCACACACCATCATCGACCACCTTGACAAGCTGTTTGGGTGCTGGGGCCTACCCTGTGTCATCACGATGGACAATGGGCCCCAATTTGCATCGGTGGAGTTCTCAGAGTTCCTGTCACTGCGGCCCATCAAGCACATCAGGACAGCAGTGTACCACCCGGAGAGTAACGGAGGGGTGGAAAGACTGAACAAAACTCTCAAGAATGGAATTCGAGACTGTCTGGAGGAAGGGAAAACCTTCAGCACTGAACTCAGCCAAACGCTCCTGACCTTCCGGGCATCCAAGCACTCCACCACGGGGGTGACACTGGCTCTGCTCATGATCGGGCGGGAATTAAAGCAACCACTGGACCTCTTGAGAGTGGAGCCAGCCACTGCACATGAGAGCCCAGGGCTCCAGAAAGCCAGAGCTCAGGTCCGAAGCTCACAGGCCCGGATGAAAGAGGTTTGATGCCTCCGACCGAGTACAGACTCCCTCTCAGTCTGTGGGGGACTGGGTCAGGATCAAACACGCCCACCATCAGAACAAGCTGCGGTCATACTGGTTGGAGCCCCATCAGGTGACTCAACAGCTGGGACCAGCTACCTACAGACTGGACGATGGGACTCGTTGGCATTCAAACCACTTGCATAGGGTTGTAGCCCCTACAAACCCTGCATCATCCCTGTCCCCAGCTGCTGCTCTCAGTTGGCAGCCCAGACCGGAGGCAAACTGGGTGGGTGGTAACCCACCGCCATTGCCAGGCCCTGCTCCCCAGCCTGCTCACCCTTAGAGGGTGAGGGTTCCACCTGTCTGGCACAAGGACTGTTACGAATGGTTAAGGGACATCTAGGGTAGGGACTGATATGTTACGTTACTTTCTCAAGGGGGTGGGGGGAGAAAATGTTATATCTGGTTAGGTAGTGTTATGCCCAAGTCTGACTTGTCTGGTTAAGCACTAGCAGTTACTGTGCCTTTAAGAAAAGCAGGGGGCAGTGTGAATTACGGCAAGGTGGAAAGTGTCGTGAGTTGATGTTGGTTAATAGTCCATGGGCCAGAGCCCAAAATTTCCTATTTCGGTACACTCAAGGTGGCAAAACTTACTTATAATTTTTGAAAGGATCCATGTCTGTAGATGATATTTTGGTATGATAACCATTCCTGAGTGGCAGCTGTATCACAGTTATCAGCTCATGAAGTTAACCACCCACTAAACTAAATTGCATTTTAGACGCTGGTGCATATCCTGGTTTAGCCTCATGGTCAGGACATTTTTCAATGTTCTATAATATTGTCTTTGGTATCATTTTAAAGGGGACCTTCTTAGCTTTCATTCAAGCCCTGTTGTGGATATTTCTCACAAATATAGAGGTCACTTGAGCTCTTCAACCCGTCAATAACACACATCTTTCTGCAATGTTCGCCTAAACTATATACTTTCTTTTAGCCCTGTGGCACCTAGGAATATCAGGGACACAAAACACAAAAACTGGAATACTCACAGGACTGTAAAGATTCAGGAAATGTATAATATACCCATACTATTTCATTGTGTGAGGTGATTGTGAGCCTTAAATTAGAAGGGCATTGTTACTAAGAAACTAACTAGACCAAAGCCAGTTAGTCCATGGGTCAGACCAGATATCGATATCACCCAAGGTGACACAACTTCACTGGTGCCATTTTATTTGGTACACTAACAGAAGTAAAATAATACATGATAACCTTTCCAAGTGAGCAGCTATTTCATTTTTCTTTCAGGAAACGTGTTTCTGTGCCTCTCACGATTGTGTATTTGCCCAGATTTTTACAAATATAGCATTTCAACACCCCTGGTACTGATTAGCCTAGCTTAAACTCTGGGACAGTTCTTAGTTGGCCAACAACCAAGGATAACCAGTACTGTGTATTTCCATTCATTGTGCTAAGCTAGGCTAACGTGCAGCCAGATAGCTTTCTACTAAACACATATAGAGGAAACTGGTATCTATCTTCTTGTCTCACTCTGGAGAAGATTGTAAGCTAATTTCCCATAATGTTAGCATGTTCTTTTAATGTATATGTCAATATGATTAGTTAAAGTGGCTACGAGGAACTTTCATCTTGTGTTGATTTTAGCGGCCTCATGTGGACAAAATACAGCTGTTGCATAGCAACTAGGTAATGTATCTATTTGTGGCTATGTAAGATAAATAATGGTAATATGACGCTGGTGAAGCAAAGTAAACTTTGTTTTAGTAGTGTTCATACACCTAAGTTACATGTATTTGTTTGTATGTGGCAGGTGAAAACTGACTGAATATGGCCACTGGTGAACAAGTAAGTTTTTACCCAATACCAAAGCGCCCACGGGTGGAGTGCATTATCCACTGTTCTGATGATACAGATAAGCTGGTTTCACTACAAAGTGTCGACTCATGGAGAACTCTGCTCAGGGCAGCTCAGATACGAAATCATGCACCAGTTTTGAAACTGGCAAAAGACATTCCTGAGGGACAGATTCCAGCAATCTACTACCACAGAAAGTGTCGCAGTATCTTCACTATGAAGCAAATTCTTGATGGCCTCGTTGCAAAAGAAAAGAAAAGTTGTGTCTCTGCTGAAGAGAAACAATCTAATAGAGTAGCTCGACATGCTCCAAGTACATCTAGGACTTATGATGCAGAGTGCATATTTCGTCAGAAAAACAGCAAATATTCCAAGAGACAGAATACGAGAGAAGTACTGGTGCAGTGTCGAGAACTGCGAGCTGATGCAAAGATCAGGAGTGCAGCCACAAAGAAAAGGGACAGCAGAATCCTTGCCATTGTGAGTAGAGACCTTGTAGCAGCTGAAGGGCACTACCACAGGTCATGCTATAGACTTTACACCAAAGAAGAGGTTTCCAAAGGAGAGGTTGCCAGCAATGAAGATGATGATGCTGCAGCCCAGTATGAAGCTGCTGTGAATAAGGCATACAATGAGCTGTTCCTCTTCATCAGGATGGAGCTTTTTGGCAATCCTCAAGTGATGACAATGACTGATCTCTCTTCTAGACTGGTAGCTTCAATGAACTCCCAAGGCATTGCCCAAGTCAAGGAATCAACCAAGAAGCACATAAGGCGAAACCTGGAGAGTGAGTTTGCTGGAGCCTTGCAGATATTCCCTGATGAGAAAGGAAAATTCCTCCTCTATCCCGATAACTTGTCCATGAGGGAACTTGCCAAAGAAAATCAGTCTCTCAAAAGGGAGCTGCAGACCCTGAAAAGTGTCAGTGCACAAGATGTTATAGCCAAAGCAGCCATCAAATTGAGAGCAGACATTAAAAGTCAATATGTTCCTCAAACCTGGCTGCCTGAAGTCAAACCAGAAGCAGAATGTCCTACCATTCCAGAGTCGCTCATTATCTTCCTGTACTCTCTACTCACAGGCTCAAATGATCCTGATCATGCATCCCAGAGAGTGCAGTGCCTTCTGCAGTCATTTGGCCATGACATAGTATATGCAGTGACATGTGGAAATACCAAGCCTTCCAAGCACATTGTTCTGCCATTCAGTGTCAAATCGTTGACAGGAAATGTAGAGTTGATAAACATCCTCAACCGACTTGGTCACAGTGTGTCCTATTCACAGATGGAAGAGATCAACACTGTCCTGTGTCTCCAGAAACTCTCATCATCAGGGAGTGGCATTGCCCTTCCAGCTAACATCCATCCTGGCATATTCACAACTTTAGCCTGGGACAATATCGACCGTCTTGAAGAAACTGTCAGTGGTGAGGGAACATCTCACAGAGTCAATGGGATTGCTGTGCAAGCAAAGCCAGTCAACCCACTTCCTGTCCAACCCATGCCCACTGTTCCCAAAACAAAGAAGAGAAGCATTGATGGACCCCCACCAATGTTACCAACTTACAATGCTGGACAACGGGTAGGGCCACCACAAAGCAAAAAGTCAGATGCCGATACTGCAGCCAATACTAAGCTTGCCAGAGAGAAAAACCTTCTTTGGGTCCTAGCACGCATGTCACAACAAGAACAGTCAGTCAGCAGCTGGACAGGCTTCAACATCCTGACTCGAGGAGAGATGACGGTCATCCCCGACAATATAGGCTATCTGCCTACCATCAATGCTCCAGCGACACAAATGTCTACTGTCAACGAGGTGCTTAACCAGTCACTGAGCATCATGCAGTGCTTAGGCCTGAGGAAGATTGTCTGTGTCTTTGACCAAGCCCTGTATGCGAAGGCTGTCGAGATCACATGGAAACACCATGACAAGTTCCATGATATCATCGTTAGGCTTGGGGTATTCCACACCATCTGCACACTGCTGGCAATAATAGGAAAGCGTTTCCAAGATGCTGGACTCAAAGACCTCTGCATTGAGTCTGGCATGATTGCAGAAGGCTCAATTGCTGGTGTTATGGATGGCCGCAAGTACAACAGGGCAGTGCGACTACACAAACTCCTGTATGAGGCTCTCATGCGACTGACCTTGAATGGTTTCCTGTCCTGGTTGGAAGAAACTCACAGGAATGACATGGTTCACCTGAATGAGACACTGAAGACCATTGACAGCCTTGGGAAAGAAGTCTCACAACATGCTTTGAAGGAGGTCCTCGAGAACAGCTCTTGTACACGCATCATGGATCTATTTGAAGTCTACCGTGAGTTCCTTAGAGGTGGAAACGGCAGCCTCTCGAACTTCTGGATGTCCTATTTTGACATGGTTGAAATCTTGTTGGGGCTCATCCGAGCATCCAGAGAGGGAGACTGGATGCTACACTTGGCTAGCATTCGAGCAATGATCCCATGGTGCTTTGCTTATGACAGGATGAATTATGCACGCTACCTCCCCTACTACTACGCCCAGATGTCTGAGATGCCCATCACACACCCAGATGTGTACACAGAATTCATGGAAGGAGGCTTCTCAGTCCAACTGGGCTCCACCAATCCCTTTGGCCGAATCCCTGTTGACCACGCTATAGAAGAAACGGTGAACAAAGACACCCAAACAGCTGGAGGGACAAAGGGATTCAGCTTGAAGCCAGGAGCTGTGACCAAATATTATCTCACAGCTGAGTATAGAAGCATGTACCTCAGACAGCTGAGAGACCTGACAGGTCAAGGCAGGTGCAAATGGTCTCATCCAGATCTACAGAGTCCAAGGATCAAGAGAGATGAAGCAGATGTCCAGTCTCTCATGGACCTTATGGAGAATAACTGGCTCAATCCTATGTCCCCTGATGAGATTGATTTGGTTAGCCTCTCCACTGGCAACATGGCTCCACCTGATGTGACCATAGATCTCTTGAGAGCTCTTGAGAAAGGAGAAGAGGCCTACCAAGCATTCCAGCAAACAAGGTTAGATGCAGACCCACCACCTGTGAAATTCCACGACAAGATGACCAAGCAAAGTCTGAAAACATTCTCCAATGTCAGCACAAAACAAGCTCATGGAAAGAAAGCACAGGATGTGGTTCTGAAGGCAGATAGAAACCTTTTCAGTCACATGATCCTGGTGGCTGAAAGCAGGAAGGTGAATCTGAAGGATGTCCTTGCCTACCCATTGGGCCCACTACCATGGGCACTGGCAAATGCTGATGGGTCCTTACGAAAAACAAACAAGGCTGCACTTGCCAGAGAGCTTGAAAAGAATGTATCTCCTGCAGAAGACATCCCAATCCCATCTACTTCCATCATTGATGGGATGAGCCTGGTCCAAAAAATGAATCGCAACAACAAAACCTTTGCACAGGTGGCAGAGTCAGCCTTGACCCAGGTCCTCCATGAGGGAGCACAGAGTGGGAGGATTGATGTTGTTTTTGATGTCTATCACCAGACTTCGATCAAAGATGCTGAACGACTGAAACGGGGTGGAGACATCACTCTCCAGTACAAGAATCTTGCAGGGGGACACCACGTCCAGCAGTGGAGAAAATTTCTGTGCAGTTCCTCCAACAAGACCAGTCTCATCAAGTTTCTGGTGGAAGAGTGGAAACTCCCACGATACAGAGCTATGCTGCATGGCAAGGTGTTGTACATGACCTGTGAGGAAACCTGCTACAAGTTGACAGAAGATGGGTGTGAGGAAGCAGCAGAACTGCACTCCACACATGAAGAAGCTGACACCCGTCTGCTCCTGCACGCATTGCATGCAGCAAATGCGGGCTCAAAGTCAGTTATCATCACAGCTGAGGACACTGATGTCATGGTGCTTTGTCTTGGCTTCCAGAAGGACATCACCTGTCCCATCTACCAGAAGTGTGGGACTCAGAACCGCACACGGTTTGTCGACATCACCAAACTGGCAAGTTCACTTGGAGACAGCATCTGTGACAGCCTAATTGGCTTACATGCCTTCACAGGCTGCGACACTGTCAGTGCATTCGCTGGTCGAGGGAAGCTGAATGCCCTGAAGATAGTGAGAAAGCACACTTCCTGCCAAGAGACTTTTAGTCAACTGGGACAGACATGGAATGTGAGTGATGAGCTGTTCCAGAAAATTGAGCAGTTCACCTGTCGGATGTATGTTGCTAATAGCAGCACTGCTGAGGTGAACAAACTGCGTTACCAGCTCTTCTGCACCAAAAGGGGAGAGGTTGAGTCCAGCCAGCTGCCACCATGTAGAGACTGTCTCTTTATGCATGTTCAACGAGCCAACTATCAGGCAGCAATATGGAAGTGCTGTCTGCAGGCTAACCCTGTGGTGCCAAGCCCTACTGAGTATGGATGGACAGACGATGAAGGCAAGCTGGGCATTTACTGGATGCGCTCCCCACCTGCACCAGATGTGGTCTTGGAAATGCTAACATGCAAGTGTGTGCATTCATGCAAAATGCCAAGCTGCATGTGCCTGTCAAATGGACTTCCATGCACAGACATGTGCAGGTTACAGACCTGCAGTAACCAAAAACAGCAGGATGGTCCAGAACTGGACTTTGAACTTGGGGAGTCAGATGATGAGACAAACGAGCAGTTTGATGAATGACAGTGTGATGATTCTGATGGTATTACTGTGGTAGTAGTCTATTGATGCACAGGATGTTGATTCTGGACTTGGTTACCCAGAGCTTGATAACAATAATGTAACCATATTCACATATACCCATTACCCTACCCATTACCATTACATATACCCACTAATGATATGGGATTACATGTATCATTGACTAAGTATATGTAAATGTCAATGTTGTTTAAAATATTAAAATAGTTCATTACCTCACTATGGTATTCCTTTTTATCATGTATTTTGATTGTGTATTTAAACAAATGTATAGAGACCAGTTTGTGACCTAACTGGCTTTGGTCTAGTTCTCATTTAAGGCTCACAATCACCTCACACAATGAAATAGTATGGGTATATTATACATTTTCTGAATCTTTACAGTCCTGTGAGTATTCCAGTTTTTGTGTTTTGTGTCCCTGATATTCCTAGATGCCACAGGGCTAAAAGAAAGTATACAGTTTAGGCGAAAATTGCAGAAAGATGTGTGTTATTGACGGGTTGAAGAGCTCAAGTGACCTCTATATTTGTGAGAAATATCCACAACAGGGCTTTAATGAAAGCTAAGAAGGTCCCCTTTAAAATTATACCAAAGACAATATTATAGAACATTGAAAAATGTCCTGACCATGAGGCTAAACCAGGATATGCACCAGCGTCTAAAATGCAATTTAGTTTAGCGGGTGGTTAACTTCATGAGCTGATAACTGTGATACAGCTGCCACTCAGGAATGGTTATCATACCAAAATATCATCTACAGACATGGATCCTTTCAAAAATTATAAGTAAGTTTTGCCACCTTGAGTGTACCGAAATATCGTCTGGCCCATGGACTATAAGTAAAACTTATAAACGTGGCTCCCGGTGTGGTCATTGACTGAACATAATAATAAGTACTGGCAACAAACATCTGTAAGACATGGATTCATAAAGAGATGCTAAGGGCTTGTTTATTGAATACGAGCACTCTTAACGACCGCAAAGAAAGGAATATGGAAAATCAAAGAAAGTTGAATCAATTCATCTGGATACAGCATTGGGAGAAACGCTGCATCACTCATCTAAGTGACCTCTTCAGTCTCAACTGACTGCGGGTATCCCCACCAGGGGCGTCAATTCACCAGAAGCCAAGGCATGGCAAAGTCAGATGACATCACATCGGACATCAAGTGACATCAAATCAAGTCCCTCAAATTCTCATTCCATCTCAACCATGTGGCTCTTTGCCGGTAGTTAGCTACAACCATTTCTTTCATTTATACAATCGCGTCACCCTAATACAGTCAGAGCCTTGACTGATTCACCTAGACATTCCTCATTGCCCGCAATGGAATTTGTATCCCCCGCCACAGGTGTAACGCTTTTGCAAGTATTAGTCCATGGGCCAAGACCAAAAATATGACATACCATGGGCAAATTCTAGTTGTGATTTTTTTTATACCTATACTTCCCTAGTTTATGTTTTGATATGATAGACCTCTCAGGCCGGTAGCTTTTTAGTGGTTATCACCTCATGAAGTAAACCACCCCTGAAAACTGCATTTTTGCCACCGGTGCATATCCTGGTTTAGACTCATGGTCAATACACTTTTCAGTGCTTTATAATATTGTGTTTGGTATCATTTTAAAGGGTGCTTTCTAAGCTTTCATTCATGCCCACTGGTGAAGCTCTCTGGTAAACATATAGGTCGTTAGAGCTCTTAAAACCATCAAAAACACAAAATTTTCTACAATTTTCGCCTAAACTATACAGTTTATTTAAGCCCATGTGGTATCGGGGAACATCAGAGACACAAAAAAAAAAACAAAAAAAACAAAAAAAAACTGGAATACTCACAGCACTCCAAGGATTCAGGGAATGTATACCATACTATTTCATTGTTAGATGTGATTTCAGGCCTAAAATAAGAGGGATGACTTTGGCCAAAATCTCTCAGAGTCCTTATTCCATGCAGGACCAGACCAGACCAACTGAGTGGGTGAAGCCTTATGCTATACATTCACAGACACTTATGCTACCTATAGTTTTTTTTAAGGGGTCAATATAAGTAATTTTTACAAAAGCAGCTTTGCTGATAAGAAATTAGATACAAAAACAAGTTGGCAAAAAAAGTCTGGCCACCTGATGTAGAAGAAGATGAATTCATCATTCCTGAATTAATCACTCAATTCATGCAAACACTACTGACTGGAAACTGAGTACCCAAGTCCATCTGAAAGAGTCAAGCAACTTACCACCTTCTTTGGCAGTGACTTGATCTTTGCAGTCACCTGTGGCAGAATCAAGCCACCAAAACACCTACTGCTTCCATTTTGTTGTGGTTACATCGCCCCGAGGCGTTATTATGGATCCCACTGCTTTTCTGGCCAAGACACGCCCTGCGTAGCATCCAGGCGCTAGGATTCTAGGAAGACCAACCCCTACTCTGCCTCTGATTAGCTAACCTTACACCTAGCTCCGCCCTAATCATAACCTTAACCAACCCAACCAACGGAGGCAACGAGTACTGGCCAATCAGAGGCAGAGTGCCCAGAAAAGCAGTGGGATCAATAACACCGCCCTGAGCTGCCTCCCCGACACGTTCAAGCCACTCCCCCAGCTCGGACGTGCCGGAAACATCCGAGCGCTCGGCTCGCGCTCTGAGGAGACGAGCGCTGCACTGCACCAGGTGTTTGCCATCAGCTATCAGGCACACCTGCGGCAATCAGGCAGCCCTCTACAAGAAGCCTCCCAGAACGTCTCTCCGGGCTTCGACGTACTGAATCCTGAGGTAAAGCTCTGACAAGCCCTCCAGCGTTCCTTGCCCTCTTCCCCAGTGTCTAATATTCGTGTCTCTCTTTTTACTCCCAAGACTCTCCCTCCGCGACTTCCACGGCTCCCCGCATCTCCCTCGTCCCCAGCGACCCTCACGTTTTCCCCGGACCTCTCCAGCGGTCTCCCTCCGTGTCTCTCTACCTGGACCCCTCCTTTCGGACTTGACTTCCTGGATCTCGGACCCGGACTTCCTCGGACAACCCCTTGCTCTGCCGATTCAGACTTTGGTATCCAGGCGCACATCGTCTCAACAACGCCCACCTGAGACTCACCTGTCATTATCCCTTGTGGCAGTTTTGTTTGTTTTTCTTCCCTGCATTAAATCGCCCTTCGGGTTATCCCGGTGCTCTGTTGTCTGTCTGTCCTTTTGGGTTTTGCTACACTGGCCTCTGGTCTTCATTCGTGAGTCGTAACAGAATGTCGAAGCCAGAATGAGCCAAAGCAAACTCAAGGGGCAGGTGGTCGCTCAGGGAGCTATAGCCCCTAAGCCCCAGAACCCTATAGCTCTCAAGGTAGTGGTAGAGAACCACGGCACTCCACTCACCCAACTCCATTCTGAGCTTAGCACTGCCTTCTCCCGGATCACCAGAGGAATGAGCGGGCTCCAGGCAAACTCGCATACCTCGGCGAGCACCCTTGCTTCACTCTCCGCGCAGATCGCTGCTCTGACTCTGGCAGTGTCCAAGATCAGCGACCACCCTGCTCTGGCCCCGGTCCCTGCCCCAGCCCGGCCTCCGGATTCCCCGTTCCTGGTCCCGACGTTCCCCCTCCTCTGAGTCAACCCCTACTGGACCCCCGGTTCGAGCCTAACCTTCCCTGCCCCAAGGCCTTCGGTGGGGAGTTCGAGCTGTGCAGGAGTTTCCTTGGTCAGTGTGAGCTCCTGTTCAAACACCAGCCAGCCAGGTATAGGACAGGAGAGACCAAGGTAGCCCTTGTTATGTTCCTCCACTTGTCACCGGCCTCGCCACCACCGCTCTCCAACGGCCGCTGCCTACCCAGACAGCGCCACCTGTGTCGGCTACGCCCACCCCGACCAGTTGGGCTTGGCCCAGCGTCCCCGAGGCGCCTCCGAGTTCCGTCTGCCTCGCGGCTGCCACGCCGCCTCCGAGTTCCGTCTTCCTCACGGCGCCACGCCGCCTCCGAGTCCCGCGGCTGCCAGGCCGCCTTCGAATCCTGCGGCTGCCCGGCCGCCTTCGAGTCCAGCTTGCCCCGCGGCCATCCCGCCGCCTCCGAAGCCTGGTCGCCCTCCCGATCGGTCCCAGCCCTCGGGTCCCCCGCCGGAGATGCTCTGCCTCCTACATCCTGGTCGCCCGCCCAATCATTGCCAGCCCTCGGGCCGCCCGTCTGAGATCCCTGGCCCCATTCGTCCTCCCCCTGGGCCCCTCTGTCCTTCCTGCTGGGTCCTTTTGGTTTTGGGACGTGTGGAATCCGTCTGTAGGAGGGGGGGTCCTGTTGTGGTTACACCATCCCGAGCTGCCTCCCCGACATGTTCAAGCCACTCCCCCAGCTCGTACATACCGGAAACATCCGAGCGCTAGGCTTGGGCTCTGAGGAGACGAGCGCTGCACTGCACCAGGTGTTTGCCATCAGCTATCAGGCACACCTGCTGCAATCAGGCAGCCCTCTACAAGAAGCCTGCCAGAACGTCTCTCCGGGTTTCGCCGTACTGAACCCTGAGGTAAAGCTCTGACAAGCCCTCCAGCGTTCCTTGCCCTCTTGCAATTCCGTTGATTCCCCGGTGTCTAATATTCGTGTCTCTCTTTTTCCTCCTAAGACTCTCCCTCCGCGACTTCCACGGCTCCCTGCGTCCCGAACGACCTTCACGTTTTTCCCCGGACCTCTCCAGCGATCTCCCTCCGTGTCTCTCTACATGGACCCCTCCTTTCGGAGTTGACTTCCTGGATCTCGGACCCGGACTTCCTTGGACATCCCCTTGCTCTGCCGATTCGGACTTTGGTAACCAGGCACACATCGTCTCAACAACGCCCAGGGGTTAAAGTGGGATTTGGTAAGTGGGGGATCTCTTTGGCTAACCATTGGCCAAAGTTAGCCAATGTTAGCTAACGTTAGCTAGCTAGCTATCGCGATTAGTTGTTTGAATGGTAGCTAGCTAACGTTAGGCTAGCTAACCACTGGTCCAGTAGTCCCGACGTTAGCATTGTTAGCTAATAATAGCTACCGGTAGCTAACGTTTGCTAGCTAGTTAGTTATTTGAATGAAAATATTGCATGGCCAGAGCTAAGGTTGGACAAACATAACTAGCTAGCTACCGGTAACGTTACCGGACGCTACCGATAGTTAGCTTGCCTAGCAGCATTCAAACAACTAGCCAGCAACGTCAGCAACTAGCTAGCAACGTTACCGGGTGGAAGATAGCTAGTTAGCTAGCTAGCTAACGTTACGTTCGCTAACGTTAGTTGCTTGAATGAAAACCACAGCAGAGCTAGACAAAACTATTGGAAATACTATTGGAAATACACTGAAGATACTCACTCTTTATGCCCCCCAATCCAAGATAATAGTGCAGGTAGCAGGTTGACGCTCTCTCGAGTCTTGTCTGCCTGGTGCGGTGAACTGACCCTGAGCCGTGAGTGTGAAGCCAGTCTCTTTTGATGTCAAGTCTGGTGAAGCCAGACAGCAGGCAGGTGCGGGTCACGTGAGGACGCGATATCATTCAAACTTTTAGAAAAAGTAAAGTAGTATAAAAATAGAAGAACGACTTTATTTGCGATTTATTTTGTAATGCTTGTGAATTGGCTGCATCATGTTTTTTGTTTTAAATTTTACTGTGACAAAAAGGTTGAAATTACTCCTGTCTACAGAGTGCCGGATCTCAGCTCCGGTTGCCTTGGGGGAGGAGGGGAAGTGCCGGTGTCGGGATCCGGGTAGCTCCGGCCCACTTTAATCACTGACAACGCCCACCTGAGACTCACCTGTCATTATCCCTTGTGGCAGTTTTGTTTGTTTTTCTTCCCTGCATTAAATCGCCCTTCGGGTTATCCCGATGCTCTGTTGTCTGTCTCCCTTTCGGGTTTCGCTACACTGGCCTCTGGTCTTCATTCGTGAGTCGTAACACATTTGCTGTGAAGTCCTTGACAGGAAACACAGAACTTTTACACACCCTGGATCACCTCAGACATAGTGTGTCCTATTCTCAGGTTGAAGAGATTGACACAGCACTGTCTGCAGAAGATGGAACCATTGAGGGATGGCGTACCACTACCTGAAAACATTTACCGAAATGTATTTACTACCCTGGCCTTTGACAACATAGAACGGCTAGAAGAGACAAATAGTGACACGAGCCAGAGGATCAGCAGCCAACAGGTGATGCATCTCCCCATCGGCCTGCAGTCAGCCAGTGTGAGTGGCACCTGCCCTTGATTGGCCTGTGATTAGGTCCACCTGTGCTGGGGACTATTTGACCGGGTGCTTTGCAGACTATTTGACCGGGTGCTTTGCAGACATACTCTATCAAGTCTTGGAAAAGCTTAGCGTCGGTCTGCGGATGCCCGTGTCTCCTGAACCTTCGCCTGCCTCCTCTGTGTGACAGAGTGTTTCCCGTGTTTAGTATTTTATGTTAATTTGTTTTTGCATTTTCGCCTGCCCTGTTTGGCAGTGATTTTTGGTTATTGTATGTTTTCCGGAGTCCAGTAAAGCGACTTAGTCCTTAACAACTGCCTGTGCCTCGTCTCTGCAATTGGGTCCAAACACACGGCGTTACAGCAAGACTCGACCAGACATGGACCCAGCAGAGTTAGAGCAGTTAGGCGTCGCCGTTACCGCCCAAGGTGCAGCTCTGGGCGAAGAGCACACCGAGCTGCAGTCGCTGAAGGCGAGCATCCGCTCCATCTGCAACCTGGTTGGAGAGATCCGCCCCATGCGTCAGCAGCAGGCAGCGGATCACTCCCAGCTGCAGCAAGTCCAGGCTCAACAGCAGCAGTTGATGGCCGCCATCACCAGCCTCACCACCACTCCTGCTGGTCCAATGTGAGCTAGGCATTGGAGCTCAGCCATCCAAGTTTGTAAACGAGATGGCTAAGGTCTCGTTTATTATACAGCTCCTGTCTGGCACTCCCCTGGCATGGGCCACTGCTTTGTGGGAGCAGCGTGCGCCCGCCTGCCAGTCCTACCGAACCTTCGTGGAGGAGCTGCGCCGAGTTTTTGACCATGCTGTTACGGGACAGGATGCAACCAAGCGACTATACACCCTGCGACAGGGAGGGGAGACAGTAGCGGACCACACCGTCAAGGTGTAGTCCGCTACCAGACCAGTTTAATGAGCTGGAGGAGCTCATTAAACTCGCCATCCGAGTGGACAATCGCATCCGGGAGCGGCGGGGGGAGAAGAGGGTTCGGGGCGCCCATGGATCCTAGCTCGGTACCTACGCCACTCAGCCCACTGGCCACTTTCCGGCGCCTGCAGCCGCCTCCCCTCCGCTTGAAGTAGAGGAGCCCATGCAGATCGGCAGGGCCAGTCTGTCAAGGGCGGAGCGTGTCCGCCGGCGGAGGGAAGGCTGCTGTTTGTACTGCGGAGAGGCTGGCCACTTCGTCGCCCACTGTCCCAAGGCTCCAGCAAAAAACGAGACCCGTCAGTAGCTGGGGAGATTCTGACGGGTCGAGTCTCCATACTTCCTTCTCCCCAGCCCCGTATGTTGTTGTCCGCCACCGTTTCCTGGGGCTCTCAGGCACATCAGCTCAGTGCCTTTGGCGGCTCTGGCGCCGCCGGGAACCTGCTAGACATTGCCCGGGCCCAGGAGTGGGGCGTCCAAACCGGCACTTTGAGGAGGACATTAAAATGACAGCCCTCGATGGCCACCCTCTGGGGACCGGAAAGGTTCAGCTTTGCACCATCCCCGTCACATTGGTCCTGGAGGGGAGTCACCGGGAGGAGATCTCCCCGCATCTTGTCGACTCACCCGCCTATCCTCTGGTGCTGGGGTATCCTTGGCTGGCCTTACACAACCCGCAGCTGGATTGGACCGCAAGTCGGCTGGAGGGGTGGGGGCCCCTCTGCCAGTTTTCCTGCCTCAAGGAACCTCGGGAGACACCCCGGCACGCAGTGGAGACCAAACCCGCTGACCTAGCCAATGTTCCCCCTGAGTATGCTGACCTCCGGGAGGTGTTCAGCAAAAAGCGGGCAACCGTCCTTCCTCCGCACCGCTTCTATGATTGCTATTGAGCTCCGTGCCGGTACCAGCCCTCCCCGGAGACACCTGTACTCCCTCTCGGCTCCAGAGACTGCTGCCATGGAGCAGTATATTAAGGAGGCCTTGAAGATGGGATTTATCCGGCCATCGACTTCCCCAGCAGCTGCTGGATTCTTCATCGTGGGGAAGAAGGATGGCACACTTCGCCCCTGCATAGATTACCGGCCCCTGAATGCCTTTACCATCAAGAATCGGTACCATCTCCCTCTGCTGGCTACCGCTTTTGAACACCTTCGAGGGGCCACCATCTTCACCAAAATCGACCTGCGCAGTGCCTACAACCTGATCCGGATCCGAGAGGGGGACGAGTGGAAGACGGCATTCATCACTCCCACGGGCCACTACGAGTATCTGGTGATGCCCTTCGGCCTAGCGAATGCCCCAGCCGTCTTCAAGGCGCTCATCCACGATGTTCTGCGGAACATGCTGGGCAGGTTCGTGTATGTATATCTTGACGATATTTGCTGTGGTTACACCGCCCCGAGCTGCCTCCCTGGCACGTTCAAGCCACTCCCCCAGCTCGGACGTGCCGGAAACATCCGAGCGCTCGGCTCGCGCTCTGAGACGAGCGCTGCACTGCACCAGGTGTTTGCCATCATCCATCAGGCACACCTGTGGCAATCAGGCAGCCTTCTACAAAAAGCCCCCCAGAACGTCTCTCAGTGCTTCGACGTACTGAACCCTGCGGTGAAGTTCTGATAAGCCCTCCAGCGTTCCTTGCTTTCTGTTTATTCCCCAGTGTCTTATCTTCGTGTCTCTGTTTCCTCCCAAGACTCTCCCTCCGCGATTTCCACGGCTCCCCGCGTCTCCCTCGTCCCCAGCGACCTTCACGTTTCTCCCCGGACCTCTCCTGCGATCTTCCCCCTTGTCCCTCTACCTGGACCCCTCCTTTCGGACTCGACTTCCCGGATCTCGGACCTGGACTTTCTCGGACAACCCCTCTTGGATCACGGACTGGACTTTCTCGCCAGGTGCACGCACATTTCTTCAACACCTCCTGGTCATTTACATACCGCACCACACATTGGCTAAAAACACTCACACATAGTTATACACGCAAACCACGGGACACCACACATAGTTTATTCACACATCCCACTAACAGAACGCCTTTTTTCACCATACATTTCCCTCCCACAATAAAACCCCCTTTGTAGACTTAGAAGTCATCTCGTGTCTGTCTGTCTTGGGTTTCGCCACACGGGTCAGGTTCTGGTGCGCAAGCATAACAGAACGTCGAAGCCATTATGGACCCAGGCAAACCCAAGGAGCGGACGGTCCCTGTGACGCCCCTGAGCCCCGTCCCCCTAGAGGCAGTAGTAAGAAGTCACAGTTGCCAACTTGCCTCTCTGCTCAGAGCTTACTACTGCCTTCACCCGTGTCACCGGAGAGATCAGCGAACGTCAGTCCGGCTCCCAGGCCGCGACGAGCACGTTAGATGCCCTCACCGCGCAGATCGCTGCACTCTCCACAGCGGTCTCCAGGATGAGCGACCACCCTGCCCTGGCCTCGGTCTCTGCCCCCAGCTCGGCCTCCGGTTTCCCCGTTCCTGGTCCCGACGTTCCCCCTCCGAGTCAACCCCCACTGGACCCCCGGTGCGAGCCTAACCTCCCCTGCCCCAAGGCCTTCGGTGGGGAGTTCGAGCTGTGCAGGGGTTTCCTTGGTCAGTGTGAGCTCCTGTTCAAACACCAGCTAGGTATAGGACAGGAGAGACCAAGGTAGCCCTTGTCATGTCCCTCCTAACCGGCAAAGCCCTCAGCTGGGCCATAGCGGCGGTAGGCCATACCGAGCAGCTCGCCTCGGACTATGGTGCCTTCCGCCGCGAGTTCAATCTGGTGTTCGACCACCCAGCTGACGGGCAGGACGCTGCCGGCCGCCTCCATTCCATCCAACAGGGAGCCAGGTCGGTGGCAGAGTATTCCCTGGAGGTAAGGATACCCGCGGCAGACAGTGGGTGGGATTTCACTGCGTTCAAGGGCGCGTACAGGAGGGTGCTGAGCGAGCCCATCAAAGATCTTAACGTTCGGGACCGCCCTGCCTCCTTCAACGAGCTCGTCACCCTCGCCCTCCAGATGGACGAACGGCTGCGGGAGCGGCGCCAGGAACGCGCCCCGCGCGCTGGCCCCTCCCATAGACCAACCCCCGTCCGTCCTACCGGTGCCTTCCCTGGGTCAGCGTCCCGTGGGCTCTCTCCACCCTCACACTCCCCCTCGCAACCCTGGGTGGCTTCTGGATCCAGGCCGGAGGAGGAGCCCATGCAGTTGGGTCGGTCACGGCTCCCGCTGGAAGTTAGGGAGCAGAGGATGCATGACCACCTCTGCCTCTACTGCGGGAGGTCGGGCCACTATATCAAGGCCTGCCCGACTCGCCCAAAAAGACCCGGCTCACTAGTGAGGGGTGTCCTAGTGAGTCTGACGACCCTTCCTCAGCCCCAGCCCAAGAAGGAGCACAACCACCTTTTTCCGGTCACTCTCACCTGGGGTAACCGCTCACTGTCTGTTGGTGCACTCCTGGATTCGGGGGCGGACGAGTGTTTGATGGACACCTCGCTGGCCCGGCAGGCCGGCATTCCACTCGTCCCCCTAGACACACCCCTCACAGCCCAAGCCCTAGATGGACGTTCACTTGGTAAAATCACACACAGCACTGCTTCCCTCACCCTCACTCTTTCGGGTAATCACGTGGAAGCTATCCGTTTCTTGGTTTTGCACGCCCCCACAGCGCCCCTGGTGTTAGGAAGACCGTGGATGGAACGGCACGATCCCTACATCTCTTGGTCTACTGGGCGGATTTTGGGTTGGAGCCTTGCGTGTCATGCCAACTGCCTTCGCTCCGCCCACTCCCCGTCCAGCGGCCTCAGACCCGTGCCTCCTCCCACGGATCTCACTGGTGTTCCTTCCATTTATCACGATTTAGCCCCTGTATTTAGTAAAGAGAGTGCACTTTCCCTCTCCCCTCACCGTCCCTATGATTGTGCCATAGATCTCTTTCCCGGGGCCGCCCTTCCCACCGGTCGGTTGTATAACCTCTCCATCCCAGAGAAGGAGGCTATGCGCAATTATATCACAGAGTCCCTGGCCTCAGGAATCATAAGGCCCTCGTCTTCCCCGGTGGCGGCGGGCTTCTTTTTTGTGGCAAAGAAGGAGGGCAGCCTGAGGCCTTGCATAGATTATCGAATGTTAAATAATATCACGGTGAAAAATAAATACCCACTCCCCCTTATGAGTTCCACGTTCGAGCCACTCACTCACGCCACGGTGTTCACGAAGCTAGACCTGCGCAGCGCGTACCACCTGGTGCGCATCCGGGAAGGGGATGAATGGAAGACGGCCTTCAACACCCACCTAGGGCATTTCGAGTACCTCGTTATGCCCTTCGGCCTCACCAACGCCCCGGCCGTCTTCCAGGCATTGGTCAACGACGTGCTCCGGGACATGCTGAACACGTTCGCGGTGGTGTACCTGGATGACATACTCGTGTTCTCCAGGACTGAGGAGGAACACCACCAGCATGTCCGCCTGGTCCTCCAACGGCTGCTGGAGAACAGGCTCTTCGTGAAAGCCGAGAAGTGCGTGTTCCACTCCGCCTCCGTGGAGTTCCTTGGCCACATCGTGGAGAAGGGGCTCGTCCGCACTGACCCCAGGAAGACCCGAGCGGTGGAGGAGTGGGCACGGCCCACCAACAGGACGCAACTCCAGCGCTTCCTGGGGTTTGCAAACTTCTACCGGCGCTTCATCAGGGGGTTCAGCCGTGTGGCCGCCCCCCTCACTGCACTCACCTCCAACCTCCGCCCCTTCTCCTGGACCTCGGAGGCGGAAGCCGCCTTCTTGGCCCTGAAGAGGCTGTTCACAACGGCTCCGGTGCTCGCCCACCCGGACCCGTGCAGACAGTTCATCGTGGAGGTGGATGCATCGGACACGGGCATCGGAGCCGTCCTCTCCCAGCGGTCGGAGGAGGACCAGAAGATCCACCCGTGCGCCTTCTTCTCCCGGCGTTTCAGTCCTGCGGAGAAGAATTATGACATCGGCAACAGGGAGTTGCTGGCCGTCCACGCCGCCCTAGAGGAGTGGAGACACTGGCTGGAGGGAGCAGGGCAGCCGTTCATCGTATGGTCCGATCACAAAAACCTGACCTACGTACGGACGGCTAAGAGGCTCAACCCCAGGCAGGCGCGCTGGGCTCTCTTCTTCAGCCGGTTCGACTTCACCCTCACCTACCGCCCGGGCACCAAGAACGTCAGGGCAGACGCCCTCTTCCGTCTGTTTCCCGAGGGGTCCCCTGACGCCCCAGACACCATCCTTCCCCCGGCCCGGGTGGTGGGCGCCGTCACCTGGGCCATCGAATCAGTGGTGAGAAGGGCCCAGCGCACCCATCCCGACCCAGGCAATGGACCCCGGAACCGGCTATTTGTGCCTCCCTCTGTCCGGCCCCAGGTGCTGGAGTGGGGCCACTCCAGCCATCTTGCCTGCCACCCCGGTGTCTACCGAACGGCGGCCTTCATCCGCAGGGGTTTCTGGTGGCCCACCATGGAGGCAGACACCAGAGAGTTCGTGGCAGCCTGCACCACCTGCGCCCGCAGCAAGGCTCTCCATCGCCCTCCAGCAGGTCTCCTGCGCCCCCTTCCTGTCCCCGGCCGACCTTGGTCCCACATTGCCTTGGACTTTGTAACTGGCCTCCCCGTGTCCCAAGGCAATGACACCATCCTGACCATTGTCGACCGGTTTTCCAAGGCCGTCCATTTTGTTGCCCTCACCAAACTCCCCTCTGCAGCCGAGACGGCGGACCTTCTCGTCTCCCACGTCGTCCGACCTCATGGGATTCCGCTGGACATTGTCTCTGACCGTGGTCCCCAGTTCACTTCGAAGGTATGGCAGGCCTTCTGTAAGGGGATTGGGGCCACGGTCAGCCTCTCCTCCGGGTATCACCCCCAGACCAATGGGCAGGCAGAGCGGGCCAATCAAGCCCTGGAGGCGGCTTTGCGTTGCGTTACCACCAGCAACCCCGCCTCCTGGAGCAAGTACCTGCCCTGGGTGGAGTACTCGCTCAACTCCATGGAGAGTTCGGCTACCGGTTTGTCCCCCTTCGAGTGTTCCCTGGGCTATCAACCCCCTCTGTTGCCCCATCAGGAGTTGGAGGTAGCGGTCCCGTCCACGAGGGCCCATCTCCGCCGATGCCGGCGCGTTTGGAAGACCGCCCGGGCCGCTATGTTGCCAGCTACAGAGCGGGCCCGGCGCAGCGCCAACCGGCGGAGAGTGCCGGCCCCAGCTTATCGACCTGGCCAGAGGGTATGGCTCCTGGCCCGGGACCTGCCCCTCCCTACCCTCAACCGGAAGCTGGCTCCCCGCTACGTCGGTCCCTACACCATCGACCGCATCGTCAACCCTTCGGCGGTGCGTCTCCATCTCCCTACCTCACTCAAGATCCATCCCGTCTTCCATGTCTCGCGCCTCAAACCGGTAGCCACCAGCCCCCTGTCTCCCCCTGTCCAAGCTCCTCCAACCCCCAGGGTCCTCAACGGTGGTGACATGGTCTGGGATGTCGACCAGCTGCTCGCCGTACGCCGCCGGGGGCGTGGGTACCAATACCTGGTGGACTGGGTTGGCTATGGGCCCGAGGAGCGCAGCTGGGTTCCCCGGTCCTACCTGGCCGACCCCGCACTCCTGGAGGAGTTCTATCGGGCCCACCCCAACGCCATCGGACGGTCGCCCGGTGTCTCCCGTAGGAGGGGGGGTCCTGTTGTGGTTACACCGCCCCGAGCTGCCTCCCCGGCACGTTCAAGCCACTCCCCCAGCTCGGACGTGCCGGAAACATCCGAGCGCTCGGCTCGCGCTCTGAGACGAGCGCTGCACTGCACCAGGTGTTTGCCATCATCCATCAGGCACACCTGTGGCAATCAGGCAGCCTTCTACAAAAAGCCCCCCAGAACGTCTCTGTGCTTCGACGTACTGAACCCTGCGGTGAAGTTCTGATAAGCCCTCCAGCGTTCCTTGCTTTCTGTTTATTCCCCAGTGTCTTATCTTCGTGTCTCTGTTTCCTCCCAAGACTCTCCCTCCGCGATTTCCACGGCTCCCCGCGTCTCCCTCGTCCCCAGCGACCTTCACGTTTCTCCCCGGACCTCTCCTGCGATCTTCCCCCTTGTCCCTCTACCTGGACCCCTCCTTTCGGACTCGACTTCCCGGATCTCGGACCTGGACTTTCTCGGACAACCCCTCTTGGATCACGGACTGGACTTTCTCGCCAGGTGCACGCACATTTCTTCAACACCTCCTGGTCATTTACATACCGCACCACACATTGGCTAAAAACACTCACACATAGTTATACACGCAAACCACGGGACACCACACATAGTTTATTCACACATCCCACTAACAGAACGCCTTTTTTCACCATACATTTCCCTCCCACAATAAAACCCCCCTTTGTAGACTTAGAAGTCATCTCGTGTCTGTCTGTCTTGGGTTTCGCCACACGGGTCAGGTTCTGGTGCGCGAGCATAACAATATTCTTATTTTCCCGGACCCGTCAGGAGCACGTCCAGCATATCCGCGGGGCCCTGAAGAGGCTGCTGCAGCACCACCTGTTCGTCAAACCGGAGAAGTTGAGTTCCACGCCACCACAGTCTCTTTGCTGGGCTCCATCCTTTCCCCTTCCGGCATGTCAATGGATCCAGAGAAGGTGCGAGTTGTGGCGGAGTGGCCCCAGTCCAAGTCGGTAAAGCAATTCATGGGCTTTGCCAACTTCTATCGCAGGTTTATCCGGGGCTTCAGCACCATCACGGCCCCGATAAACGGCACCACCGAGAAGAGCTCCTTCCCGTTCCGCTGGACCCCCCCAGGCGGACCGGGCCTTCGCCCGGCTCAAACAGTGCTTCGCATCTAGCCCCGTCACCGTCCATGCGAACCCGACGCTGCCCTTCGTCACGGAGGTGGATGCGTCGGAGTTGGGCATCGGGGCCGTCCTGTCCCAACGGGCGCCCGCGGATGGTAAGCTCCATCCGTGTGCCTTTTTTTTTTCTTCCCCGGAGTCTCAACCCCGCAGAGAGAAATTATGACGTTGGGGACCTGGAGCTGCTGGCAGTAGTGGAGTCTCTGAAACATTGGTTGGAGGGCTCGAGGCATCAGTTTGTGGTTTGGACCGATCACAAAAACCTGTCCTACATCCGCAGTGCCAAACAGCTGAACTCCCGGCAAGCCAGGTGGACTCTTTTCTTCTTGTATTGTCTTACCGCCTGGGCAGTAAAAACACCAAAGCCGACGCACTGTCTCGCCAGTTTGAGGGAGGAGTGCAGAGCCCGAGCCCATCCTGGCCCCATCCCGCATCATCGCACTGGTCCTGTGGGGAATATAGACCGTGAAGAGGTCTGCTTCAAAATCAGCAAGAACAATTGGGAGGAAGTAACACAGCTCAAATCCTCTAAGGAGAAGGCTGACACCCGCATGCTATTGCATGCTCGTCACGCAGCAGAGTCTGGCTACAAGGCTGTGATCATCACAGATGATCTGATGCTGACTCCAGGTTTCAGTAAAGACATCCCATGACAAGTATACCAAAAATGTGGCACACAGAGCTGGACAAGGTTCCTGGACATCACCAAACTCTGCCAATCACTTGGCGATAGTGTTGCTGATGCCTTGATTGGTATGCATGCGTTCACCGGCTTCAACACTTGGCGCATTTGCAGGACGTGGAAAAGTGACCACCCGCAAACAGATGAAGTCAGACAGTACATACCAAGAAGCCTTCCTTGAACTTGGCCGTGCTTGGGATGTGTCTGAGCTCTTCAAGAAGCTGCAGGAAATCACGTGCCGCACGTATGTACCCTCCACACACACTACAGATGTCAACGTGCTTCGGTACCAAACGTGGGAAGGTAGTCTAGTCAGCTTCCACCATGCAAGGATTGACTATTAATGCATTCTCTTCGTGCCAACTATCAGGTTGCAATATGGAAACGGTCTCTTCAAGCCCAGCCATCTGTACCAAGGACCATGGATGGACCACAGACGATGAGGGTCAGCTTGAGATCCAGTGGATGCGTGGTTCTCCAGCACCAGATGCTGTCTTGCAGCTGATGTCGTGCCAACTACCAGAGTGCACATGCCTCAACGATGGCCTGAAGTGCACAAACCTGTGTAAATTACAAACTTGTTCCAACCAACGCAGTGAGGAAGAGCCTGTTGCACAGTTGACGGACTCAGATGTGGATGACAGTGATGTTGAACTGTAGTCACAGATGGCATGGTGTCTCAGGAAGGGTAGATTACATTGTCTTAATATTGTTCTGAAACACTGGACACAGTTTGAATACAGTTGTTCATATACGTACAGCTTAACAAATTAAACTACTTTTGACAAACTTTACCTGTCATACTTCCCTCACATACCTGTGGAAACAAAAATAGTCATATATAATTGTACTTACCTACCTTACTTTTTATAGCCTACCTGTGAAAACAACATGGTTATACACTTACCTACCCTTTTATAGCCTACCTGTGGAAACAACATGGTTATACACTTACCTACCTTTCTTTCCTTTTATAGCCTACCTGTGGAAACAACATAGTTATACACCTATTACCTTACTTACCTTTTATAGCCTACCTGTGGAAACAACATGGTTATACACTTACCTCCTTATTTACCTGCTATAGGTGTTGCCAAAAATGTTCATACACTTACACTTACTTGGCAAGGCGTACTTCAAGAGCTATGGAAACACAATTTTACATTTACCTAACAAACCTGTGAAGACAACTTGAGAAATTTCGGCCAGAGTCATCCCTCTTATTTTAGGCCTGAAATCACATCTAACAATGAAAAAGTATGGGTATAGTATACATTTCCTAAATCCTTGGAGTCCTGTGAGTATTCCAGTTTTTGTCTTTTGTGTCTCTGATGTTCCCTGATACCACAGGGCTTAAAGTGTATAGTTTAGGCGAAAATTGTAGAAAAATGTGTTTTTGATGGTTCGAAGAGCTCTAGTGACCTATGTTTATCAGAGAGCTTCTCCAGTGGGCCTGAATGAACGCTTAGAAAGCACCATTTAAAATGATACCTAACACAATATTATAAAACATTGAAAAGTATCTTGACCATGAGCCTAAACCAGGATATGCACCTGCGGCAAAAAATGCAGTTTACTTTAGGGGGTGGTTTACTTCATGAGGCGATAACCACTAAAAAGCTACCAGTCTGAGAGGTCTATCATATCACAACATAAACTAGGGATGTATAGGTATAAAAAAAATCAAAACTAGAATTTGCCCACCCAGATGGTACCAATATCCGGTCTGGCCCATGGACTATGTGTTATTGTTTTTCATGTTTTCAAAGTGAAACTTTTTTCACAAAATTAAAGATGGCTACTAAAAATAAAAAATGGTCACCGGTAAATGGACAAAACCCCACTGGAGAAAACCACACAGTCAACAATTAATTTTTCCAAGATTATCGATGTTTCAAAATTGCTTTGGAATAAGGCCCGTGGTTATAAATCTATGCCACTGGGAATTCCAACCACGTAGTTTGACTTTCTGATGGGAGGGGGGGGGCATTTGCCAAAAATAGATGATATAGTGAGCGAAAATACGTGGCCTGCACGACGCCTGTTCTGTTACAATTAAGATGTCCAATAACGTGCGCAGATTATGTTTTAACATTTGTTAGAAGACTAGACTAATACTTTATGTCTATCTCTGCGCAGATGAAGTAGATTATTAAACCGTTATAAAGAATCGTACTGACTACCGAACTTCTGCTGGAGGGAAAAATGTAGCCTCCGTTTATTCGGTAGTTTGGGGAGATGAAGAAAAATGAACGGCGTCTCAGTGACGTAATCAATCCGCGCATGCAAGCGCAACACCGCCCACTTGTGGACAAACAAAGTCGTAAATAAAATAATAGTACACAGTAACACATAGTCATACAAATACGCTGGTGTCATATCTCAACACTCCCACTTATGAATCATGAGCTTACTGTATACCTTTTCTTATTCATAGAACAAAAATAAAAATAAAAATAAAACTTGGTATAACCCATAGCACTCACATTTCACACACCAAACATTGCCTTAGCAAATGTCTTCAGTTTTACCTTGGATGCGGGCTTCTTCATTACATCCGCAACCATTTCGTCTGTAGGGCAATACACCAATGACATCCTTTCCTCTCTTATGGTAGACCTTATAAAGTGGTATTTGATATCCACATGTTTGCAGCGTTGCCTACACACCGGGTTCTTCGCTAAAGCTATTGTCCCCTGGTTGTCCTCATAAACCACTGTTCTCTTGTATTCATATGAATCAATACCTCCCAGTAACTGTTCAACATAAATACATTCCTGGATGGCTAAAGCCAGAGCCATATACTCCGCCTCGCACGTAGAAAGTGCCACAGTAGCTTGTTTCTTGGCTTTCCAAGAGATGCTCATGCTCACACAGTAACCAGATGTGCTGCGTCTATCCGCAGTATCTGAAGCCCAGTCGGCATCACTATATGCCTGTAAGCCAAGCTTCTCGTCGCTCTTCCTGTAACAGAGCTGTTTGTCTGTGGTGCCCTTAAGGTAACGAAACACATGTTTTACTGTCACCCATTGCTCTTCAGTAGGCTCTGCAAAATGCTGAGATAGCTTGCTCACAACAAAACATAAATCTGGACGTGTACATGTAGCTAAGTATATTAGACTCCCGACCACCTCTCTGTACTTTTTCACATCTAACATTTTTGGTGCATCTTCTGAGTAGTCTAATTTCTGCTCACATGGGGTTTCTCTTACCCTGCACTCCTGCATATCAAAACGCTCCAATATTTTCTCAGAGTACCTTTGTTGTGAAACTGTTACACAGTTGGCGGACTGAGTGAAGTCCATCCCAAGGAAGCACTTTAACCTGCCCAGATCTTTCATCCTGAATTTTGTGGACAGCATCTTTTTCACTTTACTCAGCATCTCTGTGCTGCTTGATGCTATGATAAGATCATCTACCCAGGTTATAATGATCGTTTTCTCTTCCTTTGACTCCTTGGAGTACACACAATGGTCTGATTGGTTTTGTGTAAAACCATCACCTGTCAAACACTCGTGTAACAGTAAATTCCAATTGCGGCCAGACTGCTTGAGGCCGTAGATTGACTTCTCTAGTTTACACACTAGTTTTTCTCCCTTCTCAATATAACCCTCAGGTTGTTCCATGTATATGTCATAGTCTATGAGGGCATGAAGATAGGCCGTCTTTACATCCATCTGGTGTAAAATCAAGTCATACTGAGCCGCCTTCTGTAGAAGCACTCGAACACTTGTTAGGTTGGCTGTTGGCGAAAATGTCTCCTGTGGAGTTAGAAAACAACGAGACAGGAGACGTGAGAGTAGACGTAGTCGAGGTAGTTTACTAGCTCCAACTTAGCATGTCATACATTCGACAACGACACTGAACTGACTGTGAACCGGAAGCGGAAGTGCATTATTTGACCCCTCACCTCTTCCCTTAAAGGTACATCGTCCTCTTAGGTGAATGTCTCTCGATATATAGATGTGGGTCACCACACAGGCCCCCCCAGAATTCACCTACACAAAACAATGCAAAACAGCAAAAGTGCAAGTCATGAACATAAAAATAGACTCTACAACAGAACAGTCAATGACATAGTGCAAAGTCACGGGGAAAACAGGTGACGAGTCGGGGGGCGGACCCTGCGGCCATAACGGCTGCGCTTCCCAGGAGGGGAAACAGATGGGGCCGAAACCCGGGCCATAGGCGGGGCCGAAGCAGGAACAGAGGCAGGTGCCGGGGCCGACCTAGGAGGGCGCCCCCACCGCGGGGGTAGGGCCAATTGCATTGGCTCCCCAATGTCCAAGTGA
Organism: Lampris incognitus; assembly: GCF_029633865.1. Taxonomy (NCBI): domain Eukaryota; kingdom Metazoa; phylum Chordata; class Actinopteri; order Lampriformes; family Lampridae; genus Lampris; species Lampris incognitus. The sequence continues at coordinate 43,228,789 of NC_079220.1, read as the reverse complement.
GCGGGCTTGAGACGGTCTATAGCGACCCGCTCCGGCCTGCCCCCCATGTCCACCACAAAGTTCTTATCCCCCGCCTCCAGGACGCGGAAGGGCCCGTCGTATGGGGGCTGCAGCGGGGACCGATGGCTGTCGTGCCTAATGAAGACGTACCTCGCCGATGGCAGATCCTTGGGGACGTAGGACCGGGGGAGGCAGTGTTGAGACATCGGAACGGGAGCGAAGGCACCGGCAGCGCTCCGGGACGCACTGAGGTGAGAGGCGGCCGACCAGGGAGCCGTAGCATCCGGAAGAAACTCCCCTGGAACCCGCAGGGGCTGGCCATACACCAGCTCAGCGGAGGAGGTCTGGAGGTCTTCCTTCGGGGCCGAACGCAGGCCGAGCATGACCCATGGGAGCCGGTCCATCCAGTCGCAGCCAGTGAGGCTTGCCCGCAGAGCGGCTTTCATGTCCCGATGGAACCGCTCACAAAGTCCGTTGCTCTGCGGGTTGTACGCCGTAGTGCGGTGGATCTTCACCCCCAGGTGCTCAGCGACCGCCGTCCAGAGCTCCGAGGTAAACTGGGAGCCCCGGTCGCTCGTGATGTCACCAGGCGTGCCGAAACGGGCCACCCAGCAGCCGATGAACGCCTGTGCTACCTCTGCTGCCGTCGTGGAGGACAAGGGAATAGCCTCTGGCCACCTGGTGGCCCTGTCCACAATAGTGAGGAGGAACGTATAACCACGGGAGGGGGGCAGGGGACCCACCAGGTCAACATTGACGTGGTCAAACCGCCTCTCTGGAACCACAAACGGCGCCAAAGGGGCCTTGGTATGGCGGTGCACCTTGGCGCGTTGGCACGCCACACACGAGCCGGCCCAGGGTCTAACATCCTTACGGAGCCCAGGCCAAACGAACTTGACGCTCACCAGCTTGGTCGAGGCCTTCACTCCCGGGTGGGAAAGGCCGTGCACGGTGTCGAAAACTCGGCGCCGCCAGGAAGTAGGCACCAGGGGGCGCGGTTGACCGGTGGAGATGTCACAGAGGAGGGTGGTGTTGGCCGCGTCGAACGTCACATCCTCCAGCCGTAGCGCCGTAGGGGTCGACCGGTAGTCTTGAACGGTCGCGTCCTTGGCTTGGTCAGCTGCCATAGCTGCGTAGTCGAGTCCCAAGTGAACGGCGTTAACAACCGCCCGTGAAAGGCAGTTGGCTACGAAGTTATCCTTGCCCGACACGTGTTGTATGTCCGTGGTAAACTCGGAAACCGCCGCGAGATGGCGCTGCTGACGCCCAGACCACGGTTCTGAGGTTTTGGCCATACAGAACGTCAGCGGTTTGTGGTCCACGAAAGCGGTGAACTGTCGGCCCTCCAATAGGAACCTAAAGTGTCTGGTTGCGAGGAAGAGACCCAGTAGTTCCCTATCAAAGGTGCTGTATTTGCGCTCGCTCTCACGGAGTTGTTTACTGAAGAACGCCAACGGCTGCCAGCCCCCCCCCCACCCACTGCTCACACACGGCCCCCACGGCGTAGTCGGAGGCATCTGTTGTAAGGGCTATGGGGGCGGCAGGCGACGGGTGAGCTAGCAGCGCAGCGTTGGCCAGCGCGGTCTTGGCGGCCACAAAAGCCTCGTCCATCCCCGAAGACCAGTCCAGCTCGTCCTTAGACTTCTTACCCCGCAGGGCCTCATACAGGGGACGCATGATGTGGGCGGCACGGGGCAGGAAACGGTTATAAAAGTTCACCATGCCCAGGAATTCCTGCAGCGACTGTACAGTGCGGGGGCGGGGGAACATGGTGACAGCCTCAACCCTGGCAGGGAGGGGAACGGCCCCCTGTGGAGTGATGTGGTGCCCGAGGAAGGTGATGGACGACTCCCCGAACTGACACTTAGCTGGGTTGATGATGAGGCCGTGTTCGCTGAGCCTGTCGAACAGCTGTCTGAGGTGCGTCATGTGTTCCTCCGCCGACGCGCTGGCCACGAGGATGTCGTCTAAGTACACAAACAAAAATGGCATGTCGCAGAGCACAGAATCCATAAGGCGCTGAAACGTCTGCGCCGCCCCTTTAAGGCCGAAAGGCATACGTAAAAACTCAAAGAGCCCAAAGGGTGTGATGACAGCCGTTTTCGGGACATCCAGTGGGTGGACCGGCACTTGGTGATACCCCCGCACTAAGTCGATTTTGGAATAGATGGCAGCGCCCGCCAGGTGGGTAGAGAAATCTTGTATGTGCGGTATGGGGTACCGGTCGGGGGTCGTGGCATTGTTTAGGCGACGGTAGTCCCCGCATGGGCACCAACCCCCGTCGGCCTTAGTAACCATGTGAAGAGGGGAAGCCCATGGGCTGTCAGAACGGCGGACAATGCCGAGGCGCTCCATAGTCGAAAACTCCTCCCTGGCTATTGCGAGCTTGGCCGAGTCGAGGCGTCGGGCCCGGGCGTAAACTGGGGGGCCCACTGTGGTGATATGATGTTCCACGCCGTGCTTGGTCACCGCTGAGGAGAAGGTGGGTGTGGTGAGCTCGGGGAAATTTGCGAGCAGGCGTTGGTATGGATCCCCGGTGGAGAGTGTGTTAGCGAGGCACAGCGCTCCAGCCCCCCCAAGCGTGCAGGGGTATGACGCAAAAGAGACGGCATCAATCACGCGACAGTTTTTAACATCCACCAGCAGGTTGAAAGCACAGAGGAAATCCGCACCTAGGAGCGGGGTGGATACAGCAGCCATCACAAAGTCCCAGCCGAAATGTCGGCCGCCCAAAACACACGTCCACATGTCTGATACCGTACGTCCGAATGGACGTGCCGTTGGCGGCGTCCATCTGGGGGCCGTGACTGTCGGTCATCATGTCCACAGCTTGTGCTGGTAGTATGCTGCGTTGAGCGCCAGAGTCAACCAGCAGCCGCCGGCCCGACAAGGAGTCTCTGATGAACAACAGCTTGCAGTCACGGCCGGCGCCCATAGCCGTTAACGAGCGCCGGCCTTGGCGTTTCCCTGAACCCTGTAACTGCAGGGTTTGCGACACTGTTTTGCTTTTGCCCCAAACCTGGCATGGTAATAACAGAGCCCGTCGTCAGGTTGGCGGCGGGTTGTCACCGCAGCCGCGGTGTCCATATAGTCGTACACAGGTGGTGGTGGGGCGGTCTGGTGGGGTAGCAGGGCATGCACAAACTGTTGCCGGTTGGCCAGGAAAACCTTGTCTTCTTCAGCAGCCAGAGAACGGTAGTCCTTGGAGGCGGCGAGAGGAGAACTGGCCAGTGCTGTGCGTACAGGTGCGGGGAGCTGCCTCAGAAAAATGTGTTTGAAAAGAAAGGCCGGAGAAAAATGTGTTTGAAAAGAAAGGCCGGATCAGCCGATCCCAGCACAGACAGCATTTTTTCCATTAACCCAGATGGTTTGCCGTCGCCGAGGCCATTCAGGGACAGTAAACGGTCTGCCTTCTCCAGCTCCGACAGTTCAAATAGCTTCAGGAGGAATGTCTTTATAGCATTGTACTTGCCAGCAGCTGGCGGAGCTTCCAACAGTGTCATTGCTCGCGCCGTTGTCGATGCGTCTAACGCCGCCACTACGTAGAAGTACTGCGTTGCATCCTGTGTTATCCCTCTCAGCTGGAACTGGGCTTCCACATGTTGAAACCACGGCCGTGGATTATGCTGCCAAAAGTCGGGTAGCTTCACAGTAGCGGTGTAAATGCTAGCGTTAGCAATAGCCATGTTGTTAGCACCGGCGTCGTCGTTGTCAGACATACTCGTATTAGTAGTTCGATCACGTCGGGGTCACCAATGTGGAGTTAGAAAACAACGAGACAGGAGACGTGAGAGTAGACGTAGTCGAGGTAGTTTACTAGCTCCAACTTAGCATGTCATACATTCGACAACGACACTGAACTGACTGTGAACCGGAAGCGGAAGTGCATTATTTGACCCCTCGCCTCTTCCCTTAAAGGTACACCGTCCTCTTAGGTGAATGTCTCTCGATATATAGATGTGGGTCACCAAACTCCCCATAATCCACCCCAGCTCTCTGGCTATATCCCTTTGCTACAAATCTAGCCTTGTACTTGTCGTGTCCGTCTATATCTGTCTTTATCGAATACACCCACCTTCCTCCCACTGTTTTCTTGCCCTCTGGCAATTTCGTAAGGGTGAATGTTTTGTTGTCTCTTAGAGACTCCATTTCCTCGTCCATTGCCCTGGACCACTTTTCTGATTCTGGCGATTCCATGGCCTCTTTAAAGGTCAGAGGGACACCGCACACTGCCCTGTATGCATAATCTATAGTAGTGAGTGAGCTGTCATCACTGTCACCCTGACTATAGTCAGTCAGATATCTTGGAGGGTTGCGTTCCCTTTGGGGGTACCTCCCACTGGCTGAGGCTTGTGATGTCACCCTTGGGTGCTCCTCGTCATCCTCCTCGGGTGCTGACGGTGTACCGTCAGTCTACATTTTTCTGTACTCTGTTTTGGGTAAACTTCCCTTCTATGCATACTGCACACTCTTTGTCAGGTTTACACACTTTACCCTTTATATGCATACCATCAGTGATATCCTGTAGCTTTATGATATCGTCATAGTTGCAGTGGCCCATTATCTCATGCCAAGTTTCTATATCATGGCTCACATGGCACTTTTCAACAACACATTCAGTTTGCAAATAGTACATTTTCCCCTGTACAAAAATGTCAAACCTGGTACCATCCGGTGACATCAGGGCACCTCTGCCCTCTTCGAAGAACACACTGGCTCCATGTGCTGTCGCAGACTTCACAGAGAAGAGCTCTTGGGGGTACGATGGAATATATAGTGCGTTCCGCAGTGTCACTCTACACCGTCGCCCCCCACTGTCGAGCAGACATACCGTAGCATCTCCCCTGCCCTGCACCCCACCAAAGGTGCGCTTACCGTCCGCCAGCTCCATGCAGTGTTTCTCTGGCTCGAACGAGCTGTCAAAGCTCTTGAACTTCTTCTTATCATTGACTATGTGGGAAGAAGCCCTACAGTCCACAATCATTCCTGGTTTGAACTGTTGCCGTCATCCTGGCCCTGCTGAGCCGGTCTCTCCAGCCTGCACTCCGAAGACGCAGCTCTCCTCCTCCGCAGTATTCCCCGGTCCCTGACCTCGACCCGCTCCGCGACCACCGCCGCCGCCGCCACCTTGCTCGCGTGCACATCTGGCTCCATCAGCGCGGTCCTTCTTCTTGCACACTTTGTCCGTGTGACCCTTGATCCGGCAGAAGCTGCACCACACGCTGCGCGAACAGTCCGATCCCCGACGGCCTCCGTCACCGCATCGCCAGCACACCGTTTGATCATCTTCTCCCTCACAGCGCCTCACTGGCTTTTTCTTAGGCGCTGCGTGGGCCTTCATCACCCTCTCGGACGTCTCGTCCGATGCTGTAGCATTAGCTACATCTTCTGCCGCCTCAAAGTTTCTCAATTTGGCCTTAAATTGTCCCAATGTCAACTCAGTGTCGCCATGTGTCACCATTAGAGTGAATGGCTTATATCTCTCGGGTAACCCCCTCATCACCATGGCCATCATTAGTCCCTCACTCGGTGCTTCTCCCGCCCCTTTGAGAGCCGTAATGATTTGTTCAGCTCGGATAATGTATTCGGTTATTGTCTCATTATCAGCTTTCTTTAGCCCAGTCAATGTTACATACAGAGTGACAATCCGGGGTCTGCCCTTACCAATGTAATGTTCCCGCAACACCCGTAGACTCTCTCTACCGTTGTTCTTCGTTTCTCTGAAGATCAGTCCCAAGCTTGTGTTGTCCAATAAACGCGCCAATGCGCAGTAGGCGTCCGCGTTCCGCTCCTCGTCTAGGGCCTGCTCTTCCGCTGTCAAAGGTCCCGCGGGCTCGGTAAGAATGGTGGTTTTCAGCCCCACACCATGCATGCAACAGAGCATTCGCTCTTCCCACAGTTCATACTCATCGGCCTGTCCGTTGAATGTGGGCCACCTGCTCTTCTTTCGCTCCATCTCCCTAGGTAGCGTTAGCTTAGCTTAGCGTTCCGTTAGCTTCCCGATAGCTTCTCTCGATGCTAACTAGCTTCACACTTGCTAGCTTGCTACTCCGTGCTAACCTGCGCGCATCCCGCCATCCGAGATTATCACACTTCGTGTACTTCTTTTATCAAACTACTAAATAATCCAACGTTATCTGGGCCCATAACCTGTTAGAAGACTAGACTAATACTTTATGTCTATCTCTGCGCAGATGAAGTAGATTATTAAACCGTTATAAAGAATCGTACTGACTACCGAACTTCTGCTGGAGGGAAAAATGTAGCCTCCGTTTATTCGGTAGTTTGGGGAGATGAAGAAAAATGAACGGCGTCTCAGTGACGTAATCAATCCGCGCATGCAAGCGCAACACCGCCCACTTGTGGACAAACAAAGTCGTAAACAAAATAATAGTACACAGTAACACAGTCATACAAATACGCTGGTGTCATATCTCAACAACATTTTAACTACAATTTGTTTACATTAGGTATGCTAATGGCAGTTATTATGGAAGTATTTTCCTTTTGTGGTTGCACCCGCAATTATGCTACAATATTATTGTTTGCATTAAATAAAGAACAGTGTAATGTTAGTTTATTGCATCCTCTTGAACACTCTTGTAACATTTTATAGGCGAATAATAGGCTACATTTTACTTATCAACCTACATTAATTACATAAATAAAAACAAAAGGCCTACTAAAGCTATCCAATTAATTGATTCTGCGACTTTCTTAAAACATCGTAAACCTGTATGGAACTGCCGTAGCCTATGATCCTATAGTCATAAAGAAATACAAAGAAGAAATGTTCAAATAAAACATGGTAATAAAGCTCGGTGAGAAGCTATGATTGTTACGGCTCGCCCCCCGCCGCGCCGTGGCTCGCCCACCCCGCGCCGGCAGCCAATCACCTCGTCAGGGCTGGGCTTAGTCGTCAGGGCTGGGCTTAAGTTTGCTGGTCTCCCAGCGCCCGTTGTCAGTTCGTGCTGTAACCTCCTCGCAGGAGTGGTTACTATTTCCTCCCGGTGCATTTCTCTCCGAGTTTATCTCAGCCCTTGGTTTACTGTTTTCTCTGTGAAGTCTCCCTGTGGAAGTATCCTGCCGCGTTCCCAGTTTGGATTACCAGTGAGTTTTTTCTTGGACTTCCTGTTTTCTTAGTCGCTCATTGCCCTCCTGTGTTGACCGTTGTATGAGCTAGTAATAAAGTACGCCAGTTTCGGCTAACTCCATCTCGGCCTGGTGTCGTGCGCTTGGGGTCTTCCACAAACCCTAACAGTACGAACTGACCATGACGACCCCAGCCGGCACAGAGAGCGTACCGACCAGTCCGGTTCAAGCAGCTCTCATCAGACAGATCCAACTGACCAACTCCCACACCCAGCAGATAGAGGCGGCCTCTGTTGTGGTGAGGGATCTTCAGACTCAGGTCCAGCCCCTCCAGGCCTCTGTGGGTAACCTAACGAGCCAGCAGGCGGCGTTGGCAAGCCAACAAGAAGAGATCCTGCGGCAGTTGCAGACCATCACGGCGGCTCTCACCACCCAGCCGCCGGGCCAGCCTGCCCCTGGAGTCGTGGGTAACCCGCCCCCTGGGCCCGCTGCCCCAGTTGACCCTGTGGGGCTCAACCCAGTTCCCCGGGAGCCCTGCCTCTCCAGCCCACGACCAATTGATGGCAACTTTGAGACCTGTGCCACGTTCATCACGCAGTGTGAGCTGGTCTTCATGCACCAGCCCAGCAGGTTCACGTCTGATGCTGCCTGTGTCGCTTACGTGACCAACCTGCTCACAAGCCGAGCAGCTCAGTGAGCCACTGCTTCCTGGTCCATGAGGGCCAGTTTCTGCCTCACCTACGGGGACTTTGTGGCGGAACTACGGAAGGTTTTCCACCATCCAGTCTGTGGCCAGGACCCTGGTGCTCGGCTGAGCGGTATCCAGCAGGGCAGTGGCAGTGTCACAGACTACTCGGTGGAGTTCAGGCTGGCCGCAGCTGAGAGTGGCTGGAACGACCAGTCACTTCGGGTCACCTTCCGGAGAGGTCTCAGCGAGGCTGTCAAGGACCAGCTAGCCACCCGGGAGGAGCCCACCTCCCTCGATGACCTGGTCAAACTCGCAATCCGCATCGATGGACGCTCCGGGAGAGGAGGCACGAGCGAGCCCTGCGTGGATCCCCTTCCATTCCCCAGTCGTCCAGCACTCCTGACCGGACCCCTACTCCTGCTTGCCCCACTTTCCCTGTGGCCGTTTCTCCCTCCGCGCGCCCTAGACCACGATGGGGGGAGGAACCTATGCAGCTGGGGCACACGCGCCTTTGTCCGGCTGAACGGGAGGCCCGGTTCAAGGCGGATCAATGTCTCTACTGTGGCCAGAAGGGACATCTGATCAGCGGTTGCCGCACTCGGCCAAAAGACTAGGCTCACTGGGGCCCCGGGAGATCCTAGTGAGCAGTCTTTCCTGTTCCCGCCGTCCTGCCCCACAGAACCATCTGGTTAGCGTTACCCTGGCCTGGGCTGACCAGCGGCTCACGGTGGGTGCACTCCTCGACTCGGGAGCTGATGAGTGTTTCCTGGACTCAGAGTTTGCTGCCCAGGCTAACATCCCGCTAGAGACGCTGGAGAAGCCAATGGAGGTCTTCGTGCTGGACAAGCGCTGCCTGGCCAGCGTCACCCAAGGCACCCACCCTGTCTCTCTCACCATAGCAGGGAGCCATGTGGAGACATTTCGGTTCTTCATCATCCAGTCCCCGTTAGTCCCTGTGATCCTAGGGCGCCCCTGGTTCATGCAGCATGAGCCACACATCGCCTGGGCCTCCGGTACCATCATGGAGTGGAGCTCCTCCTGTCATGCCCAATGTCTCCAGGCTGCTCCCGGCCCGTCCCCCCGACGTGCCCCTAGTGCCCCTCCTCCCGACCTCTCCTCTGTTCCCCCTGAGTACCATGAGCTAGGTGAGGTTTTCAGCAAGACCCGGGCCCAATCTCTTCCTCCTCATCGGCCTTATGACTGTGCTATCGACCTCCACTCTGGGGCACCCCTTCCCAGCAGTCGTCTGTACAGTCTGACCATCCCCGAGAATGCTGCGATGGATGAGTACATTTCCGAGTCCTTGGCAGCGGGGCTCATTCGGCCCTCGTCCTCCCAGGTGGCAGCTGGATTCTTTTTCGTGAAGAACAAGGATGGAGGCCTCCGACCCTGCATTGACTATCGCCAACTCAATGAGATAACCATAACCATCATGAGTTCCACCCTTGAGCCCCTCACCTAGGCTACTGTCTTCACTAAGCTGGACCTCCAGTGTGCCTATCATCTGGTCCGGATCCGGAAGGGGGACGAGTGGAAGACAGCCTTTAGGACGCCCCGGGGTCATTATGAGTACCTGGTCATAGCGTTCGGCCTCACCAACGCACCGGCGGTACTCCAGGCTCTCATGAAAGACTTTCTCCGCGACATGCTCGACGAGTTTGTGGTGGTGTACCTCGATGACATAGTCATCTTCTCCAGGACCCTCGATGAACATGTCCAGCATGTCCGCCGGGTATTCGAACGTCTCCTCCGCAACCGGCTTTTCGTCAAGGCAGAGAAGTGTCGGTTCCATTTCCCTTCCGTTGACTACCTGGGCTTCGTCGTTGAGAGGGGACAGACCCGGGCCGACCCCCGCAAGATCCAGGCTGTGGTGGACTGGCCCGATCCCACATCCCGGAAGGAATTACAGAGCTTCCTCGGGTTTGCGAACTTCTATAGGAGGTTCATCAGGAACTACAGCCGCGTGGCAGAACCTCTCACCAGGCTGACCTCCCCCTCCCAGCCGTTCATCTGGTCCCCGGCTGCCCGCTTTGCGTTCCAGTCCCTCAAGGAGAGGTTCACCAGCGTCCCGGACCTGCTCCACCCCAACCCCAAGAGGCAGTTCATCGTGGAGGTGGACGCTTCGGAGACCGGGTTGGGGGCTGTCCTCCCCCAGCGGTCAGCGTCTGACCAGAAGGTCCACCCATGCGCCTTCTTCTCTCGGCGGTTCCTCCCCGCCGAGGAGAACTACGATGTCGGGAACCGGGAGCTGCTGGCAGTGGTGGCTACTCTGGAGGAGTGGCGCCATTGGCTGGAGGGGGCGGAACAGCCGTTCACCATCTGGACGGATCATAAGAACTTGACGTTCATCCGGGCAACCAAGCGCCTCAATGGTCGGCAGGCATGGTGGGCCAGCTTCCTCAGTCGGTTTGACTTCACGCTGACTTATCGCCCCGGGTCCCGCAACACGAAGGCAGACTCCCTGTCCCGACAACACCCGAGGAGGGAGCCAGCTACAGAGGAGCCGACTCCCATCCTTCCTGAGGCCAGGGTGGTTGGCGTGGTTACCTGGGGCATCGAGACCGTGGTCAGGCAGGCGTTGCGCTCCCATCCCGCCCTGAGCCACGTGCCTCCACGCCGTCTGTTCGTCTCGGACGCAGTCCGGCCCCGGGTTCTCCAGTGGGGTCATGCCAGTCAGTTTGCTTGCCACCCGGGTGTCCACCGCACCTTCACCTTTCTGGCTCAGCGTTTCTGGTAGCCCACCATGAGGATCGACGTCAGGGACTTCGTAAGGGCCTGCTCCGTCTGTGCTCGCAGCAAGGCCTCTCACCAGGCACCCGCGGGTCTGCTGCAGCCCCTCCCAACTCCAAGCCGGCCCTGGTCCCATGTGGCGTTGGATTTTGTCTCCGGACTGCCTCCCTCCCCGGGTAACACTGTGATTCTGACGGTGGTGGGCCGCTTCAGTAAGGGAGTGCACCTGGTGGCCCTCCCCAGACTCCCATCGGCTTCTGAGACGGCGGACCTCCTGATGAGCCACGTTTTCCGTCTCCACGGCCTTCCCCTGGACGTCGTCTCGGACCGAGGGCCCCAGTTCATCTCCCAGGTATGGCGGGCCTTTTGTAAGGGGTTGGGTGCCTCTGTGAGTCTCTCCTCTGGCTATCACCCACAGACTAACGGGCAGACGGAGAGGATGAACCAGAGCATGGAGTCTGCCCTCCGGTGCGTGGCTGTCAAGAAGCCCAGCTCCTGGAGCCGGTTCCTCCCCTGGGTCGAGTATGCCATCAACTCCCTGGTCAGCTCTGCCACCAGCCTCTCACCTTTTGAGGTGTCCCTGGGCTACCAGCCGCCTCTCTTTGCTGCGCAGGAGTCGGAAGTGGCAGTTCCCTCCGTGCAGGCCCATTTGAACCGGTGTCGTCGCGTCTGGGAGGTGACCAGAGCTGCTCTGCTCCGGGCAGCTGAGTGCGCCAGTCGGGGAGCCAACCGACGCCAGTCCCCAGCGCCTACGTACCAACCAGGCCAAAGGGTGTGGCTGTCCTCGAAGGATCGCCCGCTTCAGTCCACCGCGAAGAAGCTGAACCCCCGGTTTGTCGGGCCCTGTGAGATCAGGAAGGTTCTCAGCCCCGCGGCGGTGAGTCTGAAGCTTCCGGCTTCCTTGAAGACCCATCCCGTGTTTCATGTGTCTCGGGTTAAGCCTGTCTCCCACAGTCCTCTGATGCCTCCGGCCCCGGCTCCGCCTCCTCTTGAGATCGTGGATGGGCACCCCCAGTGGAAGGTCCGCCGGCTGCTGGACGTCCGGCGCCGAGGATGGGGGTTCCAGTATTTGGTGGACTGGGAGGGCTATGGTCCGGAGGAACGTAGCTGGGTCTCCCGCCAGCTCATCCTGGACCCTGGGCTGCTCACTGAGTTCCATCATTCCCATCCCGACAAGCCGGGCAAGTCGCCTGGTGGCTCCCGTGGAGGGGGGGGGGTACTGTTACGGCTCGCCCACCCCGCGCCGTGGCCCGCCCACCCCACGCCGGCAGCCAATCAGCTCGTCAGGGCCAGGCTTAGCCGTCAGGGCTGGGCTTAAGTTTGGTGGCCTCCCACGCGCCCGTTGTCAGTTCGTGTTGTAACCTGCTCGCAGTAGCGGCTACTCTTCCCTCACGGTCCTTTTCTCTCCGAACTCACCCCAGCCCTTGGTTTATGTTTTAGTATCATATTTAGTATCCTGCCGTGTTCCCGTTTTTGGATTACTCGCGAGTTTTTCCCCTTGGACTTTCCGTTTTTCTTGTCGATCATTGCCTCCCTGTGTTTGACTATTTGTACGCGTAAGGAATAAAGTACGCCAGTTTTCGGCTAACCCCATCTCTGTCTGGTGTCGTGCGCTTGGGGTCTTCCAGAAACCCTAACAGTTTGAACATTAAATATATTGTAGTGTATTCAGTTGAATATAGGTCGAAAAGGATTTGCAAATCATTGCATTCTGTTTTTATTCGCGTTTTACACAACGTCACAACTTCATTGGAATTGGGGTTTGTACAAGCAAAAAGTTTAACTATGGATTAAAAGCTATTCCTAATGGCTTATCCCTTCTAATGAAAAGTAATCTTCAATTTAAAGAAGCACTGAGAGTAGAACCCCATCTGATGATAAACGAAGCTGATATTGTGGACTCTAAATGTAACAGCAAACATATTCGTAATACATTTTATGAAAGAAGAAAAATATCTCCTAGAGGGAAAGCTTTTATGGAAAACCTTTTTATAGACATCGACTGCAGAAGACTTGGTTATTGTCATATACGTTCTGTGTTACTAACAAGATAAAAGAAATGCATATCAAAATTTTACACAATATATATCCAACGAATTTGCATTTCTCTAAATTCTTAGACATTGATAACAAATGCAGCTTTTGTAATGACGAGCCAGAATCTTTAACACATTTATTTTACCATTGTATACACTCGATTACTTTTTGGGCCCGAATGAAAAATTAAATATTTTGTAAAATTAATTATATCAAAATTGAATGTAAAAATGTCATTCTGTATTTTAAACATGGAAAACATAACACTGACTTTATTGTGAATTTGTTAATTTTGCATGGTAAATTTCATATACACAAATGCCGGTTTACAAAAGTTTCCCCAATTTTATTGATTTCTTATGCGAGTTTAAAGAATATATTAAAACTCTGACTTTCATTGGCACTAAAAAAGTAACAAAACTATTAAGCCTTACAAGGATATTTTCAAAGAGGAATGTCACTTGTTTTTTTTGTTTTGTTTTTTTTCTTTTATTTATTTGTTTTCTTTCTCTCTGTTTGTAAGAGTTGTTGTCTCATTTTCCTAATTCCTAGTAAATTTGTTTTGTAATTATTATTTAATCAAAGTCCTTTCTTGCTGTACCATTTTGTGGAGTACATGTCTGCTATATTTGTATATTTCAATATTTTGCAATAAAGTTTATTATAAATGTAGCCGGGTGGTAAAGAACCGATCTTTCTTCCTGCTGTGAAACGTAATTTTGTACTGCCCGTTTAAGAGATTAAGCTCGACTCAGGGTTATAACGTCACACCCGCGACGCCTAGTTTCAGTCAGAGCAAGGACGGGGTGAAGCATGGTGGGCAGAGATGCATAGCAGTCTGCATCGGGGTAGCCAGTTTTGCTGTAGCTGCAAGGTTAAAAACAAAGACTTGGATGAAGAAATAAAACAACTCCGTGTGAAGAACGCAGAGCTGGAAAAGAGAGCTACAGAGGTGGAAAAGAGAGCTGCAGAACTGGAGCGCTACAAGAGAAGATGGAACTTAAGACTTAACGGCCTGAAAGAAGAAAAGGAGGAGAATACGCGACAGCTCGTCGCTGAAATCATCGGGAAGATTGTTTCAAACTGGAAGGAGAAGATGGATTTCATCCTGGACTCTGTGCACCGTCTGGGGCCGAACAACAACAGCCGCCCTCGTCAGATCATCATGCAGTTCAATGGACAGCTGTACAGGGATGAACGCTGGCGAACCACCAAACTTCACCCAGTCTGCAAGAATCTCAACGTCCGCTTCGCAGAAGATCTCACCAAAGAAGACAGGGAGGCACGGCAAGCTGTTTGGCCGAAAGTTGAGCAAGCAAGGAGGGCAGGTCTGAAGACTTTTTTCTGTGGCCCGTATGCATTCATTAACGGACAGAGAGTCACACCATAGACCTAAATAACCTGGAATGTTGATTCCTAAAACAAGTGAGTTATAAATAGAAAAAATGATTAGGGTTTTGTTACACAAAGTTCAGTAACTACTAGCAGATAAACCATTTTTCTTGTTCTTTAACAGTTCAGTTAATTATCTCTGTGTTTTTTTGTGTTCTATGTTTAGTCTAAAAATGATATATCTCTCATTTCTGTTAATGCAAAGGGTCTAAGAGACATGACAAAAAGGAAAAGCTTCTACTTATTCTGTAAAGGGAAACATGCAAATGTTGTTTTTCTACAAGAAACTCACTCCAAGATTGAGGATACTTTATTTTGGTCTAAACAATGGGGAAATGATGCTTTCTTCAGCCATGGCACTTCAAGATCAGCAGGGGTTGCCATCCTCCTAAAAAACTTCAGAGGTCAGGTTATATCCCACAAGGCAGATGAACATGGCCACTGGTTGATTCTTACCCTAAACATAGATGAATTGAAATTCATCCTGATTAATGTTTATGGCTACAACAATAGCACAGAAAACAGTAGACTAAGCTTACAATTAGACAATTTAAAATTATCATACTCAACTGATAATATTATAGTTGGAGGGGATCTGAATTTAGTCCAGGATGATTTCTTTGATAAATATCCTCTTAGACATTCTGCAAGTCACCCTAATTCCATATTTTCTAACTTTTGCAATGAACAAAATCTGATTGATGCATGGCGATATTTAAATCCAGGAATATTTAGATACTCATGGTTCAGCCCAAAGTCAAATTTAAAATCTAGAATTGACTATTGGTTAATTGCAAGCCACTGGCTGTGCTATGGTATCAACTCTGATATCTCCGCTGCTCCACTTACTGATCACAGCATTATTTCTCTACATGTTAAACCTAAAAACAGGAGTACTTATTCTCACAAATATTGGAAATTTAACTCCAGTCTAAATAAAAATTCTGATTACTGTAGAAGAATTAAACTATTGATTCAAGAGATCATAAACTCTGAAGAACTAACAATGCCTGTCAAGAAATTGGAGTTCCTAAAATATAAAATACGCCAACTCACCATCTCATTCAGTAAAATTTTTTAAAAAGATCTTGAAAGAAAAGAACTAGATATAATTAAACAGCTTAATGTTTACTGCAATAAACCTAATCCCACTGAAGGCGATAAACAGAAAATATTAAACCTTCAACCCAATTTGGATGAAATCTACACTCAGAAAGCAAAAGGAGCCTTTATTAGGTCTAGAGCTAAATGGATAGAGGAGGGTGAAAAAAACTCAGCATATTTCTGTAACCTTGAAAAAAGAAGGCAGGAAAAAAATAACATTAAATCCTCGATAATTGATGATATAGAAACCACAGATGAAAAATTAATCTCCTCGGAAATCCTTAAATTCTATAGCCAGCTTTGCAGCTCTAAATTTTCTAATGAGGATTGTCATGCATTCTTAAAGGATATAGCAAGTTATATACCCAAAATTGAAGATGGTTTCAAACAAACTTGCGATCATCAAATAACAATTGCAGAACTTGATGCAGTTATTAGTCGCTTGTCTTTAAATAAAGCCCCTGGGTCAGACGGCCTCACAGGTGACTTCTACAGACATTTCTGGGAAGATATTGGAGAACTACTACATCAAGTTTTCATGGAAATATTTGAAACTTGCACACTTCCACCTACAATGAAACAAGGGATTATCATATTTCAATTACAAAACCTGGAAAAGACCCCAGAATTATAGATAATAGAAGGCCCATCACTCTTAGAAACTCAGACTACAAACTCCTAACCTACATTTTCACTACTTGTCTTCAAACAGGGATTTCGAATCTTATTGCAGAAACACAATCAGGTTTTCTAAAAGGAAGCTCAATCCACAACAATATAAGGCTGGTAATGGACATTATTGAATACAGAAACCAAATTGAAGATGATGGGTTTCTCCTGTTTTTCGATTTTTATAAAGCGTTTGAATCTGTGGAGCATCCATTTATCATCTTGGTACTTGAAGATTTTGGATTTGGAGTTAATTTTAGGAATTTTGTCAGTGGACTGTATCAGAACATTACCAGCTGTGTCATACTACCTGCTGGCACTACCCCCAGTTTTAAGGTTAATGTAGGGATTCCTCAGGGTTGTCTGGTTTCTCCATATTTATTCATACTAGTTACAGAAATGTTAGCAATTTACCTCAAAAATTGTGATGACATTAAACAACTAAATGTATTAGGTACAGATATTATCATCAGCCAACTAGCAGATGACACGACAATTTTCTTAAAAGATAGACACCAAATTCCAACAACTATTGAAAAAGTTGAAAAATTCTCTAAAGCTTCAGGATTAACACTAAATTTAAAAAAATGTGAACTATTGGCTGTACATGACACCCCACTAAAAGAAATCTGTGATATTCCTTTTAAATCAGAAATCAAATACCTGGGAATTTTCCTTTCAAAAGACCAAAAACGAAGTCAGTCTTTGAATGTAGAAAATAAGTTAAAGGAATGTAAATCAAAGCCAAACATCTGGCTCCAAAGAGACCTATCATTTCTTGGCAGAATTTATTTAACTAAGATGGAATGCTTATCAAGGTGTATTTACCCAGCCTATTCTCACGCCATTCCAAAAAAATTAATCAAATCAATCAATCAGATTAATCTAAATTTCATTTGGCGAAACAGACCACACTATATAAAGAAAAGCCATATGGTTAAAGGATGGAGGACTAAAAGTTATTGATTTTGATTGCCTTAATGGAACATTAAAAATAAATTGGCTAAAATCTTGGATCAAACATAGTAACTCCTTCTGGTACTGTATTCCAAATCACTTATTCAATAAAATTGGAGGATTGAAATTTATACTCAGATCTGACTATAATATTGATAAACTTCCTGTTTCATTATCAGAGCTCCATAAACAGATACTGTTGTATTGGAGAATGTTATATGTACATAACGTTTCACCCCACACCACTGTACTTTGGAATAATAGATATATATTATATCGGAACAAGTCTTTATTCTTTAAAGATTGGTATGAGGAAAATATATGGTCAATAGTTGATCTAATGGATCCTAGTGGTAATTTATTAAATTATGAACAATTCCAGACAAAACATACTTTCAAGCCTTCCAAATCAGACTTTACTAAATTACATAAAGCACTCCCCAAAGAATGTGTATCTCTGATAACAAATATAATGACTCACCAACCTATATAGCCGCGATTGGCCCCACTGTCAATTCAAGGGTTTTTAATCTTGGACAAAAAATGTGATAATAATTTTATTAGAAACTCTCACTGAAAACTTATTCCCTGAAAGACAAAACAAAAATGACATTTTACACAAATTTTATAAAAATTCAATTATTAAATTGAGAACAATGTATCTAACATTTCCTATCCCTCCAAAGCGAAGGAAACACACTTCAAAATTATGAATAGCATATATCCCTCCAAAGAACTACTTAGATCACGGTTTGGTTTTGACGATAATATATGTTCATTTTGTGAAAATGACATAGAAACTACGGACCATGTATTTTTCTCATGTGGTGTGTTACTTGTGTTCTGGCTTGACGTTCACAAATGGATAAAGCAAAGGATTTTGTCCTTTCCAACTTCGATTTCTAGAGACAATATAACATTTGGTATGATTTTGCAAAACAAAAACAATGAACTCTGTTGTAATGTAATCCTCTGCTTAGCCAAATTCTTTATTCATAAAAATAGATACTTTAAGTCATCCCCCAAATTTGTTGTTTTTTTAAATGAATTTAGATTATACTTGAAATCTTTAAAACTAATGACCGATACAAAAGCTCTAAAGATTTATGAGGTGTTAAGACATTTTCCCACTGAATTAGAAGACTGATATCCTTATTAATTCCCCCTTGTATGATGGACTATGTTTTATTATTTTCAATTAGTGTATGTCATGTATTTAATTTATTATTGTTTGTACCCTTATTTTCATAATACATTACCGTATATTTGTCATATGACATTCAATCTCTATGTACTTCCTGATATACTGTATAGAAATGTTTACATACTGTTCCTTTTGGCACTTTGGATATATCTGTATTTTTGGATGGAATGTATATTTGCCATGTTTGTTTTATAATGAGCTTTCTTCAAGAATCTGTACATGAATAATACATGAAAAATATTAAAGTTTTGCTGTAGCTGTTCTTGGCTAGCCACGCTGAAGAGGCCATCTTGAAACGTGGCTGCAAGTGAGTGGCGTTATGCACTATTTCACATAAATGATGTAATACTACTGCTGTTTAATGTTAATTTAATTAACATTGAATGTTTTCTTTTGTATTTTGGTTTTATTTACAGAAGCCCACTACTGTATTTCATTTGGGGTATCATTTGTATTTTATTTTCACGCGATCGGGATTTTATTTTGGACTTAACTGATATTTCAGTTAATGTTGAACAGTGCTGTAACCCAGCGAAATAGCCATTACTAATGTAATTCATTGTGAATATTTGTATGGCATGGAATTTTATAAACAGCACAAGTGAATCCTTCTATTCTCCTATCGACCGCTGTACTCCTATTGAAGTGAGGCAGCATTCATAATAAAAAAACCCGAAATAGAATTTTGTGTTGTCCGGTGAGTTCATTAACCTAAGGACCCATCATATTTTGGTACCAAGAGTGGGGTATCTGAATGTTAGGAGTTTATTTTTATTTTGAATGAAATACAGTAGTGGTGAAGGCAGGTTCTGCGGAGAGTTTGCCGGGCTTCTTGGAGGTTAATTGGATAGACTGACGAGAAGTGTTGGTGATCAGCCTGCTGGACCAGAGGACCACACTACAGCAGCATTTTGGGGAGGTTTGGAGAGTCATAAGCCCAGCTGCATCCAGTGTCAACCCCGCGCTGAGTTATTGTCGTCCAGAGACTGTTTCCAGCTGAACCACAGTGTATCCTTCCTCCTGCACGAATAGCGCACTGATAAAAGACTGAACTTTTTGAACTGTGCCTATCGTGAACATTCACAATGTCTGTTGATGGTGATGACATTTCTGTATCTGTAATGGGAGAGGGTGATGCTGACAATAGTATGGATGAGATTCAGCAGCAACTTCAAGACCTCGGTAGGAAGCATAGTGAGGCTATGGCAGCCATATCCGATCCGAGTAGTCATTCAACCAGATCGTATGTGTATGTACCCAGGGAATGCCACATTAACCCATTTAGTGGCGATGTGAGTACAGATGGGAGAGAAGTTGATGAGTTCGTGGAGGAGGTAGAGAGGGTGTTAAGGGCTAGAGATCAAACCCCAGCGGAACAGTTAGACTATGTAATATCTCTTTTAAGAGGGCCAGCCTTGGAAGAGGTGAGGTTTCGGATGGGGGTTGAGCTCAATCAACCAGCAGACTTATTCACATACTTGAGAGAAGCATTTAGAGAAAAGCGAAGCACTGCCCAGTTACTACACACATTCTACGGCCGTAAGCAAGCTGAAGGTGAAGACCTTCGTACCTACTCATACGCACTGTCACAAATACTGAATTGTATTAGGAAGTTGTCACCAAATGCAATTCCTAATGAACAGGTTGTCATTAGAGATCAGTTCATTGAAGGTGTTCGAGATGTAAGTCTTAGAAGGGAACTTTGTAAACTTGTGAGAGAAAAGCCCCGGTCAGCTCTCGTCGAGGTGAGAGATGAAGCTATCAACTGGTCCCTGGAGGATCCAAAAACTGGTGTGGTAAAGCTAATCAAGAATAGACATGTAACATCTGAAGCTGTAGTTGATACCCAGTGCTCTGCTATTAATGTTCCAACCAGGTGCACTGTTACTTTACAAGATGTGCTTCAAGTAGTGGCTGAGCAGGGAAAGGCCATAGGTGAGTTGACCAAGGCTGTGAAGGAACTCACTGGTGACAGATGTAAAACCGAGCCACCAGATGTTAAACCTAGAACACAGCCTAGGTTTACGGAAGATGGCCAGCCAATTTGTTTTAAGTGCAATGGGGTGGGGCACATTGCTAGAAAGTGTGTGCAGAGCCATAAAGTGCATCCTGGTGAATCTCCTACAACGCCTGCTATTCAGGGAAACTCCAGCCCTCGGTTGTCGTGAGCCAGGCAATGCGGGGGCAGCCCAGAAGCTCAATCAATGACCTTACACGCACCAGACTACTTGAACGCGCAGTCGGTAAATGCCCTGTCGTTCAACTAAAGATTGGAGGTGTTGTGGCCTCATGCTTATTAGATACAGGAAGCCAAGTGAGCACTATTTCTGAAAGTTTCTTTAGAGAACACCTGCGTAGGGAGGATGGGGATATGCTCTCTACTTCCGGTTGGCTTAAAATCACGGCAGCTAATTGTTTAGATATACCATATCTAGGGTACCTGGAGTTAGATGTTAAAACCCTGGGAGTGACGCTCCCGGAATGTGGTTTTTTGGTGATAAAGGGACCTCCAAATTCTCCAAACATGCCAGGCCTCATAGGAATGAATATTATTAGTCGAGGTCGGCAGCTAGTATAGGGTGAGTTTGAAACTACTTTAGGTGGAGAGTTACAGTCAGATTGGAGAGAGGCGTTCCAGCAGATGCAAAGGGCTACCATCATGGGCAAAATGACCGTCGCTAGAGTAGCTGGAAAGGACACTGTACACATACCTGCTTCATCAGTAGCTACAATAATGGCAAAAGGGTTAGCACCTAGATCAGAGAAAGGTGCCCGCAGCATGCTGTTAGAACCCATGAACGCACTGCTACCTCATGGGATGATAGTTGTTCCTGCTCTTGTGTTGTCACAGGACCAGTCCTTCCCAGTGCAGGTGGTGAATTTCTCACCAGAAGATATCTGGTTACATCCAAGAACCCGGTTAGGTACTTTGTCGGAGGTAGAGTGTGTCCATACCAACCAGGCTTGTGAGGTCAAGTTTCAGCGGATCTCTGCTAGCATTGAGCGGATCACTGTTGACGAGAAAAGTGGTCCGCCAACTCAGGACAGGTCACAGCAGATCCTGGATAAATTAGACATAGGTGGTACTCCTGAGCAGAAAGCGCCATTGTGTGATTTGCTGATGAGGTTTTCAGACATCTTTGCTATGAGTGATGAGGACCTTGGTTACACTGATACAGTTGAACACAAGATTAACTTAGTAGATGACATCCCGGTGACCCAGCCATACAGATGCATTCCCCTGACTCAGTACAATGAGGTTAGAGAGCACATCACTAAACTACTACAGAAGGGTGTGATAGAAGAAAGTACTTCTGCTTACGCCTCACCTATTGTTGTAGTCAGGAAATCTGAAAACAGTCTCAGGCTATGTGTTGACTACAGAAGGCTAAATGCCAAGACTAACCGTGATGCTTTCCCATTGCCAAGAATAGATGCGAGCTTTAATGCGCTCCAGGGGGCTAAGTACTTCTCATCTATTGATTTAGCCAGTGGGTATCACCAGGTGGCAGTACGAGAGAGCGACCGACACAAAACCGCGTTCACGACTCCATTTGGAATTTACCAATACACACGCATGCCGTTTGGTGTTTGTAATGGGCCATCCACCTTCCAACGCTGTATGCAGGTGACCATGAATGATTTGATTTTCCAGATTATGTTAGTATATCTAGATGACATTTTGGTGTACTCACCGACTTATGAGGAACATCTACAGAGACTTGAAGTTGTCCTGCGAAGGTTGAAAGAGACCGGTCTCAAGGTAAAACTTGAAAATTGTCATTTCCTGCAGGATGAGGTCTGTTTCCTAGGTCATCAGATATCTGCACAGGGAATCGGCACTGACCCTCGTAAAGTTGAAGCTGTAAGGAATTGGAAGTTCCCCAGTACAGTGAAAGAATTGAGATTCCTTCTGGGCTTCTGCAGTTATTACAGAAGGTTCATGGAGGGGTTCTCGAAGATTGCTGGTCCTTTGCATGATCTGGTCAATCAGTGTCTTCACGATGGTAGCCCTACTAGAAACAACCGGGAATTTGAGTCATTATGGTCAGCTGAGTGTCAATTGTCTTTTGAGTCTGTTAAGGAGAAACTTACTTCAGCCCCTATCCTAGGCTACGCAGATTTTACTCTTCCGTTCATCTTGGAGACAGATGCGAGTAGTTTGGGATTGGGTGCGGTCCTTTACCAGCAGCAAAGTGAACATAAGAGGGTCATAGCATATGCCAGGTTGCGCAATGCTGAACGGAATGACATAAATTATAGCAGCATGAAGTTAGAACTACTTGCCCTCAAATGGGCTGTAGGGGAAAAATGTCGGGGCTATCTCCTGGGGTCGAAGTTTGTTGTTTTCACGGACAATACTCCGTTGTGTCACCTGAAAACGGCTGAGATGGGTAGCACAGTTGGCAGTTTTTGATTTTGAAGTGAGGTATTGCCCAGGGCAACGGAACACAGCGGCCGATGCCCTCTCACGACAGCCGTTAGCAGGGGAGCCTGCTAATCAGTCAGAGGATGAAGAGTTTGACAACTGTGTGAACATTTGTAACCTCGTTCACAAGGGGACTGCTCTAGGCCCGGAATTAGTGACGGCCGGTGTCAATTGTTGTAATGTAAGGCAGATTCGTGTCATGGAAGCAGGTGTCACTAGGGAGGCCAATACATTTCAAGGAAACACGCCTACTCTTCCTGGTTACACAAAAGCAGAACTTGGTACCTTTCAAGCCAATGACCCTACAATCAGTGAGTTCAGGAAGTTTTGGGATAGAGAGAGAGAGCCAAATGGCCATGAGAGGTCGGCTCTGTCTAAACCGGTTAAGGCACTTTTAAACCAGAGGAAGTATCAAGAGATAAGCGGATTATTGTATCGTGTTGTCAATGTCCCTCACCAAGGTGAATGTCAACAGTTGCTCTTGCCCTCCTTTCTGAAACAACCAGTGCTAGAGAGTGTCCATGATCATATGGGTCATCAGGGCATAGAGCGCACTATAAACCTGTTGAGACAAAGGTGTTTCTGGGTTAGAATGTATAATGACGTTGAGGAATGGATCAAGAAGTGTCAGAGGTGTATATTGACTGAGATGCCACAGCCCAAGATACAACCCCGTATGAAGTCGTTCATGGCTTCTAGACCAGGGGTGTCAAACTCCAGGCCTCGAGGGCCGCAGTGTCTGCAGGTATTTGTTGCAACCATGCACTACACCACCTGATTAAACTAGTTCCTTTCCCTCCTTGATCCAGGAGGTGGGCTAATTAGTTAAATAAGGTGGTGTAGTGCATGGTGGCAACAAATTCCCTGCAGACACTGCGTCCCTCAAGGCCTGGAGTTTAACATCCCTATTCTAGACCACTGGAAGTTGTTGCAGTATACTTTACTGTTCTTGAACCAGGATCTGACGGGCGTGAGAACGTCTTGGTGGTTACTGACGTTTTCATTAAGTTTACACAAGCCTTCCCCACCAAAGACCAAAAGGCAGATACCACTGCCAAGATTCTCCTTAAAGAGTGGTTTATGAAATACGGAGTACATGAAAGGTTGCACTCGGACCAGGGCAGAAATTTTGAGAGCGAGGTGGTTGGGGTGTTGTGCAAACTATATGGAGTGAGGAAAATGCATACCACCCCATATCACCCTCAGGGAAACGCACAGTGTGAGCGTTTTAACTGGATGCTTCACTATCTGTTGCGTACGCTTACCCCAGCCCAGAAGCGCCGTTGGCCCGAACACCTACCTGAACTTATCTATGCTTACAGCGTCACACTACGTGCTACCACAGGGTACTCCCCATACTATTTACTATTTGGCATCGATCCTCACCTTCCCATGGATGCTTTACTCGGTAAGGAGCCTGTAGCAAACGCAAGACATGATTGATTAGTTGTGCATCAAGAGCACTTGAGAGATGCATATGAGAAAGCCAAAGAAAACACTGAGCGCAAAGCAGCTGAGAGGATTGCTCCTCTGAATGAGAAAGTGTACTGTCCGTCCATTGATGTGGGTCGGTTGGTGTATTTGTGCTACAGACCTCTAGGGAGGAACAAAATTCAGAACTCTCGGGGCCCTACTGTTTATAAAGTGATCGCGGTGCAAGGGACTACCTACACGATGGAGCCAGTAGAGGGTGGTCCTACTAAGAGAGTAAATCATGTTGATTTGCGCAGTTGTGTTAATTCTGGCCCTCTGTCTGAGGACAAACGAATAACTTCCCGACTTGGTGTTTCACCTGTGGAAGAGTTGGTTTCTGACCCAGTTGATCCCGAGCTTGCTGACCCAGAGGGTGTAGTACTTGAGCAGGTAACTTATCCCCAGTTGAGACAGCCCACAGACTTGCTATCTGAAGGTGTAAAAGTGGTAAATAATAACCCTGTGGGGAATGAGTCAGAAGTGGTTCTGGAGCCTGTTCAGGGGGAGTTTAACTCTCCTGAGCCAGAAGGTGTACCAGAGATGGCGGATGCGGTAATACATCCTAGAGGGCCCGAATCAGAGGTTAGGGTACCTGTCCCAGCTCCTAGAAGAAGCCAAAGAGCTACTGCTGGTATCCACTCAAACCCATTTAATGAACCTAGGTCAACTTGCAACGCAATGTCACTTAGCCCTGAGGTGTTAACACAGCTCATTTCGAGCCTTGGGAAGGTATTCTTCCAGGAAGCAGTTAAGGAATTGAGGAACTCAAACTAAGTCACTGAGGGCGTTGACATTCAGCAGGGGAGAGTGTAGCCGGGTGGTAAAGAACCGATCTTTCTTCCTGCTGTGAAACGTAATTTTGTACTGCCCCTTTAAGAGATTAAACTCGACTCAGGGTTATAACGTCACACGCACGATGCCTAGTTTCAGTCAGAGCAAGTACGGGGTGAAGCATGGTGGACAGAGATGCATAGCAGTCTGCATCGGGGTAGCCAGTTTTGCTGTAGCTGTTCTTGGCTAGCCACGCTGAGGAGGCCATCTTGAAACATGGCTGCAAGTAAGTGGCGTTATGCACTATTTCACATAAATGACTTAATACTACTGCTGTTTAATGTTAATTTAATTAACATTGAATGTTTTCTTTTGTATTTTGGTTTTATTTACAGAAGCCCGCTACTGTATTTCATTTGGGGTATAATTTGTATTTATATGTGGCTGTGTCGGTTGTATCGGCACCCATATGAGAAATTTGTGTGTGTGCATGTGTGTGTGTGGGGGGGGGGTCGTTACCGAAGGCCCTGACTGAAACCCCACAGAATGCTACTGGTAATAAGTTATCCAAAGGAATTGAATCAAGTGCAACTGGACTTGGTATATATCCGTGAAGACGTTTCGCCTCTTATCCAAGAGGCTTCATCAGTTCGTGCCTTTCTGACTAGACTAAGGAAATTGAAACACTAATGTTTTCTATCTTCTAACATAAGTTATGTTAGAAGATAGAAAATATTACTGTTTCAATTTGCGTCCGACTTAAGGCATTGAAGAAAAGTTAAAGAATCTTTTTATTTGGGGGGTGTGACAATGTGGGTGAGAAGACACCATTTGCCCTGTCATCATGTGTTGGCTTTCCTTGTCACAGTGGTTTATGTTGAATTTCTGTGCTGAGCGTGACCTGTGTATCACAAAGACCTTCTTCTCTCAGCCCGAAAAGAACTACTTCACCTGAATGCATCCAAGATCAAAGCATTTTCATTTGTTAGACTAAGTTGTGACTCGCAGGGCAATCTTGAAAGAAGTACTCTCAACAAAGGTGACGCGTGGAGCGGAATGCTCAACTGATCACTACCTGGTCCGAACACAGTTGCGAATGAAACTCAAGATGAAATCACGAAAAACACCATGTGAAGCACCGAAGAAACTGGGTACAAACAAGCTGGCAAGCACAGAACATCAGATGAGACAAGCTGCAGTAATCACATCTGCTCTTCACGATGAAGAAAGGGTTGCAACAGGCACAAGTAACGTTGAAGAATGCTGGACACAAATGAAAGAAAGCATCTATAATTGAGCAAATGAGGTACTTGATCATCCAAAAAGAAAATCGCCTGACTGGTTCCAGGATCAAGAGGAAGCAATCCAAGAACTGCTACAGGAAAAGCAAATGCTTCGCAATGCCCACCTGAAAGAGAACTCTGAGAGGAGTCATTCGGCCTTCAAGGCAATTAAAAGCCAAAGTTCAGAAGGAGATTAGGGTAATGAAGGACAACTGGTGGAGCAATTAAGCAGAAGAGCTACAGGCCTTAGCAGATTGAAATGATATGCATAGATTCTTCTCTGCGCTGAGGGCCATCTACGGCCCAAGAAGCAATATGATAGCACCAGTAAAATTGGCAGATGGAAGTAAGCTGTGTACTGACCTGAAAGAGATCACAGAAAGATGGAAAGAGCACTTTTGCACCCTCTTGAATAAAGAGGGATCAGCAGATCCAAATACATGCCAGTGGCTTACAAGAAGGCCGATAAGAGAAGACCTCTGTGAGCCGATCACAATGGCTGAAGCAGCGAAAGCACTTAAAGACACCAGAAGTGGGACCCATCAGACAACGTGAAGCATGGAGACTCAATACTTAAGTCAGAGCTACTAAAGCTCTATAATGTCTGCTGGCAGAACCTATGCTTTCCTCAAGACGTCAAAGATGCTTTGATTGTGACCATCTACAAGGAGAAGGGTGAACGAAGTGATTGTGGAAACCACCATGGGATCTCACTTCTGTCGACTGCTGGAAAGGTACTGGCTAAGATCATACTGAACCGGATAAAGATCCTTTCAGAAGAAGTGTTGCCTGAAAGCCAATGTGCTTTCAGATCTGGTAGATCCACCACAGACATCATCTTCACCCTGAGACAACTCCAAGAGAAAGCGACCGAATAGCACCAGCCACTTTACATTGTTTTTGTGGATTTTTCAAAAGCGTTTGACACTGTTGATAGAGAGACACCGTGGAAAGTGCTAGAGACCTATGGCTGCCCTAAGAAAATGAGAAGCATCATCAGACTTTTCCATGGCGATAGGACAGGGAAAATATCAATTGGAGACATCAGCAATGCTTTCATCATCAAGCATGGAGTGAAGCAGGGGTGTGTGCTTGCATCAATCCTATTCACATTATATCTTACTGCAGTCCTAGAAACAATGTCAGCCAACTTGAGAGGTGGCTTGTACATCAGAACCTGAATGGATGGAAACCTCTACAATCTTGGGAGACTCAAGGCATCTACCAAAACAAGAGAACTATGTGTTTGAGAGCTTCTCTATGCAGATGACTCAGCTCTAATTTCCAATGATCCTGGAGAAATGTAAGAAATAGTAGACCGCTTCACTTCAGCAGCTACCCTCTTTGGACTGAAGATCAACGTCTCCAAAACAGAGCTTCTGTACCAGCCTCCCCCACAGAAAAGCCCCGAAGAACGTCAGCCCAGTACTTTGGTTACTCTGAAGACCACTGAGTGGTTTACCTATCTGGGCAGTGCTGTGACAGATACAAAGTCCTCTGACTTAGAAGTTGTCAGAAGAATCCAAGTGGCCACGAAAGCCCTTGATGCCCTCCACAAATGACTTTGGTCCCACCATGACATCAGGCTGACAACAAAGATCAAGGTCTACAACACAACTGTTCTCCCATCTCTACGATACTCTACTGAATGCATGACCCTGTATTGCAAGCACATCAATAAGCTCACCAGCATACAGCTTCGTCATGTGCGAAAGCTGCTGCGAATCAGATGGGAAGACAAGGTGCCCAACTTGGAAGTATTGAGATGTGCTGGTACTGTCAGTGTTGAACCCCTAATAACAACCTCTCAGCTCAGATGGGCTCGCCACATGAGAAGAATGCAAGATAACTGCCTACCAAAAGAGGTTTTCTATGGGAAGCTGCGCCAGGGAAAAAGGAAGCAGGGAAGCCAGAAGCTGCTTCAAAGATGTGCTCAGGTGCTACATGAAGATCTGTGGCATAGATGACTCCAGCTGGGAGACAGTGGCCCTGGACAGACAGAGATGGCGCTCCACAGTAAGGCAATCAAGAGCAGCTGTTGAACAAAAGAGACAAGAAGCCTATGATAAGGCCCACCATGCAAGACATAACAGACCAACTCAAACAACAATCGTCTGTGACAAATGTGGTCGATATTGTCGCTCTAATGCGGGCCTGATGGCCCACAGGCATGCGTGCCGAGCTTGAACTGCATCACAGTCATCATCGTTTCGATGAACTGCCGAAGGTACAGACTAAACTCAGGTGCTGCTGATTGACTCCAAGGGAGTATTTAAGCAGTTGCTCTGGAGTTGTTAGTTGGGGTAGGACGTCAGGGTGTAGATTTGAGCACGATGTTAATTTCAGTTCAGTTGTTATGAGTTGAGTTTTGTTGAGTTATTTGTTAATTTAAAGCTCAATTGTTATGAGCTGAGTTTTCTTCATTTGATAATTTAAGCTCAACGATTGGGAGTTGAGTTTTGTTCAGTTAACTGTTAATTTTTTCGTTTGCTTTGTTCATTTTTTTCCATTTTATATGTAGCTACATACTGTAAATAATTCATTATTATATGGAAGCAGTTTTGAGTCTGCCTCCTATCTTTTAGCCACTCAGGCCGGGCTTCACCACAGGGGGGCATTTTTTTTTATTAGATAGTGACAGGGAAGGCAGACAGGAAATGAGTGTGTGAGAGAGAGAGGGATATGACATGCAATAAAGGTCACTGGCTGGAATCCAACTGGCGATGGTTGCGAGTCTTGCGACAATGTGGTCTGCACTGTAACCATTCCACTACGAAGGCACCCCAAGAAAAGTAATGAATCTTAATTTGGTTTTCCACTCATATAAATGTTTGTCAGATAAATTACTTAGGAGCATCTTAGATACTGACTCAAACGATGTTTCTGGAACAGCCTATAGAGCGCTTTAAAATAGATATATTAGTAGAAAAAAAAAGATTTTGAATCTGTGAGGGGGTGACAGGCTGCAAGGTGTCTCATGTTCATTACAGCTGTTCAGTCAACAAGTACACGAGCAGTTGACTGAAATCTACTGTCAGCTCACCGTCTCACTGAAGGACCCTGTTATAGAACTGTCACCTTGACATCTGTCTGGTTTACAGACTCGCTCGATGACATTTAACACCCCGTAACAGCCTGCCAACCTCCATCAGTCTGTGACAACACTACTATACCCCCACACACACACATCCTCACTCCATGGCACTCAATCAGCCACATAGAAATGGATGCTAGTAGCTTCTCTCAGGGTGTTACCACCAAGGGGACATCAGCCAGTCACTTTACATCCAGATGACAAATATGTTAATGCTATCACTATGGGTTAGCTGCCTCTTTATCCAGGGGTAAAAAAGCATAAAGCATGGTGCGATTGCCCCTTCTGAGAACATGGTTTCACTAATAGATATCACCCAGATCCAAAAATAATAAGGTGGGTATATGATGACCTCCTGTCACCTGTGATCATCATAAGGCCAGCAAAAAGTGACATGAACAAAATATTTCCAGTATTAACAAACTGCAATCATTTAAACTACATGTTCTGTTCTTAATAAAAAGACCATTAATATCAATCAAACTTTATTTATATGCAAACAATGCAATGCAGCATGCCTCACATTATAGTTGTAGATCAGTTTGATGCTGTTAACTATGATTTACACTACTCAACTACTAAACAAAACCATCCAGTCGTTTTCAAGGTACAGCTTGCCTACTAGCAGTGCCAACAAACACATTGCTCTTTACTGACTGACACAGCTTCCACATTTCACAGCCGCATTGAGACAAGCTGACAACAATGGAAAATCAGGTTATTGTAGGCTAGTTCAAATTGCAGATATAGTTATTTCAAATGCTGTTGTAGTTCATCTGTATTTGAAAAGTGCATAGCTCAGGTTGGATTCTACCAGAGGCATTTCCATAGCACAGATGTGATAAAAGCCCCATAATGCCGCTCTCACACCATCAACATCACATGGCTTTGGTTCCCACTCAGTCTGGAGTGTTTGCACATCTCTATGCTGACACTGGCAAATCGCAGTGTCTCGGTGTGGACTTGTGTCTCTGTGTGTACTCTGAAGCTGGAGGAGCCCTCGGTTGGAGGAATTGCAATGAGCATATAAACCACAACAGGGAAGACACAGTATTGGTATTTTCTTTTGTCACATGGTGCAGGAATTGTCCTCACCTAGTATCCTTTGCAGAATGTAAAGTCAGTCAGCTGTCCATCTGTGGTCACTGGCAAGCCCTCTGTGTTTGATTGAAATCCTCTGTCATTATGGATTTTTTTGGTCGTGTGTGTGTGTGTGTGTGTGTGTGTGTGTGTGTGTGTTTCCTTTTTCATCCTTTGAAAAGTTGCTGCACTGTAGAATGCTTTCATACCAGACATGTGGTCGGCGGGACAGTTTTGGAGGATAATGGCTGGAGCAGACATCAGACCCTAAGATCTGATCCCAGCAACAATATAGCTTTCAGTAAGGCACTGTACCCCTACCAAGGTCCCCATTGTAATTCTGGATCAAAGCATTGCCTCAGAAGGAAAATCTCTCTGGGTCATAATGAGATATTGCCTGTCACCTGATCGTAGATTGTGCATTGCAGTTTGCTTCCACATATCCTGCTTTAATAAGCCTCGATAATGCAAAGAGAAAATGTTCTTATTCGTGCAGCTGATGAAGCGAGAACAACGGTTTGACTAAATTTGTATACTACTCTGTATGTAAATGGTGTGGTATGAGAGTTTAGTTGAGAAACACTGGTACCCAAAACCCACCATGATAATTGATGTGAGAAGGTGCAGGATGGCAACTTGATCTTGGTAATAAGCCCCCCCCCCCTCTCTCTCTCTGCCTAGAGCTGTCTGAGCCCTCCTCCTTCATCTATCACTGGACCGGGGAGCCAGTGTTATGATCAGATTGGGCACATGTAGCTTGTGCACGCCTTAACATGCACCTGCACGCACAATCGTGCACATGCTCACAGTTAAGATTGTACATCAAGCGGTGATTTGTTCTTGATTAAGGGGGAATGGCAGACAGGAAAATTTGTTGCTTGCCCTTCTCCCCAAAATGCCTCATGACTCCTGTTTACACAAGGCTTGCTGTTACACTTTGAGTCCAGACAAACCCTTTTTTGTCCTGTGAATATGCCTGTTATCACTCCAATTTGTGTCGTGGTCTCATTAAGTGCTGCAGATGGGATGACGTTGTTGTTACCTATGGGAAACCTGTGGCAAGGTTAGCGATGTTAATTGTTTTATATTTAAGTCCCCTAGAGGTTGGCAGAGGCCAGTGGCTCCCTCACTATCTCGCTCAGTGTCGTGACGTACAAGCTGCAAGCAAGTCATCTTCCCATCATGCTTCAATGGTGGAGACAAGTGGTGCTTGTTGGGGTGGGGGTGTCAACTCAGTTACTCGAAAAACTACTTTGTATGCTTTAAAGCCATCCATCAAGTCTCTTCATTTCAGCGGCAACACTCAAAACTTAATCCCAGACTGAGTGGCACAAACAGGCCATGAATAGCCCTGCTTGGCTCTGTGGTACAATCCAGGCTACTTTATGAGAGATCTACATGGTTTTGGGCTCTGCTGTTCTCTAAATATCTAAGTAATATCTAAGTATCTATATAGCGATATAACTCATGCTGAACCACCCTATAATAACTTATTTTGGTTTCTACTGCAAGGATTTGGTTATATTCTCTGCCAGCTGGAGGTCGAAGTCAAGGGCAGATCTACAGGGTGGTCCCCCTGTTGCCACATCAGCACCTAAAGTAAAGGAATAAAAAAATAGTACTAATAATGTCAAGTGCTTCACATTTATGTTGCTGGTCTCAGATCAGAATTCCTACAGTTGTTACATGAGACCTTACAAATATAGATTGAGTTTGTTCCCAGATATTTCATTACTCCACAATAGAGCTGTCTGCAGATACTTCCATCCATCCATCCAATAGCCAAGCCGCTTATCCCAATCGGGGTTGCAGGATGCTGGGACCTATCCCAGCAGTCATTGGGCGGCAGGTGGGGAGACACCATGGACAGGCCTCCAGTCCAGCACAGGGCTGACTACCAAATATAATGAATGAGACTGTAAAGATGGCTCAAGTATATTTTCAGTTCTTCATGACATCAAATAGGTTTCCAATTTTTTGGATTAATTTATGTTGTGCCCTCATCCTCTTGATCATACGTCACTATAAGCTACAGGTGTGTTGTAAAGGATATTTTCCAAGTTTTAATGATAACAGGAAATGGCATTGAAAGTGTAACTTGTTTCTGTAATGTGACATATTAAAGTAAAACAGGATATTAAGGTGGGACAAAATGTAGAAAAGGGTGTGATTTGATTGGATGGTTTCAAAGCATTAAATTATATTATTGGTTGGAATGTTGACTTGAAGACACAACCACAAATATTTGGCTGTTTTAGAGGAAGTTATTAGATTTTGATGTAAAATAAGTAAATATGAAATTTGTGTGTGTGTTTTAATCAGTTGGTGAATAGGTGCATAATACGACTGGTTTAATGAGCTAGAAAGGTCAAAAAGTCCTTTCATTTAACATTGTCCTTAACAATTTGAGTGCAGCCCCTTTTTGACTTCCCGATTGGACATTTTCGACTGGTGCCATTGGTCGTAGGTAGCAACATGGCAATTTTGCGTGTGAGAGTATCAGACATTCATCCTCTCTTCTCAATGGGATCTTATCTGGACCTGAGCTAAGTGCAGGCAGCCTGGTCATGAAGGATAAACAGACAAAGTTTGGATTGATGTGGTCAGACAGGAGGGGTCATTGAGTCAGCACAGCGCTCCTCATTAGGCCTTACCGTCAGAATGCAGAATTAGTCCGTCTGACAGCGGCTTAAGCCCAGCAGAGTGATGACTCCCAAACACCCACAGGGACCAGAGACACGATGGACAAAAGGCCAACATGGTCACTGGCACATGCACACAAACACAAACTCACACACATTCGCTTGGTTCCCAGTATCATCATAATCATACACAAAAATGATGTGTTATGAAAAAGCGTCATTGTTGTTGGACACGTGTAGTACAGGAGACAGATTGTACCTGCGCGTGATGCTGCATTTTATTTGTTTGTTTGTGTGTGTTTGTGTTTGCATGCTCCATATTGGCATGTGTTTACCGTGAGTGTGTATCTACCCCTAATATACTTGTGTATCAAAGCCTAGATTAATATGTGAGCGTGCCTGCATGCTTGAGTGAGCTAAGGCGATTCTTGGGATCATGCAGCTTATCCTGACGCCTCTCTGCCTCTCTGCCTCTCAGAGCAGGTAGAGATGTAACCCATTACTGAAAACAAGCTTTGACTTTCCCATAGTCCCTCATCAGCTTGTCTCCTCTGCCATGCAAATCCACGGCCCGAGGACCGGCCCGCCTGCCCAGCTGGCTTTGCTGACTGGGCACGTATTAATTCTGAATCTTGATCACGGCCATGACAAGGACATCAGAATGTAGTCTGGCCTCATTTTGCACATTTGTTAATTACTTTGGTGTTTACTCACCGCAAAGATCAATTAGCTTAAAGCGTGCTAACATCTGACGACACTTAAAATAGTTAACACTGCAAATTCGTCTCATATTCGATCTTAAATCTGATTAAAAAGATTTGCCAGCAAGGTGAGATTATTTTACTTGTTTCAAACAGGGTCGGTGGAACTGCTGGGCAAACTTGGCAATTGTCCAGGGTGCCAGATCACTAAGGGACGCTGTACCATGATGAGGTTCGCAAACATTAGGAGCACAATCATTGAATAATCAATGGCTTTGCCAAGAGCAGGGAATTTTATGAACATTTTCATACTCTAAGCAGTGCATGAAAAGTGCCTGCATCTTGCAAAAGAAATTGGGGACATTGGTGCAAGTGATCAGAGCTTCGAGATAAAAACAGCTGTCAAGAGCTATCCCTGCAATGTGTGCGATTCACACACTGACATGGTTAGGTACATCTACTGAGAAAATGTTTTTGGATCTGTACCCAAATCTTAGCGTTGCCTTGTCTTTTTTGTTAATTCTACTGGTAACCGTAGCATCAGGAGAAAGGACTTCTATCCGCAATCAACAATGTCACAAGATCGTTTGAATGGATTGGCTGAAATTTCAGTTGAGCACCAAATCTGTCGCAAATTGGATTACTCCGTTATTCCATTACTACGTAGCAGCCAAAGCAAGAAAAGGTCTTCTTTTAAATGGTGAGTCCATCCATTATCAAAGCCGCTTATCCCAATTGGGGTTCACAGGATGCTGGAGCCTATCCCAGCAGTCATTGGGCAGCAGGCGGGGAGACACCTTGGACAGGCCGCAGTCCAACACAGGGCTGAAACATTCACACCTAGGAACAATTTAGTATGGCCGATTCACCTGACCTACATGTCTTTGGACTGTGGGAGGAAACCCATACAGACACAGGGAGAACATGCAAACTCCACACAGAGGACGACCTGGGATGACCCCCAAGGTTGGACAACCCTGGGGTTCGAACCCAAGACCTTCTTGCTGTGAGGTGACAGCACTAAACACTGCGCCACCGCACCACCCTAAATGGTGAGTCAGTGGTATTAATTCATTACACCTGTCTTAAGTCAAAAATAGAGGTCAATGTGTGATAAATTGGCATTTTTTTCTCAAAAATTTGAATGTGGGGGGGCATCATATTTCTATTTTGTCCAGAGTGTTGGTTTGTCTTTCCCTGGCCCTGGCTTCAAATGTAGTTTCACTCGTATCAGGAGTTTTTCCAGAAACAGGTGTAAACTGGGAGGGAAGAAGGGGTCACTAGACTTGAATCGGGAAAGTTATCTTGATTCAGGAAAATAAATCTCAAGTCCACTTGTAACTCGCACTGGACTCAAGCTCAGATTTTGTTTGTACATGTAAGCAGGGGTTTGTTCTGACAACACGTGTCCAGAAAAGAACTCGGTAAGAAAGTTTATTTCAGGGTTAAATGTGTCGGTTCAACTTTGTTGGCTTAAACAGAAGTTAGGAGCAACGGACAAGTTTGTTATAATTTGAAACAGCGTTTGATGCCAAATAGATTTTCACATCTGCGCTCCCAATTAAACCAACTTTTCTAGATTTTTCATACAGGCTCACCATTCAATCTGTTCCCACGTCTTTGAATTTTTTTTTCAGAGTCATCATTTGGGATTCAGGCTGTGGTGCAAATGAATTAATGGCACGTTGCAACCCCCCTCCCCTTTCTTCTGAAGCCATCTGTCCCTCCTGTCTCCTTCCTCCTCTCCCCACCTCCCCCTCCTCCTCCTCCATGGCTGCTTACAGCTGCCGCAGGGCCAGCGGTGCAAATGTGTGTCCACACTGTGATACATCAGAGAGACCTTGCAAAGCTCAGCGGCCGCCCTCAAAGAAATATCCAAGTGTCTCCACTTGGATATCTTTTGTTCTTTGACTCGAGAGAGAAGACAAATGTCAAGGTCATTATTTTTCTGTTGATCATTTGATTGTCATTGCTATGCCCAACAAAACAAGAAAGGTTTCAACTTGGTGGATTAAGGCGAGGCACACCAGCTAAGCTCTGGCTCAGCCCCTTCTTCACCACAACAGTCCAGTACAACATCCGCATTACTGTTCATGCTGCACCAAATCCGCCTGTCAATCTCCTGCTCCATCCTACCCTCACTCGTGAACAAGACCCTAAGATACCTGAACTCCTTCTCTTGAGGTAACAACTCATCCCCAACCCAGAGGGAGCAATCCACCATTTTCCAGTAGAGAACCATGGCCTCAGACTTGGAGGTGCTGACTCTCATCCCGGCCATTTCACACTCAGCTGCAAACCACCCCAGTGCGTGCTGGAGGTCACGTTCTTATGAAGCCAACAAAAGCACATCATGTGCGAAGAGCAGAGATGCAATTCTGAGGTTCCCAAAATGAACACACTCCTCACCTTGGCTGCACCTTGAGATCCTATCCATGAATGTAAAACAGAATTGGAGACAAGGAACAACCTTGGCAGAGTCTGACACCCACTGAAAACATGTCTGACTTTTTGCCGAGAATGCGGTCACAGCTCTCACTTTGGTTATACAAGGACCGGATGACTTGTAGCAACTGCCCCAGTACCCCATACTCCTGCAGTACCCCCCACAAAGTGCCCCAGGGTACATGGTTATAAGCCTTCTCCAAGTCCACAAAACACATGTAGACTGGCTGGTCAAACTCCCATGCCCCGCTCAGCACTTCTGCAAGGGTAAAGAGTTGGTCCATTGTTCCACTGCCAGGATGGAATCTGCATTGTTCCTCCTGGATGTGGGTTTTGACAATCAGTCAGAACCTCCTTTTGAGCACCCTAGAGTAGCCTTCCCCAGGGAGGCTGAGCAATGTGATGCCCCGATAATTGGACCACACCCTCTGGTCCCCCTTTTTACATATGGGAACCACCACCCCAGTCTGGTGAATCTCATCCACACCTGGCGCTTTGCCACTGAGGTGCTTCTGAACTACCTCAGAGACCTCTGCCAGGGAAATGGGTAGGCCTTCCCCTGAGTCTTCAGACTCTACCTCTTCCACTGAGGACATGTTAGCCGGGTTCAGGAGCTCATCAAAGTCTTATTTCCACTGCTCGACAACATCCCCAGTCCGGGTCAATAGTTCCCATCCTTGGCTGAACACAGCCTGAGTCAAGCCCTGCTTCCCCTTTCTGAGTCACCAGATGGTTTGCCAGAACTCCCTTGATGTCAACTGAAAGTCCTCCGCCTTGCCAAACTCCTCCCACACCTGAATTTTTGCTTCTGCGACCACCGAAGCTGCAACCCCTCTGGCCTCCCGCTACCTGTTTTCTGCTTCAGGAGACCCCTGGGCCAACCAAGCCCGAAATGCCTCATTCTTCAGCCTGATGGCTTCCCTCCCCTCGGTTGCTGTCCCGACAGGCACTGATGACCTTATGACCACAGCTCCTGCCTGCCACATCTGCAATTACATGAGAACTTCTTCCGGAGGTGGGAGTTGAAGACCTCACAGACAGGGACCTCTGCCAGACGTTCCCTGTTCACCCTAACTACACGTTTGGGTTTGCCAGGTCTGTCCGGCAGCTGTCCCTGCTATCTGATCCAACTCACCACCAGGTGGTGAGCAGTTGACAGCTCTGCTCCCTCTTCACCCGAGTGTCCAAAACATATGGTCGCAGATCTGATGATACGACCACAATGTTTATCATTGATTTTCGGCCTAAGGTGTTCTGGTACCAAGTACACTTATGAACTACCTTATGTTCGAACATGGTGTTTGTTATGGCCAATCCATGACTCGCACAGAAATCCAATAACATGGCACTGCTCGGGTTCAGATCGGGGAGGCCGTTCCTCCCAATCATGTCCCTCCAGGTTTCTCCTTCGTTGCCCACGTGAGCACTGAGTCCCAAGGTGGAGCCCTATCCAGAACACTACACAGAGACTCCAAACTGACTCTAAACTGCTATTCGATGCATAAGCACACACAACAGTCAGAGCCTTCCCCCCAGTGACTCGCAGTCATATAGAGGTGACCCTCTCATTCCCCGGGGAGAACTCCAACATGACGGTGCTTAACCGGGGACTTGTGAGTATCCCCACATCCACATCATCGTCATCTTGGCCATCTCCAGAAAAGTAATGAGTCCGGCCTCTCTCTAGGAATTTGGTACCAGAGCCCATGCTATATGTGGAGGTGAGCCCAACTATATCTAGTTGGTACCACTCCACCAGCTCAGGCTCTTTCCCTGCCAGAGAGGTGACATTCCACATCCCACGGACCAATCTGCAATGCCGGAAGTCAGCATGCTCCGGTCCCCGCCTTTGCCTACTGCCCTGCCTGCATTGCACCCTACCCCAATGCTAGTGGGTGGGTCCATGGGGTGGCGGCACCATGTTGTTTTTTCAGCCCCATGGGCCAAGGCCCAGCCACCAGACGCTTGCTGGTGCGCTCCCTTCCCAGGTCTGGTTCCAGGAGGGGGCCCCGGTTTTCCTTTTCCAGGTGAGGTGCTGTAACTCTGCTGGTGTAATTTCATTGGGTTTCTTGGGATATTTTGATATTTTATTTTAGAGCTTTTCCTTTTACAATGGAATGAACAAATAGTAACAACCAAGGTGCAAAATACAAAAAAAAACAAAGTCATACAGATAAAATACATAAGTAAGTAAACAAAATAAATTTGAAAGAAGAGTCTATAATGCAATAGGTCTCAAATTACACGCCACGGGACGTCTGGGTTGCGTGGTGGTCTACTGAATTGCTTACCATCGAACCGATGATCATCGGTTCGAATCCCCATTACCTCCGTCTTGGTCGGGCGTCCCTACAGACACAATTGGCCGTATCTGTGGATGGGAAGCCAGATGTGGGTATGCGTCCTGGTCACTGCACTAGCGCCTCCTCTGGTCGGTTGGGACGCCTGTTCAGGGGGAGGGGGAACTGTGGGGGGAGCATGATCCTCACATGTGCTACATCCCCCTGGCGAAACTCCTCACTGTTGGGTGAAAAGAAGCGGTTGGCAACTCCACATGTATCAGAGGAGTCATGTGGTAGTCTGCAGCCCTCCCCAGATTGGCAGTGGGGGTGGAGCAGCGACCGGGACGGCTCGGAAGAGTTGGGTTAGTTGGCCAAGTAAGTACACAAGTACAATTGGGGAGAAAAAAGGGAGCAAAAAAAAAAACACGCCACGACAAATTCACCAGGTTCAGTTACTCATACTCCCGTGGGCTCACTTAAGTTTTTTTTTAAAAAAAACGATACCTTATGTAAGCCCTCAAACTTTTGGCGAGCAGGTGACCTGAGACTGCTGTCTAATTGGTTTCCTCATATTTTCCATGGGGCACAGTTCTGTGCACCCCAGACACTCCCGCTTTTATTGGCAGCGAATTGTTATTGTTTTAATGTTTTTTGATCTGATGTGATTGGACAATTCTCGTGGCTGTCAATCATGTTCACACCCACCATGACACCTCGTCTCGACTGTCAATCATCCACCGTCTACGAACCCTGATAAAATCTATGGGCTACATTGTCCTTCTTAATAACTCTGTGACTGTGTGGACATTACAACAGCTGTCAGGTTTGCTTCGCCAAGGTAAATTGCACCCCCCCCCAATTTTTTTTAGCACCAGCCGCCACTGGTTCTGAGTCAAAATCAGATCAAGAGTATTGTCTGCTTTGTGTGTGGGAGGGGTGGGGACCTGTTTGAGGTCAAAGGAGGACAAAAGAGACAGGAAGTCAGTTGCTTGGATGTTTTTCAGTAAAGATAATCAGTGGTGTGTCTTCGTCAGGAATGGTTGAGAGTTAGTCTAGTCAGTTAAGGCAAAATGGCTGCAAAAAGTCATTCACATTTGAGCCTATGTTTTTCTGTTAATTTAGAGTCCAATAAAGAAAAAAATGCAAGGAGCCCAAAATTTTAGGTGGGGGAAGTCTCTGAAATGGCCACGCCCACTTTTTAGGCCTGGAAATCAGTATCTCGGCTCCTGAATGTCGCAGAGAGCTGATCATGGGCTCAAAAGAAGCAGAAGCACCACATTTATATAAGCATTATGAACAAACATATACCCCAAAACCTTTACTTTTTCAGATATTTTAAGAAAACTAATTTTTACTGGTCACGTTTCACGTATCAGCTCCTGAAGGTTGTAAAAAGCTATATTTGACATGAATCTCATTCGCTGCCTATGTTATAAAGCATGAAGCACAATACACACACGAATCATGAGTTTAGAAAATATCTTAGTTGTCTGTGGTTCTTCTTATCACTTGGGATGTAATGCCGCCTCTGACCACAATTACAAATTGGCGCTGTTTTTTTATCAAGTGGTTGATTCTACAGGAAAGGAAGCAGAAGTGCACATGTTTCAGTAAAGCTAGTTTACTGTAAACATTTGCCAAAATATGACATGCATGCCTCATCTGGCCTTCATATCAGTGAGTTATGTTTCACTACTGGAACAATGTTGTTGACACAATCAAGAAGGTTCTTATCTTCATAAGATCCTTTCGAGAGGCAAACTTCATCATGATGATCAGTGCACTTGAGCAGCTCATTCCTCTTTTCTTTGCACTTGATCATACACACTATGCCAGATGGGCATCAGTGTTTCTTCAGGATCTCAAAGAGCTCAAATGGAGACACCCATACTTGTTCAAGGAATTTCTTTCAGGCTCTTTCACAGTAAACACCAGAGACAACCCATTCTCAAAGATTGCATGTGATCAAAAGCAGGAACATAACATAAAGGTCATCAAGTCTGACACTGGATATGTCGATATCATCAATCGGGAAGATCAAGAGTTCTTCAGGAAACTCGAACTTGCGCTACCCGAAATCCAGCGCTACCTAGATGAGGTCGAAGGTCAAGATCCATCACACGGGCACAAAGAAATGCTGGATTCCTTCAAGGAAACATTTTCAAGCCACACACTCAAGGTGTACCAGGGTATCCTTACCAACCCGTTCGATGAAGCTCAGTTCATGAGGTTGAACTCATCCATTCCCTTCCCAGATGTCATAAGTAAAGACTCCAGTTTTGTCTTTACAGTCGGCAAAACTCAGCATGACCAGTTTGTGCAGGAGCGAATTGCATTAAGTAAGAAGGATGTCAATGCAACCATCTCACGAAATGCCCTGAAACTCCCAAGTTCATGTGCAAAAGTCCAACTCGCTAGCCCTGCAATCAAGCCACCCAAAGGAACCTTTGCAAAGCTGAAGGAGGCCTGCAGATCAAGAGAAGAAGAGACAAGGAAGTTATTTGGTGGTGAATTCACAGGTGAAACTAATTGATATAAAGTCAGTTATTCAAATATTTTAGATGTTACTTAAGTCTTACCAGATTTTTAATACAGTGATATTCATTGATTCAATTTCACATTCAAGTTAATTGATTTGACAGTAAGCCCAAGAGTTACACTTAGCTTAACTATTCATTTCAATTTCAGGTTTACCCGACGCCTTGTCAACAAAGGATGGAGATATTTATCATAGCCAAAAGTCTCAAATTCTTAAGGACATCGGTGTACAAGTTCAATCTACATCCTCAGAAGGACTTGTGATAGATTTGTCTGTGCAAGTACGAATCATGGCAAAGTCTCTCACCAAAGGCATGACATTCCAAGACTTTGTAATCAAAGTGTTGAACAGCATTGCCAGGATCGGTCATGAGAAGAAAGCCAATCGTATTGACATTGTGGCTGACCTCTACCAGAATATGAGTATCAAGACTGCGACTAGGAAGAACCGGGGATCAGCAGGTAGTTCACAGATGGCTTTCAGTGAGAATGACACCATGCCAGAATCTAAGCAATTCTTTGAAGCTTTTCTGTCTAATGTAGACAACAAAGTAGCCCTGAATCTAATGTTCGCCAGGATTGCTCAGGCACAAGCGTGGAACTGGGACAAGGAGTTCAGCATCACCTACGGCAGAAAGGTGCTTGCAAACTTCGGCGAAAGCTTCGAGATCCAGCTTTATGACAGCATAGATATGCTTGAGGAGGCTGACAACCGCATCGTTTGCCATGTGATGCACATGCTAAACAAGGGGATCAAGTCAGTTACAGTTAGAACAGTCGACTCCGATGTGGTAGTCATCCTACTAGGGTTCACTACACAGTTCCTATCAGTATGTAATGACTTGCAACTTATAGTTGACTTTGCAGTTCCTGGCAAACGCCAATTCTACTCAATCACAGAAGCACACAAGAAGCTTGGTGGAGATGTGGCCGATGCCATGCCTGTGTTCCATTCTTTTAGTGGCTGTGATTCTGTGAGCGCCTACTTTGGCCACTCAAAGACTGCTCAATACAAAGCCTGGATAAACCACAGTAAGTCCACAGAACTCACTGCTGCTTTGAGAGGACTAAGTTGCTGCCCTAGTATCGAGACAGTTAAGGAAAGCATGGACGTTATTGAGCCCTGGGTAATGAGCTGGTACAACAAGACTGGACTGTACAACTGTGTCAGTATAGATGAGCTCAGATTCCAGCTGTTCAAGCACTCAGTTAATGATGAGCTGAGAGACCTTCCCCCAAGTCAGGATGCGCTTCTACAGCATCTGTTGAGAGCTACA
Source organism: Lampris incognitus (assembly GCF_029633865.1). Lineage (NCBI taxonomy): Eukaryota > Metazoa > Chordata > Actinopteri > Lampriformes > Lampridae > Lampris > Lampris incognitus. The sequence goes on along the minus strand of NC_079220.1, from coordinate 43,186,901 downwards.
TTCCAGGCAGGATGGCTGTGGGGAAACAGCCTGCTACAACTCCCTTGTCCCCCTGTCATTGAATGGGGTTGGACTACCGAAGGAGAGGAACTCTTCGTCAAGTGGAGCACAGTTTCCACAAGAGATACATTGTCTCAAGTAACAGGGGTGTGTAGTTGCAGATCTAATAAGTGTACCTCATGTTCTTGTGCTGGCAGAGGGATGAAATGTCTCATTTATTGCAAGTGCCTCAGCAAGTGTTTGAATCCAGTCTGATGGGATGTGTGAGGTTAAAATAAAGATTTTTTTGGACCTCACATGGTTTGCTTTGTTTCTTTGGTGGTTACTGGGTTCCTCCTCTTATAACAAAGAGTCAACTTGAATACTAGCACTCCATGAGTAGATGTAACACTTTTACTCAAACAAACTGTATAGCCTTCTTGCACAGATTTGGCTAAAGTTGATTGCATGCTGCTGATCAATTCAATGGAAAAAAGAACATGTTCATGAATAGCTCAAAACGTGAAGGTTTTAGGGCATACAGTATATTTGTTCAGAGCACTAATATAAATAGTTATTTCCACATCTTTTGAGCCCAATATCAACTCGGGGCAACCTCCGAGAGCTGAGCCTGAGATATAGTCCCAGGGCTAAAAAGTGGGCGTGGCCATGTATGTGACCAGTGAAAATTAGTTTTCTGTAAATACCTGAAAAAGTAAAGGTTTTGGGGTATATGTTTGTTCATAATGCTTATATAAATGTGGTGCTTCTGCTTCTTTTGAGCCCATGATCAGCTCTCTGCGACATTCAGGAGCCGAGATACTGATTTCCAGGCCTAAAAAGTGGGCGTGGCCATTTCAGAGACTTCCCCCACCTAAAATTTTGGGCTCCTTGCATTTTTTTCTTTATTGGACCCTAAATTAACAGAAAAACATTGGCTCAAATGTGAATGACTTTTTGCAGCCTTGACCCCATATTTGCCCTTAACTGACCAGACTAAGTAACATGTCTAATTCGACTACAAGGTTCCCCAGTTGACACCCTGGTGGGCGGTATATGACAACCACAAATAGATTAATAGGAGCAGCAACCACGACTGCATGGGATTCAAAGGAGGAGTTGTTGCTTAGCGGAGAAAGCTTAGTGAATTTCCAGTCTTTGGAAATGAGGACACCCGTACCGCGCCCACGCCCAACAGAACAGGGCGTGTGTAGAAAGCAGTCAACAGAGTGCAGCCGGCGTGACGATGTTTTCGGGACGTATCCAGGCTTCGGTCCAGGCTAGTACCTGAATGTTTGACAGATTAGCAAGTGTGTGGACAAATTCTGTTCCATGTACAACCGATTGGCAATTCCATGAGCCAAAGGTAAAGGAGGACTCAGTAGAGGTTTTCCTGAGTGAATAGAGGTTCTTAGAGTTGCACTGTCTGCGACAGATGCGATTTTTTTTTGATAACCGTGAATGACTGGAATGTCTTTGTTGCACATAGTGGGTGAGGCAGGCAACGAGAGAAAACAGTAGAAAAGGGAATTACCAGTCAGTGTCCTTGTTCGGTGGACTCGCGCAGGTAGACTCGCAGGTGTTTACCCAAGTCGATCTTTACCCAATGAGGGCTGACATACAAGGGCTGACTCTTCCGCTGACGCTGCAGCGCAGCTATGTGTTTCAATACCAGGAAGTACCAGAGCTGAACCCACTCCCGTCTGATTTTCACAACAAAGGAAGCAACAGAGGGCGCGACCCGCATCTGCTGACTACAGTGGTGTGCAATACTGCAAAATTTGATTTCTATCCGATCCCAAGTAAATACAGGGCCAGTATCCCGATACCAATTTTTTTAAGCGCCTTATGTACTTTCATGTAGGGGAGAGCAATGTGTCATTATTTATGAGGTGAATGAATCATCAATAGGCTAAATCCGAATACATTTTCATGACCGCTAAATGATTTTTTTTAATTTATGATTTGAAAGTATTTTTTTTTGCTTCACACTTAATCACAAGTATGTTAAAACACAGGACAGTTTTTAAAGGCAAATAAAAATATTTTTTATTAATGCAAATTGAATGCGCAATCATGAAAAAAGTTTTTTGAATAAACAAAGTGCAGACAATTATTTGAGCAATGAATGTCTTAAAACTGTTGTAAACAAGCAAAGTGCAAATAACCAAACAAAGGCACAAACTACCCTAAACCATTATTCTTTCCTCCAATTACAGCAACATTCTCAACCTTTTTACCCCCAAGGCCCTGCTGTGACCAAGGAAATATTCAATGAGGCCCCCTTTTGGGCCCCAGTCCCCGTTTTGGGGACGACCGACTTAGAGGTTTTGGTTCAGAAACAATAACATGTTTACATGTTTCCATTGCACTTCTTTTCTGGCTTACTAACTGTCCTGCCTTAGAGAAAATCCTTTCTGTAGGTACAGAGGACGCAATGACTCCCAGGTGTTTATTGGCAAGCTTGCTTAGAGAGGGGAATGTTGGTTCATTTTTTTTCCACCAAAGTAGTGGGTCTTGATCCCGTGGAATTGCATTCTCTTCTGAGAACCGGCACTTTTCAATAAGGCATCAGTGGCAGTTGTGTGATCCTGCTGGGATGCAAGCACTTGAGTGTCAAACTCTGTCCATATCCAACCTTTTGCTGTAGGTGGGGATGCAGTGGCCACTGCAGGGGAGGTTGAGGTAGTCGCAGTATCCATTGCTGAGGCAGAGCTTGGGGCAGATTCAGGAGCTGACCCTGAAGTGGTTGAGATCTGGTTCAGTAACTGCATTTCAGTGATGAGTCGCCCTTTTTCAGGTTCAACATTTTCTTGGTCGCAGAAACCAAGGCTTTTAAATCTCTTGTCCAGGAAGGTGCTGCCAGGAAGACCATAAAAGGTTCCAATACCTTTGAAATGATGTTGGCATTGAACTAACAGCTCACCAGCTAGCTTGCTACCATTGTGCTCATAAGATGTAGTTGGTCATAAGGAGTGACATGAGAGGAATCACTTTTGAAAGTGAAACGTGTTTTTCACTTGATACCTCTCTTGTCACTTTCTCAAAGGGTCTCAGGGCATCAATGGAGACATTGATGCCCTGAGACCCTTTGGACCAGTCTTCCTCACTTAAGCACAGTGCGCTCTTTCCAAAAAGACAGGTGACTGTTGTAACAGCTTCCTTCTGCTCACAGAGTCTCTTGAAAATATACAACACCGGGTTCCATCTTGTTTAAGCTGATTTATCACTCTGCGTTCTGGAAACTTCAGCTGTTTCTTAATTTATTTGAGCTTCCCTGCTGCTCTTGTGCTGTGGTGAAAGAAAGCTACTATAACACTGCATCTCTGCTGGATGTTAAGTGATCAGGAAGAGCCTTAATGGAGTCTTTTACCACTAAATTTAAAGTGTGCAAAACATGGATAATGAACACCAACCTGCTTTGCACACTGCAGCAACCATATTGGCTCCATTATCTGTGACTACAGCCTGAACTTTGTCAGTTATGCCCCATTCATCAGTGATTCGTTTTAATTCTGCGCAAATGTTGTCAGCGCTGTGTTGTCCTGCAAAACTACAGGTTTCCAGGACATAGGCTTGCATTTGCCAGTTCTCATCAATGATATGCATGAGACAGTGAAATAAGCCTCTGTGGCTCTTCGTGTCCACATGTCTGTTGTGAGTACAACAGTGTTTGCACCATCCAGAGATTTTTTTAACTTTTGATCGGCATTCTTCATACATTTCTGATATGTTCCCTTCAATTAAAGTTTTCCTATTTGGACTCTTGTAGTGTGGCTCAAGTGTCTTGACAAAATTCCTAAAACCCTCATCTTCAACCACAGAGGTTGCATGTCCTTTACAATCATTTCCGCAAGGCTTCTGGTTAAGCTGAGAGCTCTTGGGAAATCACCTAGATGAAATAACAAAATAATTAGGTCTATTGTGGTGATACACTATAGCCTATATAGACTACACACAGGAATCCTTTAGTCTCCCTTTCAAAGTTACACAAAAAGGTTACTATATATTCAGCCATTATTATATTTCAGTTTTGAGGTATATTTTTTCAATTCCATTAAAATAACTAATTTAGATAAGTTTCAATGGGCTGAATATATTTGATTGCCTAAATATAGTGTTTATTTAATCAGTCTGCTAAAGTAACAGCTAATGATGTACAATTACAGTTTGAAAATCTTAACATTAACCAATGCTGAAGGTCCGATTTGACTAGAATATCAATTTCACTACACAGGCTACCTGGATACTCATTGCCTCTCTGAAAGGACTCTGCCAGTGAACTCAATCTCTGGGCTGGGGGTCGGTCTTGTCTGTCCGTGAGACTTCCCGTCCTCCTCCCTTTGTTTCTTTAGAAGCTCTGTGTTCTCTTTCTCTTGGTTTTTCATATGGTTATATGAATTGGTGGTGTTGCCACAGTAGTGAACAGCCTTCTTACACACAATGCAGTTTGCAAGCTTTTAATTTGCACGTGTAAAATAACTCCACACAGCGCTCAACTTTCTCTCTGCCATCGTTGCGTGCGTCGGAATGGCGCCGGTAGTCAGGGTGCCTCTGCGCGTGCGCGCGATGCGTACGTTCATGTGACGACACGACAACAGCAGTGGAGAAGAAGCAAAGTGGGCGTGTATGTGTTCACGACAATAGAACGTTATTTGCACACAGGTCCACTCTGTTGAAATGGGTGACTTATAAGAGGTAAACTGAAACTGGCATCGATCCCATTGCGCTAGAATTGATCTGGTATCTATGCCCACGTGGTATCGATGTATTGATATTTGGATCGATCTGCCCACCACTACTATTGAAGCTCAGAGAGTGAAACTAGCAAGTGCTCAGCCCACCAAGCCTAATAACAACCTAAATCTGAATCAAAACTCAAAACAAGTTTTAAATCACTTACCAAATGACTGCAATCTTCTATGTTCAAGATCAGAGCTTGTTCTGCTGGGTTTAGTTCAATCTCTTTTATAAGATGTTAGCAAAAATCCGCCCCCCCCCCTCTGATTTCCACAACAAAGGAAGCCATAGAGGGCACAACCTGTGTGTGCTGACCCAGTTATTGAAGCTCAGAGAGTGAAAGTGCTCAGCCCAACAAGCTGTTGCAAGTGTAGGTGCATATAAATAACAGACAGAGTCGGGTTGTGTCTCTTAGTAACGTGTATTCACCGGCTGTGCCCGTAACGCAACTGAGGCATGTTACACAAGGCAAGTATACATCAATCAGTGCCCCCAGGGGGAGCTGTTGGCTGCATAACATTACCCTACAACATCTCCCTTCCTTTCGTAGAATACAATACCAAACAATATAATAGATAGTATTAGCAATTAGAACATTAGTGCTCATATCCCAATATTAAAATAGTGCAATGGAAAAAGTGCATCAAGAAGAAACAGCAAGTCAATATCAACCAAAACCTTTGCAGAACAATAACGACAAAATGGTAGCATCAGAACATCCTCAAGACCACTGAATAAAGAACATTAGAAGTGAACGTCACAGTTTTTGTTTCGTTTTTTTTTAATGTCCACAGTCCAGTGTGTGTGTGTGTGTGTGTGTGTGTGTGTGTGTGTGTGTGTGTGTGTGTGTGTGTGTGTGTGTGTGTGTGTGTGTGTGTGAGTGTGTGTGTGTCAATCTCAGTACAGTGTATGACCTAGAGGTCAAGTCTTTCTGGAGGCTTAATCTGCCTCCTGCTCCGGGAGAAGGCCCGGCCCTGTAACTCACGGCATGGTGTGGTCATAGCCTGTGGGGGAGATGGCGGCGACCTCGGGGCTGACGACCTTGGAGACATTACAGGGCTGCTGACGACTTCCTCCATGCTGCCTCCGCTCACATGGCCCCCTTCAGCTGCACACGCGCCCACAGGCTGCTCCGGTGGCCGTTCTGTGTGGGCTGACGGCTGTGGAGGGGCAACCTCTGCTGGTCGGAGATCAACCCTGTTGCGACGGTACATGGTTACCTCCACGTTGACGAGATAGGACCGCGGTCCCACCTGCTGCAGGCATACTCCTCTCCTCCATCGGCCTGTCCTGTCACCCGGGAGTGGTTTCATCCTGACAGGCTGGCCGACGTTTAGCTCTGGTAGATCCCTCGCAGTTCTGTCATATGTCAGCTTCGCTGCCTGATGCTTCACCCTCAGCTTGTCTGTGACCCCAGTGATGATCTGAGGTGCTAGCAGCTGGTCGGCCACAGGGAGAAGAGTTCTCAGCCTCCGTGATATCAGCCGTTGTGCTGGGCTTCAGCACATGCCCTCAGTGGGCGTGTTTCTCCAGTGTAGAAAAGCCTTCCAGGGGTCCTCGTCGGCCCGGTCTGCTTTTCTGCATAGGCCTTTCACAATCTTCACTGCAGACTCTGCTTTGCCGTTAGCTTTTGGGTGTCTCGGGGAGGACATGACATGTTCGAAGCCCCACTCCCTCGCAAACGCCCGAAACTCTCCACAATCAAACTGACCTCCACAGTCGGAAATGACCCGGTCAGGGATACCGTACCGTGCAAACTGCGCCTTGCACCTTCGAATGGTCGTTTCTGCTGACAGGTCTGGGAGTAGATCAATCTCCCAGAAGTCTGAATAGTGATCCACCATGAGCAGGAAGTCCTGCCTTGCGTAGCTGAACAAGTCCATGCTCACCAGCTGCCAGGGACGTGTGGGGAGAGGGTGTGACATCATAGTCTCTTTCTGTTGCTCGTGTGCATACTCGTTACACACTGAGCACTGCTGCACATAGTCTTTGATTTCCCCCTGCATATTTGGCCAGTAGAGAGTATCCCGGGCCTGTCTATAACAAGCCTCACCCCCCACGTGGTTGTAGTGGATCCGTTTCAGCATCTCAGGACGCATAGCTTTCGGAATGATGACACGCTGGCTCCTAAAAAGCACACCGTCCTGTGCGCGTATTTAATCTCTGATGGTCCAGTATTCTCTGACGGCTACGGGGCTCTCCTCTTTGCGTTCTGGCCATCCCTCCAGCACGACCAACTTGAGTGTTTGAAGACACACATCCTCCTCTGTGTGTTTTCGAATCTGTGCGAGGCATTGGCTGGTGACGTTTAGATAATCTGCTTGCTGAATGGCTGCCGTGTCGTACTGCACCTGCTGCATGCTGCAGACCATTTCACGTCTGTACTGTGTCTCCGTTCTCTGTGGCGGGGTGGTGGCTCTGCTGAGCGTGTCACTTATGTACATTTCAGGGCCTGGTTTGTACATCACCGTGAGGCAGTAGTTCTGAAGTGTGAGGAGCATGCTTTGAAGGTGCTTTGGTGCACTGAGAAGGGGCTTAGTGAAGATTGACATCAGCGGGCGGTGGTCGGTCTCTGCAGTCACATCACCCCTCCCATATAGGTAGTAGTGGACGCGTTGACAAGCGAATACAATGCTCAGGCACACCTTCTCTGTGCGTAGTTTTGCTCCGTCTGGTTCAGCGCGTGGGAGGCGAACACGACCGGTTGTCTCCCCTGAAGCAGGCAGCAGCCCAAACTGGTCTGACTGGAGTCGCTCTGTATGGTGACTGGCTTGCTGACATCATAGTAACGTAGTACTGGCACTGCCGTAACCAGCGTCTTGATTTCCTTCATAGCAGCATCATGTTTGGGCAACCAGTGCCACAGCACATCTTTGTCCAGCAACCTTCTCAGCGGTTCTCACACCTCTGACAAGCGGGGCATGAACCTCGATAAATAGTTAACGAAGCCGACACACCGCTGAATGCCTTTTGCATCCGTGGGGTTTGGCATGTCCAGGACTGCCCTGACCTTCTCGACATCAGCTTTGAGGCCCTCCGCCGACAGTATGTGGCCATGGAAGCGGACCTCCCTCACACGAAACTGTAGCTTTTTTATGCTCAGCTTCACTTCCCTGCATCTGTCCATCAGAGCAATGAGGTTTGCGTCGTGGTTGCGAACGGCCACCTCCTCTGTGTCCCCACAGCCGACTATGAGGATGTCATCGGCTATGGGCTCAATTCCTTTCAAACCGGCCAGCAGCTCATGTTGTTTCCTCTGGTACAGCTCTGGTGCGACTGACACGCCGAAAGGGAGCTTCAGCCATCGCTTTCTACTCCACAGCGTCCAGAATGTTGTCATCAGGCTGCTCTCCTCATCCAAGCAAAACTGCAAGAATGCGTCGCGCGCATCCACCAGGGTGAAGATACGTGCCTTAGGCAGCTTGTACGGCACGCCATCTAAAGTGGGCATGAGGTAATGGGACTTTTTCAGGGCTCGGTTAAGTGGCTTGGGGTCGATGCAAAGCCTCAATTTGTCCGGCTTCTTCACTATGACCAGATTGCTAATCCAGTCTGTGGGCTGAGTGACTGTGGTTAAGTGTCCATCCTTTTCATATTGGTCCAGCTGCGCCTTAACAGCTGCCTTGAGGGCCACCGGGACATTTCTTGGTGCGCACTGGACAGGGGCCACAGTGCTATCCAACTCGAAGTGAACATCACCCGGCAGTGACTTGACTGGGCTGGTGAACATGTCATTGTAAGTGTTAATGAGACAGCCTTTGGTTAGCTCACCTGTCTTGCAGTGCTCCACTTTATTCAGCTCTTCGGGAATGGTAAAGCATATCAAGCCAAGTCTCTCGCATGTCTCCCCTGAAAGCAAGGGCTTCTGGCTGGTGCGCACGACCTCAAAGTCCAGTCTGTGCGTCTTGCCCCTGATGACACACTGTGTGCTGTGTGTACAGCACTTTTTCCTTTGAGTGTTCACAGCCCCCATGCTCTCAGCCGTGTACACATCCCTCTCATCGCGGTCGCTGTCCTCCGGGTCCCCTAGCGGCGGGTCATCCACAGCGTTCAACTGACGTGCTTGCTGGCCTCTTTTCATGCATACTTTGGCAAAGTGATTAGCAGTGCCACACAAGCGACATGACTTTCCAAATGTGGGGCACAGGTCTCGCCCCCGTCTGTGCGGTGTGCCACAGTACTTGCATTCACCTGTGCCTCTCTGTGGCTGTGCAGATGTGTTGGTGGGCTTGGATGGCCTGCTGGTAGGTCTCCGTCTTGGTCGCTGTCTATGTGCTACATTGATGCTTTCCCCAGGCACAGAGCTGCTAAGTGACATGGATTTTAACTTATTGTCCAACACCTGTCCTGCACGGCAAATGTCAATAGCTCCCTCCAACTTAAGCTCCTTTTCTCTTATCATGCGTCGTCTGGCGCCCTCATCAGTTGTTCCAAGAACAAGCCTGTCCCTTATGAGCTCGTCTCTTATAGCTCCATATTCACATGTGGCAGCCTTTTCTCTCAGTCTTGTGACAAAAGCATCCACAGGTTCTCCTTCCTCTTGTTTAAGGTTGCCAAAAACATACCTCTCAAATATGACGTTTTTGGTAGGTGTAAAGTATTACCCCAGTTTGTCGAGTATCGCTCCGGCGTCTTTCTGCTCTTCCGCTGTGAGTCCCAGGTTGTGCACGTAAACATGGAGGCATTCCTTCCCCATTAGCCTCCGGAGCGTCGCTGCCTGCACCGGCTTCTCTGCCTTGTCGATCCCGGTCGCAAGCAAATAATCCTCAAACTCTGATCGAAAGCTAGCCCAGTTGCTGTGAAGATCCCCAGTCATCTTCATGGGCTCCGGCGGCGGAATATTGGAAGCCATCGTCTTGGCTCGATGCTAATGCTAGCAGGCTAACTAATGTAACCGGTTATTTTCTTGCCCGGTGCGGGATTCGATACGAGGTGTACTGCACCACAAGACGACATCACTAACCGCTCGGCTAAAGGGTCAGACCCGTTAGCTAGGGGCTAAAGGGTCAGACCCGTTAGCTAGGGGCTAACGTGTATTATTAGTAGTTTACAGTCGTCACCCTCTCCCGGAAGCGCGCCCTCGCGCTTTGTTATTCCCGCGCTCCGAAGAGACTTCTGAGGATCTGCACACTTCCGGATCCCACCGCTGCCACCAATGTAACCGGATATTTTCTTGCCCGGTGCGGGATTCAATACGAGGTGTACTGCACCACAAGGCGACATCACTAACCGCTCGGCTAAAGGGTCAGACCCGTTAGCTAGGGGTTAACGTGTCTTATTAGTAGTTTACACTAAAACTTCTAGCTACGCTTAGTAAAAAAAATAAACGCACGCTGTTCAAGAAACAGGCAACGTAAGACTCACTTTGGGTTCCAATACAGCTTCTGACACCATGTTGCAAGTGTAGGTGCATATAAATAACAGACAGAGTCGGGCTGTGTCTCTTAGTAACGTGTATTCACCGGCTGTGCCCATAACGCAACTGAGGCATGTTACACAAGGCAAGTATACATCAATCAGTGCCCCCAGGGGGAGCTGTTGGCTGCATAACATTACCCTAGAACACAAGCCTGATAACGACCTAAATCCAAATCAAGACTAAAAACAAGTTTTAAATCACTTACCAAATGACTGCAATCCTCTATGTTCAAGATCAGTGCTTGTTCTTCACAAAGATGTGCTCCATCGTCAAGAAAGTGTTTTAATAACCAATACACAGATTACTGCAGAGGAGATATCCAATTTGGCAATGTAAATATCAAAATTAATACAATCCAAATACAAAAAGTAACTTGATTTGTAACCTTTTTTAGCCATAAAAAGTTCATTATGATTGGATGAAATAAAAAAACAAAAAACAAAACAAAAATGACTGTTCACCTGGGATATCTCGCCTTAATACAGACATACTACATGCAGATAACAGAAATGGAAAAGTAAAAAACAAACAAAAACAAAACAAAACCACTTCCAACACAATAATGGGATATTTTTCTTCTTTAAGAGGATCTGACAGTATTTTGCTGTCTCCTCCAGAAATCATCAGCTTATCGTATAGCTTAAATTGAATGGGAAAGGCTTGGCTGACTAGTACCTGTAACTAACTCACATTAAAATCTCACATAAATTGAGTTTTCCTCCAATGTTCTCTCCCTTGTGATACATTTGGAGACGGGATACGAAGTAAGGCACCCAGGATTCATTAAATAAGCCAAGGTTTAATCGAGCCTTCGTCAACGGTCAGTGACAGGTATTGACGTTTCAGTTTATATTATTGAGACCAATTTCGAACTTCTGTATTTTTTTCTTTTTTTTTGCTGCAAAGGCTTGTAAAACCTGCACGTAAAAGGTCTTCAAAACCAAGCATGGTGCTCCCAGCACCATACAACCCCTATCCTTTTTCCTCTCATTTTTTCTCCTCTCATCCTTTTGCATACGTTTTTTATTTATCTTTCGTTCTACCTTTCTGCCTTGCCCTTGGTGTAGGTTGGGCTGTGCCAAAGTTTGTGTGCAGGGGACAAATTGGTAGCAAGCTCTGGATGTCATATTTAATTAGTCTCTAGGTGCCTTTATCCCTCCCTCACCCACCACTCCCTTCCATCCCGTGACATCGGTTAATCAACATCAGCCTCGGCCGCCAATTTGTTCTCATCCAAATGACTTGTCAATATGGGCTGTTTTATCATATGCTGTATGTGCTATGGACACTTCACTCGGTCAGCTCACAGCTTCCCATTTGCTCAGTGCAAAGCGTTTAGAAGAATATAAACTCTGTTTTGAGACTTTCTCAGCAGGTTTGAGTTTGGCTTTTGCTGTTTGTCATTGATTTTGTCTTTGGTAAAGTGACTCGACTCTCCTTGGCCTTTTCTCCCACACGACTGCCAATGTCTTGACAGGTCTAGAGGAAAGTGGCTATGGGCCAGCTTTGTAAACCACTTTACATGCTCGTTCAGAAGTTTTTGGTTATATCATTGCATAACAGAGAACAATGTGCTCGGAGAAATAAGACTTGCACACTCATTTAAGTGCTCTAAGACATTTATTCTGGCTCAGTTAACGTTTTATCAAAAGAGTCTTCATCAGAACCTAGTGAAAGTTGTTCGGACAATGAAACATTAGTCGGTTACCATTAACCATGCTAGACTAGATACAGTTAAAGTCAAAATTATTAGTCCCCTTTATGAAATCAAACAAAATCCTTAACTTTTCCATGGAAATTACCATAACCAAAAGTGTTTATAGTTTAATTGCTTTCAAAAGAACAAAGATAAAATCTCCACTAAGCTTGATTAAGATATTTTACTGATGCGCTGAATTGAAACAAAAACAAAAATGACAAGGCCATAATTATTAGCCCTCTGACAATTAATAGTCAATAGTGTAACCTTTCTGACTCACAACTGACAACAACCTCTTATGGTAGTTCCTAACTAGGTTGGTACATGTCTCTTGAGGGATCTTAGCCCATTCTTCCATGGTAAATTGGTCCAGCTCATCCAAATTGCATGGTTTTCGAGCATGGACATTAACCTTGAGCTCCCGCCACAGATTTTCAATAGGATTGACATCTGAGCTCTGAGGGGGCCACTCCAGGACTTTGATTTTCGTGTCCTTCAAAAAGTTTTGGAGCAACTTGGATGTATGCTCCAGGTCATTGTCTTGCTGGAAGACCCAGCATCGACCTAAAGCTAGACTGGCAGCAGATTTCTTTACATTATCCTTAAAAATGTCAACATAATCATCTTTCTTCATGATCCCATGCACCCAAACAAGGTTACCTGTGCCTGAAGCAGCAAAACAGCCCCACAGCATTATGCTCCCATCACCATGTTTAACTGTGGCAACTGTGTTTTTAGGGTTGAAGGTCTCTCCCTTCCTTCGCCAAACAAAAACAACATCCATGTGCCCAAACAGCTCAAGTTTAGTCTCATCAGACCAAAGAACAGACTTCCAAAACTCATGCCCATGTTTCAGATGTTCACGGGCAAACTTCAGTCTGGCTTTGATGTGCCTCTGTGTGAGCAATGGAATTTTTCTTGGACGATGACCTCGAAGCCCACCACGATGAAGAGCCCTCACAACAGTCTTCATTGAAACAGCAAGTCTAGAAGAGGCCAGTTCAGCAACAATCATCTTGGCAGAGATCTGGGTATTGTTGTTGACATCTCTGACTATTTTCCTCTCCAAAGTTTTTGAAATCTTGCACTTTCAACCACGCCCAGGTTTGTTTCTAACATAATTTGTCTCCTTGTGCTTCGCAATGATGCAATGTACAGTTGTTCTAGACACTGTGAAGTGCTTGGAAATGGCAGTATAGCCTTCCCCCTTTAGATGAGCATCCACTATCTTCTTTCTGAATTCCAGACTGACTGCTTTACTTTTTGGCATGATGAAGTTACTACTTACCAATAATTTGAGAGTAATCCCTCTCAATCCAGTGTTCAAGTGCCACTAGCCCTGTTCATTGGAGTCCCTTAAGTAACGTTCAATGCTGATTGATTGCTCAGGTGTATTTTGAAAGCTGATTGATTGCTCGTGTGTGGTTTGAAAGCTAATTGATTGCTCAGTTGTGGTTTGAAAGCAAAAAATCACATGGGGGCTAATGATTTTGACCACCTCAATTTTCACTACATTTGGTATAAAGCAAACCTTATTTTACATTCCAAAATGTACCAAATAGGGGCCTTAACATTGATGAATGTTTTACTATGTAAAATTTTATGAATGATGCAAACATTGGGTAGAATTTTAGGGAAATGTTCCATAGTTCCTTGGGGGCTAATAATTTTGACCTTAACTGTATGTTTTGGATTATTTAATTTAAAGTGTGAGAGTCCTATTTCTCTTGTCTATTTTGATTTCTTTGTCTCTATGCCTGGAGAAGTTTTTTGGTGTGTGTGCATCACATTCTTTCCTCCAAGCAATACATTAACATTTAGTAAGCCACACATTAACCATCTGTTAATCACTTCCATTACTATACTGATTTTGAATTATATTTACATTACCTGCCACCATGATCAATGGTGGCCTTACTTCAAATTTTAAAACCCAGATTAGAAGTCAGATTGCTGGCATGTATAAACTATGGCTATATGATACCATCATGTTTTCCATTGTCACAGCATCCAAGAAGCAGGTTTATTTCCCTATTTATGACTATCACATCTGAGAGGTGGAAGAGAAAGCCTGGATGCCTTTGGAAGATGACTGGTTGCGAACTGGTAGTATATGACATATGCTTAAAAAGCCAGTGCTGCACCACAGTGAAATATCACCTCAATATCCCTTCCGAAACAGCTCACAAACAGCCTCTGCAAGTTTGTCCACTTGATAAACAGTGGAGCCCTGACCGCCTTGGTAGTCTGATCCGATTTCTCTCTAAGGACCAAAGGATAAGTCTGTTTTTATGATCGGTATTTATGGGGACCCGACAAAAGTATTTTTCCCGCTGAAACATTTCTCCTGCCTCTGAAATTGGGCTTAGATTTACGCTTACCCTTCCATCCTCCAAACCAGCCCAGACCACCGTCTCCTCTGTCTCCTCCATTTGCATGGAAGATGCGAACGACATGGATCCGCTAACAAGCTCTAGCATATGGCACACGCTGGTCATTTTTGTGGACGTGGGAACGGCCCAGAGAAGACAAAGGTTGGATGGCCCCCTTATTCACCCTGAACCACCATAACCTTAACCTTGTTCTCATCAGCTCCTACTTGGTTTGGGATTATGTCCACCTTTGTTCCACTCGCAAGCCAATTAAAACGGGAAGGGGGGGGGGATTGTAAGCTGGTTAGCACAGATCTGTGAGAAGATTTCCCAATTAGTATCAGCATCCACTGAAAATGAATTTACCGTGCATCTGAAAACAAAATCCAGCCCTCTTCTATCATGATCCGGTTTCTTTGTTTCATCAGCTGCATGTTTAGTTGGAATGGATAAATCTAAACTCTGGCAATTGGAAGCACATGGTCCGGAACAACAGTTGTATTGTATGACATCATCAAATGGATGAAAAATGGTAATTGCTTCATTGATGATAGAGAATTTATGGAGTCATGCGATGTTTTTGTATGTTAAGCACCTCATGAAACTCGCTTATAACACATTCAGTGACGAACTGACATTTAGTCTCTCGTTTAGCTGTGCCATCTGTGCATTCTTGGAAGCGGGGGGTGGGAGGGTGAACCCCCCACTTCCAAGACAACATCGTGTTTCTTTAACTTTTAAGTCATTGATAAGAAAATTGCCAAAATATATTTGTTCTCCACCAACATAACCATTCTCTCTTAGCCTCTCATTCTCTATCACCTTTATCATGCTCAAACAAATCAATCTTTAGATAAAAGTTTTTAAGTGTTTCTGATATGTCAGCTCGCTTTTCTGGGTTGTTGGTTAGCTAAAACATGATTCAGATGAGCTAACTTTTGCTCTAAACTGCTGCAAAAGTGTTTATTTCTCAATGCTAATTTAGGCATCTAGTCTAAGGTGTGGTATTCACTTCCCGCAAGATGGCTCTAGTGTGTACGGCGAGCCGTCTGTCGGGTCTGTTTGGCGTATTGTTTGCTATTGTTCTGTTTTGCCGCATATGCTGTCATGATGTCGTTGCTCTACTCGTATATGATCGCCAAGCGCTTCTCAATGTGGTGGGGAATGCTTCATTGGTAGGTTGAGTGGTTGTGAATGCAGCTCCAGGCCTGACTCCTCCCTCAGCCAATCTCCTCATTAGGGCCAGGTTATCTAAGCCACCTGTGACCACCTGTGCAATCTTTCTTTTGCCTTCTCTCTTCCTCGTTCTCGCATGTGTCTGGTAGTTGGTGCTGCAGTTCCTGAACTTCTAGCGTGGAACCCCTAGTGTTTGCTGCCACTGTTGTGCTGGTTATCAGGAGTATTTCCTGGTGTCAAGGTTCCCTGCTAGAGGTGGTTCACCTGCTGCTGTTTTGCCTTAGTTTCTTTTGATTACTAAGTTGGTTGACCCTTCTCTAGTTTGGGTTTTTGTTGTTGACCTATTTGACTTATTTTGTTAGTTATTCCCCTCAGCGGTCTGAGTGTCGTCTTGTGGGAGGCTAGGCACTTGTGGTGAGGTCCCTGCATGTGTGTGTGTGCGTGAGTAGGAGCAACGGGACACGTGTGGCGAGTTCACCAGTTTGCTGTGAGGTTTGCTGTGCTGCACGGAAGGTAAGTATTGGTAGCACCCCTGGGCACTCCTCAGTTAGTCTGCCTTCCACAGATGGCCTCAGCCTAGCTTTCTAGTTCGGTTACCATTATTTCTGTAGGTTGGGCATTTTTTGGGTATTTTAAAGTAGTTCTTTTACATTTTCTTAATTGTATTAAAAGATAATTCTTACAAATTATTTGTAATAAAGATTCAATGGCTTCATCTTGGTTTTAATCATTTTTTTCTTTTTTTCCTTAGCAGCTCCAATTCCGGTCCTTTATTGTTTTGATTAATTAAACAAAGTATTTATATTTTTGAACCACGTCTCTGTCCCTTTTCAGTAGCGAATCTGTTTGCCTGGCTAAGCTTCAAGTCCTTAATTCTGGTTTTAAAGAGAAATATTATTTCCTGGGGTGCAATTCCCCAGGTGGCGCTGTTGGCCCTTTTCTTCACCTTAGCCCTCCGTCACATCAATATCCGAGCGTCCCATGAGTTGCTGTTAAAGCACAATTTGGGTTATCCATTTTCAAACCTTACTCTATGCTATCCATCTGGCTCTCATTAATGCTAGATCGCTAGCCAATAAGACATTCCTGCTAAATGACTTCTTTACCTCTCGGGAATTGGATTTTATGTTTCTGACGGAGACCTGGCTTCACGCTGGTGAGTTCACCCCATTTTCTGAACTTCTTCCGTCTGACTGTTTATTCATCAGCTCGCCTCGGACCACTGGCAAAGGTGGAGGTCTTCTGTATTTAAATCCAACTTCCACTGCCGACAGACTCCGTCTGACAGCTTCTCCAGCTTCGAGCTGCAACTTTTTTGAAATAAAGTGTAATTGTCCCGTGCTGTGCGCAGTGGTCTACCGCCCACCAAATTTAAATAAGGACTTAATTCGGGAATTCACAGACTTTGTGGCGGGGACTATAGTGAACTACGACAGTTTCTTAATTGTCGGTGATTTTAATATCCATGTCTGCTGTGAATCCAGACCTCTGGTCAAAGACTTTTTGAATCTTATTGACTCTTTTAATCTCACTCAATTGGTGACTGGTCCGACGCATGATAAGGGTCACACAGTGGACCTTGTGTTGGCCTTTGGTTTAAGTGTATGCATCACTGATATACGTGATACACGTATATCGGACAATTTGCCTGTGTTATTTACTGTGACGCTGCCTTGTTCTCAGGTTAAATCGCGTGCCCGGCACGCTCCCTGCGCACAATTAACCCTATACGGTGTCTGTTTTCTGTTGCTTTTAAAGATTCTATGCTTCACACCCTGGATGACACCCTGTAATCTCAGTGCTGATGACATTACCACTCTTTTTAACTCTACCTGCACTGACATACTGGACTTGGTTGCTCCTGTTAGAACCAAACGCCCTAAACCAGTGACAGAGCCATGGCTCAATGACACCACCCACACTCTTAGACGCACATGTAGATGTGCTGAGAGAAAGTGGAAGAAAGACAAACTTCATGTCTCCTTAGGAATTCTAAGAGACTGCTTATCAGAGTACCAGAGAGCCATTAAATCTGCAAAAACACAATTTCTATCGATCATTGTGTCCAACAATTGTCATAAGCCTCAGGTTCTTTTTAATACTATTAACTCTCTTATAAATCCATGTGAGTCTCCTTGCATAGTGCGAACGCCCACGCTCTGTGAAGACTTTCTTAAAGTTTTTACAGATAAGATCTCTGCTGTTAGGGCCTCACCATCCTCTTCGGCCTCAGATCCTGCTATTTATTCTATGTGCCCAGCTGTCTTAGAGCAGTTTGAGCCTGTGTCCCCCTCCTTTATATCTGAGGTAGTTAACCATTTGAGGCCTTCAGATTGCCCCCTTGACAGTATTCCACCCAGACTGTTAAAATCTGTTTTTACCACTGTTGGTGCTTGTATTTTAAATTTGATAAACACCTCTCTTCTCTCAGGCTGTGCTCCTGTTGCTTTCAAACATGCTGTAGTACAGCCTCTCATCAAAAAGAGCAATATTGATCCCTCTGTTCTTTCTAATTTTAGGCCAGTTTCTAAGCTTCCTTTTCCTTCTTTTTCTTTCAAAAGTCTTAGAGAAAGCAGTTTCTGTACAATTACAAATGCAATGGTATTTGTGAAAAGTTCCAGTCTGGTTTTAAATCATGTCACAGCACTGAAACAGCCCTTTTAAGAGTTTTTAATGATCTTCTTTTAACTGTGGACTCTGGGAACTCTGCTGTTCTGGTGCTTTTGGACCTGACTGCTGCCTCTGACACGGTTGACCATAATATTCTTTTATCACGTCTTGAGCTATGTGTAGGCATTAAAGGTACTGTCCAAGAATGGTTCAAGTCATACCTGTCAAATAGAAGCTTTTCTGCCCATATAGACAAATTCTCTTCAGCTGCAGCCCCATTTAACTGTGGGGTCCCCCAAGGCTCCATTTTGGGCCCCATTCTCTTCTCATTGTATATGCTGCCCTTGGGGTCAATTTTTAAAAATCATATGTCTTTTCATTGTTTGCTGATTTGCAAATCTATCTGCTTATAAAAACAAACAGCAGAGATTCTATACAGGCTTTGCTGAGTTGTTTAAAGGATGTCAAAACATGGATGGAGTTAAATTTCCTGAAATTAAATCAAAGTAAGACCGCATTTATTGTATATGGACAGCCTGATCTGCTGGATGGTTATGATAGTGCTCTTGGCCCTTTAGCTTCATACAGTCACTCTTCTGTTAGGAATCTTGGGGTGATTTTTGACAGCTCTTTTAACTTTGACAAACATAAGCTCAGTAGTCAAATTTTTTTTTCCAATTACGATTTCTGGGAAAAGTAAAGGCCTATCTCCCTCCAAATGATCTTGAAAGGGTAATTCATGCGTTTATTACCTCTTGTCTAGATTATTGTAACTCATTGTATGTTGGCATAGCTCAGTAGTTGCTTCGTCGCCTGCAGCTTGTACAAAATGCAGCTGCTCGCCTGCTGACAGGAAAGAAGCGATGTGATCACATAACGCCTGTACTGGCCTCCCTTCATTGGCTTCCTGTCTGTTTTAGGATCCAGTTTAAGATTTTATCACTGGTTTTCAAGTCTTTAAATGGGCTGGCACCATCTTATTTATCTGAGCTAATACATTATCATACACCAGTCAGAGCACTCACGTCAGCAAACCAGATGCTCTTACATGTTCGACGATCCAGGCTTAAGAATAGGGGTGAAAGAGCCTTTGCAGTTGCTGCCCCTGATCTCTGGAACAACTTACCAATACACATAAGATCTGCTCAGACCCTAGAGACTTTTAAATCTTGGTTAAAGACCTACCTCTTCTCACTGGCATTCAATTCAAGTTGAGCTAGACACTGTGATTTTATTGTGGAAATATACTTTTACTCGTGTTTTATTGTTTACATTTTAATTCCTTTATTCTATTTTGTCTTGTTTACATCTATTTTTATATTCATATGTGTTACTTATTTTATATTGTATTTTAAGCTTGTGCAGCACTTTGGCTCAACTGTGGTTGTTTTAAATGTGCTATATAAATAAACTTGACTTGACTTGACTAGTCAGGATATGATGTAAATAATATGTAATGTTAACTACTTAGATGAAAATGTGCAGTCACTACTAGACCTACTTCCAGTTACAAATTTAAGACCATGATCCTGTATCGTTCCATTCACAACTAAGTCACACAGCAGTTGTGCTTCAATGACACTGTGTCATCATTTTTATAATGTTTCAGTCAAATGAGCTCAATTTCATCTCTCAAGAAAGATGACCATCAAACATTTTAGTTCCCTTGTCCTTGTATTTATTGGAGATAGAGCAGCTCCAACATCTATTACTTCTCTTTGTTTAAGAAAAGATAATATCTCTGAATTATGTATAAAAGTGGATTTTCCCCCAGGGTCTTAGGTAGGTGGGAGCTTGCCTGGCTTATTTTGCTGATAAAATATGAGTGTAGGTGATGAAAGCGGGAAATCATCAATTGCTTGGAATCATATCTCAAATATTCCTCATAATTTGTGGCATGATATGATAGGATACTTTATTTTCTCTCTACACCCTCCCAACCCTCTCCTTCCTTTTTCCGGCTGAGAAATCTTTAACCTGTTATTAACAGCAACTGTGACAATCACGCACCACCACCCATATAGTATCCATTCACTAGGTCCTAGCCTGAGGAAGCAAGTCATAAAAGCAGTGTGTATCAGCTCATCGCTCTGCTAAGTGACCGAAGTCATTTTAAAATAGAAGACCAAAAAAAACAAAACAAAAAAACCTCCATCTGTTTCTCCACTTACTTTTTCTTAAAGGGCACTTCAGCGTTTTGGTAGAAACCTCAATTGTTTTTCACTGTGTAATATCAGTCTTTGTCTTGAAAGGCCAAAACCCAACATCCACAGTCCCATCAGCTGGCTAGTCATTTATCATTGAGGAATGGCCTTGGCCTTGAAAGGCCAAAACCCAACGTCCACGGTCCCACCAGCTGGCTAGTCGTTTATCACTGAGGAACTTATCACTGTGGACACATGGACACAAGCCGTCCATGTGTCCACAATTCCGCTGCTGATTGTAATGCTGATACAGTGTTTGTACCAACCTGAGACGGATGTGCCCCAGTAACTTGCTGTGAAAGCAATCACTCTGGGACAACAAGCCAGTGGAGCTAAGTGGGATTCATTAAAGTGATGATTGATGTGATCAGCTGGTTCAACCAGGTAGCATTGCACTGTAATGATCAATGCTAATGTATGTTTGGACCCTAACGTGCTTCGTAATTATGGGATATTTGCCCAGCACGTTATGGATGAGCACATTACTGTTCATCTTACCAACAGTTATCATCCATTTTTTCCCCAATCTGCAGTGCACTGATGCACGGGAGGGGGGACTTTTTGCAACTTCACTTTGGTTCAGAATCAAGGCTGGCCTGTCAAACAGTATCTGTCCTAAACACACCATTTGGCTCAGACCAGTTGTGAAAACTCGACATGGCAATGAATCAGGGGCCCTTCAGCTGTCAAACACAGTCACCATAGCCACACACTGCAAATATTCACAAACTGACTGACACAGGCCATGTACAGTAGTTAGTGTTGGCATAGTTAAATAGACAGTTGGGTACAGAGTGATAACCTGAGGCAGTGAGTGTGATCAGTGTCCATGTCTGCCACTTGTTTGCTCCAATTTAGGACCATTTCTCGATGGGCCTGTGTCTTTTGAAATGGCTGTGTGAGTGAAGGACCCCCCCCCCCAATGCTGACTTGACATCAGCCATCACATGGTAGTACACAACTCCCTATGTGGACTCCAACTGTGGCACAATTTGAGAGAGAGAGAGAGAGAGAGAGAGAGAGAGAGAGAGAGAGAGAGAGAGAGAGAGAGAGAGAGAGAGAGAGAGAGAGAGAGAGAGAGAGAGAGAGAGAGAGAGCGAGAGAGAGAAACTCACTTTGTTTATGGAGAAGGGTATACACACTAAAACACACTGTTGTCTGAAATTTTACACATGGTAATTTTGTTAGACTGTGTTGGCCCCCTACAAAGATGAAAAAAGGACACTGTAGCATACTGTCACAGGCCAGACAGTTTGTCAGTGAGTTTGGACCACATGAAGAGTTTGGAGAGAAGGGGTGGGGGTGAAAAAACTCAATGAAAGATGTTCAAAGGCAACTTCCATTTAAACACACAATGCAGTGGACGACAGAACAATTTCTATTTTCAAAGTGTCATCTGTAAATGTCACAAGCCTAGATTGTTTCATAAAAGAATCTCCAAATATTACAGCTTTATGAAATTTCTTTGTGTCTGCAGATGGACTTTGCCACTGTTATATCAGACATATTCTTTCCCCTTATCCTCCTCTTGCCTGTTTGGCTGCTCCCTTTAAGGATCGCCACAGCGGATCATCTGTTTCCATTTCTTCCTATCCTCTGCATCTTCCTCTGTCACATCAGCCACCTGCATGTCCTCCCTCAATATATCCATCCTCTTTGGCCTTCAAATCAAATCAAATTAATTTTATTTGCATAGCCCAGTCTCACAAATTACAAATTTGCCTCAGTGGGCTTAACAGCAACACAACATCCTGTCCTTAGACCCTCTCATCAGATAAGGAACAACTCCCTAAAAAAAAAAACCGTTAACAGGGAGAAAAAATAGGAAGAAACCTCAGGGAGAGCAACAGAGGAGGGATTTCTCTCCCAAGATGGACAACGTGCAATGGATGTTGTGTTTACGCAATTTACACAATACAACACTGAAAGAGGATAACACAATTATAATGGACATAAAATTTATGAAGCATATGATGCGCAGGATGCCAAGCAGTGTCCAGACGCCATTGGAACAGTCCAGGACCCAAGCCACGCGACCAGCATCATCATGTAAAAAAAAAAAAAAAAAAAGATTTATAAAAAGAAAATGTGATGAGGGGAATGGCAGGCAGCATCCAAGTGGCGACCACCATCACCACGGAGACCAGGGAGGAGAACCGACTGCACGTGCACACAAGAGAGACTCGCATGACACCATTTACACACAGAAAAAGAGAAAGGAGAAGACATCATTCAGAGAGAGAGAAAAGACATGTGAGAGAAGAGAACAGTTTGCAATAGTCAGTCATAATCAACTAAGCCATCAATTAGTCATAATCTATACTCTATAATCTCATCGGCAGAACAGTGGTTGGTAAATTCATTGAGACAGAAAACCGACCCGCCATGCAGTACAGGTTTTCACCAGTGCTACTGTCTCCAAACCATACAACTTAGCTGGTCTCACACATTTTCTTCATTCATCAGCCCCTCAAAGTACTCCTTTTACCTTCTCAACACACTCTCCTCACTTGTCAGCACATTTCCATCTCTTCTTCCCAGCTTGGTCTCTCAGTCTAGCCAACCAAGCAAAGTCTCTGTTCTCCTTCCATAGTGTCTAACCATGCTTACAGCTCACCATATGCCTTTTCCTTTGCCTTTGCCACTGCTCTCTTTACCTTACACCACATCTCCTTGTACTCCTGTCTACTTTCTTCATCTCTCCGACTATCAAACTTCTTCTTCACCAACCTCTTCCTCTGTATAATTTCCTGTACTTCCTCATTCCAACCAAGCATCCTTGTATTCTTTCCTCTGTCCAGATGACACACCAAGTACCTTCCTAGCTGTCTCCCTCACCATTTTTGCAGTAGTTGCCCAGCCATCGGCAGCTCTTCACTACCACCCAGTGCCTGTCTTAACTCCTCCCTGAATGTTATTTTCCTTGGCACCATACCTACCCATGACCTCCTCATCACCTCCAGTGGAGGAACAAACCCTCAAAAAGAGCCTTAGTTTTTGAGATACCCCTACCCGGAGTACAGCAAATGCTGACCTTGTTTTTTCATAACTTTAAGGTGTCCCCTTCATGAAATGGATGGTCAGCAGTGTTACTTTTACTGCAAACATCCTGAAATTGATCCATGAAGTGATTCACCACATAGGAAAATAGTGCAAAAAAAACGCCTACCCGAAAAGAGGGAGTTCCAAGTTAATCCTTTGTCATTTTCTACCTGATGCTTGTTTTTACATAGAACTTGCTCAAAATGTCTACAGGTAGTGTCTCTACATCCCAGAGCAACCAGGATGCCAAAATTTAGTTCTATTTTGTATCAGGAGCCTTTTAGACAAGGCCTTATTATAGGCGGAAATAGCAAAAAGTATATTTTTCTGATGATCATTCACTTGTAATCCTGGTCCTACTCTTCTATCAGGGATAGAACAAAACTTAACCTTGTTTTTCATATGTTTAACATGTACCCTTCATGAAATCAGTGGTCAGAAGTTTTACCTTTTCTGCAAAAGTCATGAGATTTATCGATGAAGTGATTCTCCACATTTGAAAAAAAAGTGCATAAAAGTCCCAGACTTTCCTGAAAAGGGGAGTTTCAAGTTAACTCTGCATCATTTTCCACCTACTGGTTGGATTTACATAATATTTGTAGATATTGTCTACAGGTATGCGAGCACTCCCAACACCCCAAAGTAACCAGAGGGTAAAATATTTGGATGTATAGTGCATCAGCAGCTTTTATAGGCTACTATAAATGGAATCTTCAAATGATACTCATATTTGTCATTCCTGCTGCTTTGAAGTGTACAGAAATATTGTTCTATAGGCAGCCTTCTATTAAACACTACTTTATGTATGAAATTCCAAATGAAAAATCGCCAATCTACTGCTTATTTTCAATTTTATTTTTATTCATTCACTTATGCAATATTTTCAGAATCAAAATCTGTCACAAGCATTAGGACAGTCCATGTAACTGCAGGAGCAATACTCTGTACAGTGTAATCCCACAGACAGACATTGGCACTTTTTAGTTTGCCTGCAATCCTTATCGTTGCAATAGAGATGTGTGACATCTCTTACTGCTTTTGGTGCAGGTTCCTTTTTGAAAAAGATAGGCTGCAGTGATGTGTCATCTTTTAGTATCCATCCTTTTCCAACTGGACTCCACAGAAGGGGTTTGGGGACATGGCTGTGGCACCATATAGCAGTTTAGTACATTGCCTATAGGACATGCTGCTCAAAAGCATCTTCGGTTGGAGGTAGATGCGAGACTGGCGTGTCTGTAGTCGAAACAATGATGCAACGGAGCTCATCAAGACTGGTGCATGCCTTGCTCTTTGCCTTCTTTGTCTGGCCATAGAGATGGAGAGCATACCCCCGTGCAATAGGTAAAGCCTCTGGAAGAGATTCACTTTGGCCAAAGGTTCTCAGACATTGAAGCTCATTTATGTTCTTCTCCAGTTTGTTTAGCGCTGTCGTTTTGCCTATCTTAAAAAGGCTGCTTGTGGTATCACATCCAGTCAGCGCGTGGCATGCTGGCAGACTCTCACACAGAGCTGTTCCCAATTTCTTTGGCATTTCAGATACTGGGATGAATTGCTGTCTATCACCGTGACCAGCTTGCATGAATATGGAAGCTGTTCTAAGGAGTTGTCGACAGACATAGTAAATGAGTAACATGAGTACATCTGTATCATCACTTTTCACTATGATGGTTTGATATTTGTCAGAGAGGTGGATTGCATGCAGCACCATTCTGGTGTCAGCTTCCTCTTGTGTGCTGTATAGTTCAGGCAAACAGCGGACTCCTGTATGGTCAACAACCCTGACTTCCTCACCATTTTCAAATCCTCCTGCCAATACGATGGAGTCTTGGTCTTTGAGTCTTGCCAGTGCTGCACTAATGATGTAGTTTGACACAAACAAGCAAAGGCCTTCTTTGTTACCATAGCTCTGTAAGTACTGTCTATAGTTTGGGACATTTCCTGTACCTGTGATATGGTGTGTTTTTTGTCTTTTACGTTTCCTCTTTTCTCTCTCTCAAGACGCTTGATCGATTGTGGACTGTCATATCGGTCATAAACTACAGTTACACAGTTTACATTTTTACTTTGATTCAGTGGAGAGAGAATTTTCCGCAGCACACACTCTCCAAGATCATTGAAAGTTTGAAATCCGGATTCATTCAAACTCTGCAACATGACCATGCCATCTATAATATGAGCTGATGTTAGCACAGCATCTGGCAAGTGATTTCCTTCTTAAACAGTAGCCTCCAGTTTCTTTGCCAGTGCTGCTTTTGCAGTTTTACGCATTGTTCCATCATCATGAAAAAGAGAAGGTGGAACAGCAGCCAGCTCATGGGCTAACACATTCTCCATAGATACGTCTCTTTGTTTAGACACTGCCAACAATCTTCTAAAGAGGATGTCTGAATCCATTGTAATCTGTCCTGTATTTTTAGATGTTAATGGCTTCTTCATATCAGCAAAAGTGGTTGAACACTTTCTGTTCTCTGGAGCCCAGAAACTTTTTTCTTTTTTTTTCTTTGACCAACCGTTGTTCAATGAATGTCATGCTCTGCATCTTTCCATCTTCAATGAAGTTTGACAACTCTCTGGAAACTCAATCAGATGCCAGCTGCCCGGTTGCGATATTTATCAGCACGTCAGGCACGGTGTCCAAGTCAAATGGGTTTTGCCTTTCTTCAACAATCTCCATGATTCTTTCCACATTTTTCTCATCCCATTCCATCCTCGTTGCTCCATGCTCATGATGAGTTTCAGGAAGTCGTGAATTCACATCACACACTTGCTTCACTGCATCCACATACTCTGCAGTCTTGTGCCTAGTCATGAGCCATCTTGTGAGAGCGCCTTTTTTTTAGTGTATATCCAACTACTCCACCTTGGCTCTTTGCTTCACGATTCACACTTTTCTCCAGTGCTTGGTCTGTGGAGACACAGTTGAAGTTTTTCTCTTCTGATTGACGGACAACAAACCCCCCTTCTCTCAGGAAAGCATATGCCTCTGGTCTCTCTTTTTCAAGGGCTCTCATTTCTGCCCCATACAGGGGAAGGTACTTTGAGTAGTTTAACCGTCCGGCAGCTCTGAACCACGGTAAAGCATCACACATGCAGCTCAGATGCATTTAAAATCAGCACTACGCTCTGCACGGAGAATTTTCAATAGAAGGTCTGCTCCTTCCAGGAATCTGAGCCAGTATGCAAATGTTGCAGATTGTTTTCTTCCTGTGTCAGTAAAGTCTTCAATGACAGACTGGATGTCATCGATATGTTTTATCTCTAAATCATCCACTAGATGTTTTGCTGATGCCTTGTTCTTTGCATTAAAGGCATGCTGAACATCTCTGAGGTGTTGCTCCATCTCGCTTGAGATCAGTGTTCGCTCCTGTTTTCTTAGCCATGATGCCATCACCTTCCAGAAGAGGCAAAACAATGCCTCAAGGGTGAGTTTGATACTCTGAACTCCACGTGACAAGTGTTTTCCCTGGATCAGTTGTCAGGCAGTTCCTTCGGCGTACACGTCTGACTCAGTCAGCACAGAAAGGAGTCCACCATCTCCATACATTTTCCCAATACTGGCAATGTATGCCATTGTGATGTGCATGCCACCAAGTCTCATGGAGACCCTGCCCTCCAATGATTGTGGTTTGGCCCAAAGGATTTGTTGGGCTTTGCTGTATATGGCCAAATCTGCTGTCACAAAAATATGACTCTGCCTCACATTTGATGTAAACTCCACTAGGTTTAAAAGTGCCGTGTAAATGGTTGACAGATCTGTTGGAGGTGCTCTCAAGAAAGGCATGTACTTCACAGTTGCTACTTTACACATTGGTGAACTGACAAATTCATTGAAAGCCGACCATGCCGGGATATTCTGCTGACCTTCCTTCATCATCGTGCTCATTTTCCAAGCTGTGTCTCATTTTGTTGCCTGGGGATGTTGTGAACCCTCCAGTGTAGCAATCTCAATGACGGGAGGCTCAGGTCGTACTGGAGGTTTTTGATATCTGGCATTGGGATATGACCGAAGAAATTTTAAATAAATCATTATAATGACATATTATGTAGGCCTAAGTATGTGAAATATTCATTAAACGATTTGTAAGTGTATGCAGACCAAAGGCAGAGGCAAGACAAAAGGCAAGGTACATGTTCATATCAGTACTTTCTGGTATTTTCTGAATTTGAGGCCAGACTATATCTGTTTCATTTAAAAATTAAATGAGACTGCTATTAAACTATATTTTAATAGCTAGCTAGTATTCTGCTTTATGCACTGGACGCATACTTTCCTGGACCTTGTGGTGAATCAATTTATTGAACCATTTTTTCTATTAAAACTTAAAGGTTTGATCATTAATTTCATGAAGGGGGCAAGTCAAAGTTGTGAAAAAACCAAGGTCAGGTTTTCTTACCATAATCGAGAGAAGTGAATACTCATCAGAAAAATATACTGTACAAATTTGATGTTTGAAAAAAGCATCAGGTTGAAAATAATAGGATGAACTTGAAACCATCTCTTTAAGGGTAGGCGTTTTTGCTCTTTTTGTTTATGTGGTGGATCACTTCATGGATACATTTCATGACTTTTTCAGTAAAAGTAAAACTGCTGACCATCCATTTCATGAAGGGTACATGTTAAACATTTGAAAAAACAAGGTCAGGTTTTGTTCTATCCCTGATAGAAGAGTAGGACGAGGATTACAAGTGAATAATCCTTAGAAAGAAATACCTTTTTGCTATTTCCGCCTATAATAAAATCTTATATAAAAGGCTTCTGATTTACTATAGAACCAAGTATTGGCATCTTGATTACTTTGCGATGTAGAGACACTACCTGTAGACCTTCTGAGCAAGTTCTATGTAAAAACAAGCATCAGGTAGAAAATGACAAAGGATTAACTTGGAACTCCCTCTTTTCGGGTAGGCGTTTTTTTTGCACTATTTTCCTATGTGGTGAATCACTTCATGGATCAATTTCAGGATGTTTGCGGTAAAATTAACACTGCTGACCATCCATTTCATGAAGGGGACACCTTAAAGTTATGAAAAAACAAGGTCAGCATTTGCTGTACCCCGGGTAGGGGTACCTCCAAATTTTGGGGGTTTTGTTCCTCCACTACTCCTTTCCCTTCACTATCATACCCTGCTGGAAACACCACTCTCTCCTCCTTGGGTACACTCTCCACCACTTCATCCAACTCACTCTAGAATTCTTCTTTGTCTTACATCTCACCCAACTTGCATGGCATATGCACTGACAACATTCATCATCAGACCTTCGATTTCCAGCTTCATACTCATCAATCTGTCTGACACTCTCTTCACCTCCAACACACTCTTGACATACTTTTCCTTCAGGATTACCCGTACCCCATTTCTCCTCCCTTCCACACTATGGTAGAAGACTTTGAACCCCCCCTTTGATGCTGCTGGCTTTATTCCCCTTCCACCCAGTCAGTATATCTATGTTCCTTCTCTCCATCATATCGGTTAGCTCTCTCCCTTTACCAGTCATAGGGCCAGCATTCAAAGTTCCAACTCTCACCTCCACACTCCTAACCTTCCTCCTCTCCCGCTGCCTCTGAACATTGCCTTTCCTCTCTCCTTCTCCTTTGCCCAACAGTAGCATAGTTTCCACTGGCACCCGGGTGGCCAACAGTAGTGGTGGTCGTTGGTAACCCGGGCCTCGACCAATCCGGTATGGAAATCTGATTTATGATCCACATATTTGATTTGGTAAAGGTTTTATGCTGGATGCCCTTCCTGACGTAACCCTCCCCATTTATCCGTGCTGGGTACTGGCACTAAGAATGCACTGGCTTGTCCATCCTCAGTGGCTGGGTTGTTCTTTGCCCTTATCCTACACCCGGTTTAATCCAATACATAGTACATCACCACCTTCTAGTATCCTTTAAATCTTTCTCAAGTGAACAAATAATATAATTAGATAATGTATATAAAAGAAGCACAATACTCGGGTTATCCTAGTGCATTGGGGCGCTTGCCCCACATGCCCTGTAGGTAATACACCCATGCCTGCATCTTGGTAAAAGATACTCAAAACGGCTTATGGAGAGCATCCGTATTCTTTCCTGTATTGGTTGTTTGCTATCCAAATGTAATGGCATTTTTGTATATATAATCCTTTTCAACCAGTTAACATTAACTGTTTGTGTAGGGTGCATGGATAAATAGACTTGCTGGCGCTTGGCTAACGGGTTGGACCCTTTAAGTGCACAATGTAATGGGTCTCAATGTAGCTAATTCGTGGGGGGCAGCCCGGGCACCGCCGCAGCCGGGACGCGAACCCGAGTCTATTGCACCATGGGCGACTACGTTAACCAGTCGACTAAAGGGTCCGACACGTCAGCCAAGGGCCACAGCAAGTCTATTTATCCGTGCGCATTACACTACACCCCTCCTTCGGGAAGTGCGTCCCCGCGCTTCAGCATATCAGCTCCCTCACACCTCTGTGCGCACGCGCTTCTGATGACCTCACCATCCCACTTCTGACACCAATGTAGCGAATTCGGGGGGCAGCCCGGGAACCGCCGCAGCCAGGATGTGAACCCGTATCTCCCGCACCATGGGCAACAACGTTAACCAGTCGACTAAAGGGTTCGACCCGTTAGCCAAGCGCCAGCGAGTCTATTTATCCGTGCATGTTACACTACCTCCCTCCTTCGGGAAGCACGTCCCTGAGCTTTAGCATACCAGCTCCGTCACGCCTCTGGGCACACGCACTTCCGATGGCCTCACCATCCCACTTCTGACACCAATGTAGCGAATTCGGTGGGGGGGGGGGGCACGTCAGGACCCGTCGCAGCCGGGACGCGAACCCAAATCTCCGGCACCATGGGCGACTACGTTAACCAGTCGACTAAAGGGTCCGACCCGTTAGCCAAGCGCCAGCGAGTCTATTTATCCGTGCGCATTACGCTACCCCCCCTCCTTCGGGAAGCACGTCCCCGTGCTTCAGCATACCAGCTCCCTCACGCCTCTGGGCGCACGTGCTTCCGATGGCCTCATGGTCTCACCATCCCATTTCTGACACCAATATAGCAAATTCGGGACGTGACCCCAAGTCTCCCGCACCATGGGCAACTACATTAACCAGTCGACTAAAGGGTCCGACCCGTTAGCCAAGCGCCAGCGAGTCTATTTATCCGTGCGCATTACGCTACCCCCCCTCCTTCGGGAAGCACGTCCCCGTGCTTCAGCATACCAGCTCCCTCACGCCTCTGGGCGCACGTGCTTCCGATGGCCTCATGGTCTCACCATCCCATTTCTGACACCAATATAGCAAATTCGGGACGTGACCCCAAGTCTCCCGCACCATGGGCAACTACATTAACCAGTCGACTAAAGGGTCCGACCCGTTAGCCAAGGGCCAGCGAGTCTATTTATCCGTGCACGTTACATTTGTCTCAGGGGTTGGCCACACTGAAACATGGCTTAATCCATCCCATCCATTATCTTAACCGCTTATCTTGCTCTCAGGGTCGCGACGATGCTGGAGCCTATTCCAGCAGTCATTAGGCGGGCAGACACCCTGGACAAGCCGCCAGGCCATCACAGGGCCGATAAACCCATTCACACCTAGGGAAAATTTAGTACGACTGATTTACCTGACCTTACATGTCTTTGGGACTGTGGGAAGAAACCAGAGCACACAGAACATGCAAACCACACAGAAGACGACCCGGGACGACTCCCAAGCTTGGACTACCCCGGGGCTTGAACCCAAGACCTTTTGGCTGTAAAGCGACCGCGCTAACCATTGTGCCACCGTGCCACCATTTGAAACACAAATTTAAATTTTGAAATGCATAATTGACATGCAAATACCCACAGCTCCAAGTACATAATAAAGAAAGTTTTCCCATGTTGTGATGACGCGGCTCACTGTGGACTGGTGGATTTTGAATCTGTGGGGCCAGATTTTTTGTTAGGGCTCGGTCTGTTGACCAACCTGGCAACCAGCAATGAGAGCGGGGGAAGGGCGCGTCTGAAACACCTGCAGCCTATCTACTCGTTAACCACTCTAGTATAAGTTTGTTTGCTTTCCAGAACTCGTCGCGAGTTCGTCCTGAACAGTCCCGTGAGTAAATTCTTCGTCTCGAGTTTTGTGACATTTCTGTGTCTCCCGGTGGAGTACAGATTGTAGTATTCTCCGTGTTTTTGCTTGTTTGACTATTCCTTTGTGTCAGTTCTCCTTGAGAGCTTGTTCGGAGAAGAACTCTCTTTGTGTTTTCCCCATTGGATTTTCCCATCGTGATTTTCTAGTTGAGATCAAGTTTTTGATATTCTAATTTCTCCTCTCTCACTGTGGATCTTATTACTCGGTTGGACTTCTACCTTAAAGGAGCAGTTTGTGTTTTTTCCCCTTTCGGACTTTAAAGGAGCAGTTTGTGTTTTTTCCCTTTCGGACTTTAAAGGAGCAGTTTACGTTTTTTTCCCTTTCGGACTTTAAAGGAGCAGTTTACGTTTTTTCCCTTTCGGACTTTAAAGGAGCAGTTTACGTTTTTTCCTTTTCGGATTAAGGGGGCAGTTTACGTTTTCCCATTTTTAAGAAGCTATTCTCAAGTTCCGCCTGAAGCGCCTTCCCCTTCTGTCCAGGCCCGGCCGGCTCTCCTCTACGAGTCCTGCCAGGTTGGTGCTTTACTTTGTCTTGTGTTGTCGCTATTGGGTTCGTTCTACAAACCATAACAGTACGAACTCGCCTTCACTATGAACCCAGACGCCAATCCTGTCCAGGCTGCTCTCTATAAGCAGATTCAGCTTACAGCCTCCCACGGCCAGCAACTACAAGAGGCCGCTGTTGCCATGCAGGGCCTCCGGGCTCAGGTGCAACCCCTCCAGGCTTCGGTGGATTCTCTTTCGGCCCAGCAAGCGGCGCTCGCGAGCCAACAAGAGGAGGTTCTTAAGCAGTTGCAAACTCTCGCAGCGGCTATCACCATCCAGCCAGCTGTCCCACCAGTTCCGGCCGCCCCTCCTCCAGCAGTGCCCGCAGCCGTTGCCTTAGACAATCCTACCGTTTATGTTTCGGATTTCCGGGAGCCCAGTATCTCCAATCCCAAGCCTTTTGATGGCAACTTTGAGACCTGTGCCACGTTCATCATGCAGTGTGAGCTTGTCTTCGCCCACCATTCCAGGGGGTTCACCACAGATGCTGCAAAAGTTGCTTACGTGACTAACCTGCTGACTGGCCGCGCTGCTCAGTGGGCCACTGCTTCCTGGTCCATGGGGGCCAGTTTCTGCTCTTCCTACGATGACTTTGTGGCTGAGCTTCGGAAGGTATTCCATCATCCAGTATACGGTCAGGATCCGGGTGTCCGATTGAGCAGGATCCAGCAGGGCAGTGGCAGTGTCACTGACTACTCAGTCGAGTTCAGGCTGGCTGCGGCTGAGAGTGGCTGGAACGACCAGTCACTTCGGGTAACCTTCCGTAGGGGCCTCAGCGATGCCGTCAAGGATCAGCTAGCCACCCGGGAGGATCCTACCTCTCTCGACGACCTTATCAGCCTTGCCATCCGCATCGACGGACGTCTCCGCGAGAGAAGGCGCGAGCGAGGTCTACGGGGAACCGTTTCTACCTCTCAGCCATCCAGAGCTTCCGAAGGGGGCTCTTCTTCGTCGCACTCCACTTCCCCTGTGGCAAGCCTCTCCTCCTCCCAGACAGTGACAGAGGAGTAACCTATGCAGCTCGGGCGTACACGACTGACTCCCGCTGAACGTGAGGCCCGGTTCAAGGCAGGTCTCTGTCTTTACTGCGGTCTTAAGGGACACCGGATCAGCGAGTGTCCTACGCGGCCAAAAGATTAGGCTCACTGGGACCCCGGGAGATCCTAGTGAGCCGTCTTTCCTGTTCCCGCCATCCTGCTCCGGCTAACCATCTTGTGAGCGTTACCCTGGCTTGGGCAGACCAGCGGCTCACTGTAGGCGCACTCATCGATTCGGGAGCTGATGGGTGTTTCTTGGACTCTACGTTTGCTGCTCAAGCTAACATTCCATGTGAGGAATTGGAGAGGCCAATAGAGGCCTTTGCTCTGGATGAGCGCCGCCTGGCCAGTGTTACCCGACAGTCCTGTCCCGTGTCTCTCACTATTGCTGGAAACCATGTGGAGAGCCTTCAGTTCTTCGTCATCCAGTCTCCCTTAGTTCCTGTGATCTTGGGGCGTCCCTGGTTGGCTCAGCATGAGCCACACATTGCTTGGTCGTCTGGTAACATTTTGGAGTGGAGCTCCTCCTGTCACGCCCGGTGTCTTCAGGCCGCACCTGGTCCAGCAGTCCAGACTGTTCCGATTGCCCCTCCTCCCGATCTTTCCTCCGTTCCTCCCGAGTATCATGATCTCGGGGAGGTCTTCAGCAAGACGCGGGCTCAGTCTCTCCCTCCGCATCGGCCATATGATTGTGCTATCAACCTCCGCCCTGGGGCCTCTCTCCCTAGCAGTCGTCTTTACAGCCTTTCCATCCCCGAGAAGGCTGCTATGGACGATTACATTTCAGAATCGTTAGCGGCAGGGCTCATCCGACCCTCATCCTCCCAGGTGGCAGCTGGTTTCTTTTTCGTTAAGAAGAAGGATGGTGGTCTCCGACCCTGCATTGATTATCGCCAACTCAACGACATCACCATCAAGAATAAATACCCCCTGCCTCTGATGAGCTCCACCCTCGAACCCCTGACCCAGGCGACTGTCTTCACTAAGCTGGATCTCCGGAACGCCTACCATCTCGTTCGGATCCGGAAAGGGGACGAGTGGAAGACAGCCTTTAAGACTCCCCGTGGTCATTATGAGTACCTGGTAATGCCGTTCGGCCTCACCAACGCCCCGGCGGTGTTCCAGGCACTCATGAATGACATCCTTCGCGACATGCTCGACCAATTCGTTGTCGTCTACCTTGATGACATCCTCATCTTCTCCAGGTCCCTCGAGGAGCATGTCCAGCACGTGCGGCAGGTTCTCGAACGCCTCCTTCGTAACCGGCTGTTCGTCAAGGCTGAGAAATGCCTGTTCCATTCTGAGTCAGTGGACTACTTAGGTTTTATCGTGGAGGGAGGCAAGACTCGAGCTGATCCTCGCAAGATCAAAGCGGTGGTGGAATGGCCGGATCCTAAGTCACGTAAGGAACTGCAGAGCTTCCTCGGGTTCGCGAACTTTTACAGGAGGTTCGTCCGAAACTACAGCTCTGTAGCAGAACCCCTCACCCGTCTAACCTCCCCCTCTCAGCCGTTCGTCTGGTCCCCAGCTGCTCGCTCTGCATTTCTGTCGCTCAAGGAGAGGTTCACCAGTGCCCCCGTCCTACTCCATCCCGATCCCAAGAGGCAGTTCATAGTTGAGGTGGACGCTTCGGACACCGGATTGGGGGCTGTGCTCTCCCAACGATCAGAGGCCGACCAGAAGGTTCATCCTTGCGCGTTCTTCTCCCGCCGGTTCCTTCCCGCCGAGGAGAACTACGATGTTGGTAATCGGGAGCTTCTCGCTGTAGTGGCTGCACTTGAGGAATGGCGCCATTGGCTGGAGGGGGCAGAGCATCCATTTACCATCTGGACTGATCATAAGAACCTGACGTTCATCCGGGCAACCAAACGTCTCAATGGTCGGCAGGCACGGTGGGCCAGTTTCCTCAGTCGGTTCGACTTCACACTGACTTATCGTCCTGGCTCCCGCAACACCAAGGCAGATGCTCTGTCTCGTCAACACCTTAAGGAACCTGTAACGGTGGAACCAAGTCCCGTCCTCCCTGAGACCAAGGTCGTTGGCGTGGTGACCTGGGGCCTTGAAACGGTGGTCAAGCGCGCCTTGCGCTCCAGTCCAGCCCCGAGCAACGTGCCGCCTCGCCGACTGTTTGTTCCGGACTCAGTGAGGTCTCGGGTCCTCAAATGGGGCCACACCAGTCAGCTCGCTTGCCACCCTGGAGTCCACCGCACTTTCACTTTCATAGCTCGACGGTTCTGGTGGCCCACTATGAGGAGGGACGTCAAGGAGTTCGTCATGGCCTGCACCATCTGTGCCCGCAGCAAGGCCTCTCACCAGGCACCGGCTGGTCTGCTGCAGCCCCTTCCTATTCCCAGTCGGCCCTGGTCCCATGTGGCGTTGGATTTTGTCTCTGGACTTCCTCCGTCTCAGGGCAACACAGTGATCCTGACGGTGGTGGATCGCTTCAGCAAGGGTGTTCACCTGGTGGCTTTGCCTAAGCTTCCTTCTGCTTCAGAAACCGCTGACCTCCTGATGAGCCACGTCTTCCGTTTGCATGGACTTCCCAAGGACATTTTGTCAGACAGAGGGCCCCAGTTTGTTTCCCGTGTGTGGCGTGCTTTCTGCAAGGGGTTGGGCGCCTCGGTCAGCCTTTCGTCGGGATATCATCCGCAGACTAACGGACAGACTGAGAGGATGAACCAGAGTGTGGAATCTGCTCTCCGTTGCGTCGCTGCCAAGAAGCCAACCTCCTGGAGTCAGTTTCTCCCCTGGGTCGAGTATGCGGTCAACTCCTTGGTCAGCTCCGCCATCGGCCTCTCGCCCTTTGAGGCATCCCTGGGTTACCAGCCGCCCGTCTTCTCTGCACAGGAGTCCGAAGTGGAGGTTCCCTCCGTGCAGACTCATCTGGACCGCTGTCGTCGTGTCTGGGAGATCACCAGGGCTGCGCTGCTCCGTGCTACGGAACGTGCCAGACGAGGAGCTAACCGTCGCCGATCCACAGCACCAGCTTACCAACCCGGACAGAGAGTCTGGCTGTCCACCAAGGATCTCCCCCTTCAGTCCTCTGCCAAGAAGCTGAATCCCCGGTTCGTTGGACCCTTCGAGATCCAGGAAGTACCCAGTCCTGCAGTTGTGCGTCTTAAG
Organism: Lampris incognitus; assembly: GCF_029633865.1. Classification (NCBI taxonomy): domain Eukaryota; kingdom Metazoa; phylum Chordata; class Actinopteri; order Lampriformes; family Lampridae; genus Lampris; species Lampris incognitus. The sequence goes on along the minus strand of NC_079220.1, from coordinate 43,150,833 downwards.
CTCCCGGCCTCCATGAAGACCCATCCGGTTTTTCATGTGTCCCGAGTAAAGCCTGTCTCCGAGAGCCCCCTTATGCCTCCGGCCCCAGCTCCGCCTCCCCCTGAGATTGTGGATGGGCATCCACAGTGGAAGGTCCGTCGGCTAATGGACGTCCGACGCAGGGGACGGGGGTTCCAGTATTTGGTTGACTGGGAGGGCTATGGGGTGGAGGAACGAAGCTGGGTATCCCGCCAGCTCATCATGGACCCTGGTCTGCTCGCTGAGTTCTATCGCCGTCACCCTGACAAGCCTGGCAGGTCGCCTGGTGGCTCCCGTAGAGGGGGGGGTACTGTTAGGGCTCGGTCTGTTGACCAACCTGGCAACCAGCAATGAGAGCGGGGGAAGGGCGCGTCTGAAACACCTGCAGCCTATCTACTCGTTAACCACTCTAGTATAAGTTTGTTTGCTTTCCAGAACTCGTCGCGAGTTCGTCCTGAACAGTCCCGTGAGTAAATTCTTCGTCTCGAGTTTTGTGACATTTCTGTGTCTCCCGGTGGAGTACAGATTGTAGTATTCTCCGTGTTTTTGCTTGTTTGACTATTCCCTTGTGTCAGTTCTCCTTGAGAGCTTGTTCGGAGAAGAACTCTCTTTGTGTTTTCCCCATTGGATTTTCCCATCGTGATTTTCTAGTTGAGATCAAGTTTTTGATATTCTAATTTCTCCTCTCTCACTGTGGATCTTATTACTCGGTTGGACTTCTACCTTAAAGGAGCAGTTTGTGTTTTTCCCCCTTTCGGACTTTAAAGGAGCAGTTTGTGTTTTTTCCCTTTCGGACTTTAAAGGAGCAGTTTACGTTTTTTTCCCTTTCGGACTTTAAAGGAGCAGTTTACGTTTTTTCCCTTTCGGACTTTAAAGGAGCAGTTTACGTTTTTTCCTTTTCGGATTAAGGGGGCAGTTTACGTTTTCCCATTTTTAAGAAGCTATTCTCAAGTTCCGCCTGAAGCGCCTTCCCCTTCTGTCCAGGCCCGGCCGGCTCTCCTCTACGAGTCCTGCCAGGTTGGTGCTTTACTTTGTCTTGTGTTGTCGCTATTGGGTTCGTTCTACAAACCATAACATTTTTTTTTTTTTGCATCAGAGCCAATGACTGATCGGTCATGAACACAAAAAAAACCATGAAATGGTTGCGGAGATTGTAAAAAGAAATATATACAGTGAATTTTAGATGCAATTATTTTCATATTACACCGTAACTGTCTACTTATCCATGCACGTTACACTACCCCCCCTCCTCCGGGAAGCGCGTCTGCGCGCATCCCACTTCTGACACCAATGTAGCGAATTCGGGGGCAGAGTCCGGGAGACCGTCACCACAGCCGGGTCGCGAATCCGTGTCTCCCACTCCGCAAGTGACAATGTTAACCAGTCGACTAAAGGGTCTAACCTGTTGGTCAAGGACCAACGTGTCTACTTATCCATGCACGTTACAATACATTTAGATGAATGTACCATAAAAGAAAACACATGAGCAATAGTAGGCTATACTTAACGTAAAACATGACGTACCTCGCTCCGCTTATCAAGGGGCTAGGAAAATCTTAGAACGTCATCTTGAGACACGTCTTGAAACAGCTAGCAACTTGCCGGAAACTCTGCAACTTGCTCTTCATCTCTAACAGTCTCCTGGTCGCAAACGTTTTAATCTGCTTATCAATGTTTCGAATCAATTGTTATTCAGTAATCATAAACATTTAGGCTAGTTCTCGAGTTATGCAGTGAACACTACGATCCTTCTCATATTTAGTCCATGGGCCAGACGATATTTCGGTACACTCAAGGTGGCAAAACTTACTTATAATTTTTGAAAGGATCCATGTCTGTAGATGATATTTTGGTATGATAACCATTCCTGAGTGGCAGCTGTATCACAGTTATCAGCTCATGAAGTTAACCACCCGCTAAACTAAATTGCATTTTAGACGCTGGTGCATATCCTGGTTTAGCCTCATGGTCAGAACATTTTTCAATGTTCTATAATATTGTCTTTGGTATCATTTTAAAGGGGACCTTCTTAGCTTTCATTCAAACCCTGTTGTGGATATTTCTCACAAATATAGAGGTCACTTGAGCTCTTCAACCCGTCAATAACACACATCTTTCTGCAATTTTCGCCTAAACTATATACTTTCTTTTAGCCCTGTGGCATCTAGGAATATCAGGGACACAAAACACGAAAACGGGAATACTCACAGGACTGTAAAGAGTCAGGAAATGTATAATATACCCATACTATTTCATTGTGTGAGGTGATTGTGAGCCTTAAATGAGAACTAGACCAAAGCCAGTTAGGTCACAAACTGGTCTCTATACATTTGTTTAAATACACAATCGAAATACATGATAAAAAGGAATACCATAGTGAGGTAATGAACTATTTTAATATTTTAAACAACATTGACATTTACATATACTTAGTCAATGATACATGTAATCCCATATCATTAGTGGGTATATGTAATGGTAATGGGTAGGGTAATGGGTATATGTGAATATGGTTACATTATTGTTATCAAGCTCTGGGTAACCAAGTCCAGAATCAACATCCTGTGCATCAATAGACTACTACCACAGTAATACCATCAGAATCATCACACTGTCATTCATCAAACTGCTCGTTTGTCTCATCATCTGACTCCCCAAGTTCAAAGTCCAGTTCTGGACCATCCTGCTGTTTTTGGTTACTGCAGGTCTGTAACCTGCACATGTCTGTGCATGGAAGTCCATTTGACAGGCACATGCAGCTTGGCATTTTGCATGAATGCACACACTTGCATGTTAGCATTTCCAAGACCACATCTGGTGCAGGTGGGGAGCGCATCCAGTAAATGGCCAGCTTGCCTTCGTTGAACATGCATAAAGAGACAGTCTCTACATGGTGGCAGCTGGCTGGACTCAACCTCTTCCCTTTTGGTGCAGAAGAGCTGGTAACGCAGTTTGTTCACCTCAGCAGTGCTGCTATTAGCAACATACATCCGACAGGTGAACTGCTCAATTTTCTGGAACAGCTCATCACTCACATTCCATGTCTGTCCCAGTTGACTAAAAGTCTCTTGGCAGGAAGTGTGCTTTCTCACTATCTTCAGGGCATTCAGCTTCCCTCGACCAGCGAATGCACTGACAGTGTCGCAGCCTGTGAAGGCATGTAAGCCAATTAGGCTGTCACAGATGCTGTCTCCAAGTGAACTTGCCAGTTTGGTGATGTCGACAAACCGTGTGCGGTTCTGAGTCCCACACTTCTGGTAGATGGGACAGGTGATGTCCTTCTGGAAGCCAAGACAAAGCACCATGACATCAGTGTCCTCAGCTGTGATGATAACTGACTTTGAGCCCGCATTTGCTGCATGCAATGCATGCAGGAGCAGACGGGTGTCAGCTTCTTCATGTGTGGAGTGCAGTTCTGCTGCTTCCTCACACCCATCTTCTGTCAACTTGTAGCAGGTTTCCTCACAGGTCATGTACAACACCTTGCCATGCAGCATAGCTCTGTATCGTGGGAGTTTCCACTCTTCCACCAGAAACTTGATGAGACTGGTCTTGTTGGAGGAACTGCACAGAAATTTTCTCCACTGCTGGACGTGGTGTCCCCCTGCAAGATTCTTGTACTGGAGAGTGATGTCTCCACCCCGCTTCAGTCGTTCAGCATCTTTGATCGAAGTCTGGTGATAGACATCAAAAACAACATCAATCCTCCCACTCTGTGCTCCCTCATGGAGGACCTGGGTCAAGGCTGACTCTGCCACCTGTGCAAAGGTTTTGTTGTTGCCATTCATTTTTTGGACCAGGCTCATCCCATCAATGACGGAAGTAGATGGGATTGGGATGTGTTCTGCAGGAGATACATTCTTTTCAAGCTCTCTGGCAAGTGCAGCCTTGTTTGTTTTTCGTAAGGACCCATCAGCATTTGCCAGTGCCCATGGTAGTGGGCCCAATGGGTAGGCAAGGACATCCTTCAGATTCACCTTCCTGCTTTCAGCCAACAGGATCATGTGACTGAAAATGTTTCTATCTGCCTTCAGAACCACATCCTGTGCTTTCTTTCCATGAGCTTGTTTTGTGCTGACATTGGAGAATGTTTTCAGACTTTGCTTGGTCATCTTGTCGTGGAATTTCACAGGTGGTGGGTCTGCATCTAACCTTGTTTGCTGGAATGCTTGGTAGGCCTCTTCTCCTTTCTCAAGAGCTCTCAAGAGATCTATGGTCACATCAGGTGGAGCCATGTTGCCAGTGGAGAGGCTAACCAAATCAATCTCATCAGGGGACATAGGATTGAGCCAGTTATTCTCCATAAGGTCCATGAGAGACTGGACATCTGCTTCATCTCTCTTGATCCTTGGACTCTGTAGATCTGGATGAGACCATTTGCACCTGCCTTGACCTGTCAGGTCTCTCAGCTGTCTGAGGTACATGCTTCTATACTCAGCTGTGAGATAATATTTGGTCACAGCTCCTGGCTTCAAGCTGAATCCCTTTGTCCCTCCAGCTGTTTGGGTGTCTTGGTTCACCGTTTCTTCTATAGCTTGGTCAACAGGGATTCGGCCAAAGGGATTGGTGGAGCCCAGTTGGACTGAGAAGCCTCCTTCCATGAATTCTGTGTACACATCTGGGTGTGTGATGGGCAGCTCAGACATCTGGGCATAGTAGTAGGGGAGGTAGCGTGCATAATTCATCCTGTCATAAGCAAAGCACCATGGGATCATTGCTCGAATGCTAGCCAAGTGTAGCATCCAGTCTCCCTCTCTGGATGCTCGGATGAGCCCCAACAAGATTTCAACCATGTCCAAATAGGACATCCAGAAGTTCGAGAGGCTGCCGTTTCCACCTCTAAGGAACTCACGGTAGACTTCAAATAGATCCATGATGCGTGTACAAGAGCTGTTCTCGAGGACCTCCTTCAAAGCATGTTGTGAGACTTCTTTCCCAAGGCTGTCAATGGTCTTCAGTGTCTCATTCAGGTGAACCATGTCATTCCTGTGAGTTTCTTCCAACCAGAACAGGAAACCATTCAAGGTCAGTCGCATGAGAGCCTCATACAGGAGCTTGTGTAGTCGCACTGCCCTGTTGTACTTGCGGCCATCCATAACACCAGCAATTGAGCCTTCTGCAATCATGCCAGACTCAATGCAGAGGTCTTTGAGTCCAGCACCTTGGAAACGCTTTCCTATTATTGCCAGCAGTGTGCAGATGGTGTGGAATACCCCAAGCCTAACGATGATATCATGGAACTTGTCATGGTGTTTCCATGTGATCTCGACAGCCTTCGCATACAGGGCTTGGTCAGAGACACAGACAATCTTCCTCAGGCCTAAGCACTGCATGATGCTCAGTGACTGGTTAAGCACCTCGTTGACAGTAGACATTTGTGTCGCTGGAGCATTGATGGTAGGCAGATAGCCTATATTGTCGGGGATGACCGTCATCTCTCCTCAAGTCAGGATGTTGAAGCCTGTCCAGTTGCTGACTGACTGTTCTTCTTGTTGTGACATGCGTGCTAGGACCCAAAGAAGGTTTTTCTCTCTGGCAAGCTTAGTATTGGCTGCAGTATCGGCATCTGACTTTTTGCTTTGTGGTGGCCCTACCCGTTGTCCAGCATTGTAAGTTGGTAACATTGGTGGGGGTCCATCAATGCTTCTCTTCTTTGTTTTGGGAACAGTGGGCATGGGTTGGACAGGAAGTGGGTTGACTGGCTTTGCTTGCACAGCAATCCCATTGACTCTGTGAGATATTCCCTCACCACTGACAGTTTCTTCAAGACAGTCGATATTGTCCCAGGCTAAAGTTGTGAATATGCCAGGATGGATGTTAGCTGGAAGGGCAATGCCACTCCCCGATGATGAGAGTTTCTGGAGACACAGGGCAGTGTTGATCTCTTCCATCTGTGAATAGGACACACTGTGACCAAGTCGGTTGAGGATGTTTATCAACTCTACATTTCCTGTCAACGATTTGACGCTGAATGGCAGAACAATGTGCTTGGAAGGCTTGGTATTTCCACATGTCACTGCATATACTATGTCATGGCCAAATGACTGCAGAAGGCACTGCACTCTCTGGGATGCATGATCAGGATCATTTGAGCCTGTGAGTAGAGAGTACAGGAAGATAATGAGCGACTCTGGAATGGTAGGACATTCTGCTTCTGGTTTGACTTCAGGCGGCCAGGTTTGAGGAACATCTTGACTTTTAATGTCTGCTCTCAATTTGATGGCTGCTTTGGCTATAACATCTTGTGCACTGACACTTTTCAGGGTCTGCAGCTCCCTTTTGAGAGACTGATTTTCTTTGGCAAGTTCCCTCATGGACAAGTTATCGGGATAGAGGAGGAATTTTCCTTTCTCATCAGGGAATATCTGCAAGGCTCCAGCAAACTCACTCTCCAGGTTTCGCCTTATGTGCTTCTTGGTTGATTCCTTGACTTGGGCAATGCCTTGCGAGTTCATTGAAGCTACCAGTCTAGAAGAGAGATCAGTCATTGTCATCACTTGAGGATTGCCAAAAAGCTCCATCCTGATGAAGAGGAACAGCTCATTGTATGCCTTATTCACAGCAGCTTCATACTGGGCTGCAGCATCATCATCTTCATTGCTGGCAACCTCTCCTTTGGAAACCTCTTCTTTGGTGTAAAGTCTATAGCATGACCTGTGGTAGTGCCCTTCAGCTGCTACAAGGTCTCTACTCACAATGGCAAGGATTCTGCTGTCCCTTTTCTTTGTGGCTGCACTCCTGATCTTTGCATCAGCTCGCAGTTCTCGACACTGCACCAGTACTTCTCTCGTTTTCTGTCTCTTGGAATATTTGCTGTTTTTCTGACAAAATATGCACTCTGCATCATAAGTCCTAGATGTACTTGGAGCATGTCGAGCTACTCTCTTAGATTGTTTCTCTTCAGCAGAGACACAACCTTTCTTTTCTTTTGCAAGGAGGCCATCAAGAATTTGCTTCATAGTGAAGATACTGCGACACTTTCTGTGGTAGTAGACTGCTGGAATCTGTCCCTCAGGAATGTATTTTACCAGTTTCAAAACTGGTGCATGATTTCGTATCTGAGCTGCCCTGAGCAGAGTTCTCCATGAGTCGACACTTTGTAGTGAAACCAGCTTATCTGTATCATCAGAACAGTGGATAATGCACTCCACCCGTGGGCGCTTTGGTATTGGGTAAAAACTTGCTTGTTCACCAGTGGCCATATTCAGTCAGTTTTCACCTGCCACATACAAACAAATACATGTAACTTAGGTGTATGAACACTACTAAAACAAAGTTTACTTTGCTTCACCAGCGTCATATTACCATTATTTATCTTACATAGCCACAAATAGATACATTACCTAGTTGCTATGCAACAGCTGTATTTTGTCCACATGAGGCCGCTAAAATCAACACAAGATGAAAGTTCCTCGTAGCCACTTTAACTAATCATATTAACATATACATTAAAAGAACATGCTAACATTATGGGAAATTAGCTTACAATCTTCTCCAGAGTGAGACAAGAAGATAGATACCAGTTTCCTCTATATGTGTTTAGTAGAAAGCTATCTGGCTGCACGTTAGCCTAGCGTAGCACAATGAATGGAAGTACACAGTACTGGTTATCCTTGGTTGTTGGCCAACTAAGAACTGTCCCAGAGTTTAAGCTAGGCTAATCAGTACCAGGGGTGTTGAAATGCTATATTTGTAAAAATCTGGGCAAATACACAATCGTGAGAGGCACAGAAACAGGTTTCCTGAAAGAAAAATGAAATAGCTGCTCATTTGGAAAGGTTATCATGTATTATTTTACTTCTGTTAGTGTACCAAATAAAATGGCACCAGTGAAGTTGTGTCAGCTTGGGTGATATCGATATCTGGTCTGACCCATGGACTAACTGGCTTTGGTGTAGTTAGTTTCTTAGTAATAATGCCCTTGTAATTTAAGGTTCACAATCACCTCACACAATGAAATAGTATGGGTATATTATACATTTCCTGAATCTTTACAGTCCTGTGAGTATTCCAGTTTTTGTGTTTTGTGTCCCTGATATTCCTAGATGCCACGGGGCTAAAAGAAAGTATATAGTTTAGGCGAACATTGCAGAAAGATGTGTGTTATTGACGGGTTGAAGAGCTCAAGTGACCTCTATATTTGTGAGAAATATCCACAACAGGGCTTGAATGAAAGCTAAGAAGGTCCCCTTTAAAATGATACCAAAGACAATATTATAGAACATTGAAAAATGTTCTAACCATGAGGCTAAACCAGGATATGCACCAGCGTCTAAAATGCAATTTACTTTTGGAGGTGGTTAACTTCATGAGCTGATAACTGTGATACAGCTGCCACTCAGGAATGGTTATCATACCAAAATATCATCTACAGACATGGATCCTTTCAAAAATTATAAGTAAGTTTTGCCACCTTGAGTGTACCGAAATAGGAAATTTTGGGCTCTGGCCCATGGACTAATTGTGATCTCACATGCATATGCCTTCGCCGTCTTTATCGTTGAGCCAACGTGAACTTCCGCTAGTCGGACGGCAAGGAAAATATTCTTCAAAATAAAAGTCCCCGTACATAGGTATAGCTATCTCAAATTAAAAGTAGGTAAAACGACATTAGGGTTGCGGTCACGTACACTCCCACCAATCATGTTATGGTGAGTGAAAATACAGATGAACCATATTAAACGAAACATACATGATTCCACGTAGGCTAATCATTTTAAGTTTCATGGCTATAGTATACTAAATTGCTAAAGAATAAGCATGTCTGAGGGGTTGAGGTGTCACTCCGCTAATCACTCACTCTCTAGGAGAAGAACCAATTTCTGAATGGGCCTTTCTATGATAGAAGGTTTAGAAGGATGATCTTGTTTTTCTACTCACACCTTTAGACAGCGTACTAAACCATCACTCTCTCCCGTGGTTTCAACCACGCGTACTAGATTTCACTGGTTTCTAGGAAGAGTGTCTTCCTTAATGATGACTAAGTCATTCACTTTAAGGATGCGTCGGGGGCTGTGCCACTGGTTGGGATCTGTATTTGCTCTTATCAGTTGCACACAATTTACAACAAAGACATGAATTCTTCATGCTTCATTGTTGATGTACGTCAGGACAACCTGAGAGTCTGTCCAGAAGAACTATTCATCAATCTGCATTTCAAGTTCATTTTTCAGCAATAACACTTAATCTTGCAGAGACCATGGCTGCTGAAAGTTCCAGTCTTGGGATGCTTGTGAGCTTTGTCGGTGCAACTCTTGCTTTGGCCATCACAAGACAGCAGTGGACTTCACCCCTTTAATTTTTGAATCTGAGATAGGAACATGTCCCATATCCCACATTACTAGCATCCGAGAAGTGGAGCAGTTCTGTATTGACAGTTTTGCCAAAGTCTTGTGGGCGGTAGCATCTCAGTATTGAGACTTCCTTCAGCTTCTGAAGACCATTCTTCCATTCCTCCCACTGTGGGTTTAAGTCCTCAGGAAGTGGATCATCCCATCCGATACCTCTACGGCACAGCTCCTGAAGGGACTTCAGGCCATCTGGGGGATGAAGCAGCGCCGAAAAGGTGGACAGCCATCTGATACTCTTGTGGTTCTCCTTCCAAATCTCCGGTCTCCCACCAGAGGAACCTTAGGTAATTCCGTAATTCAGGAGAGACAGAGAATTGGTGGAACATCTTCTTGATGTCGCAGATCACAGCTACAGCTTCTTTCCTGAAGTGACAGAGCACTCCCAACAGGGAGTTGATCAGGTCAGGGCCTGTCAGCAGCATGTCATTTAAAGAGACACCGTGGAACCTCGCTGAACAATCAAACATGACCCTTATCTTTTCTGGCTTCTTGTGGCGGTACACCCCATGGTGGGGTATGTACCACACAGTCTGCCCCTCAGGTGTTTTAGGGGTAGGCTCCGCGTCACCTTTGATCATCATGTCCTCCATGAAGGCGGTGTACTGGTCGCAATACCGTTTGTTAGCATTCAACCTTTTCTTTAACTATTGCAGTCGGGCTGTAACCAGCCATTGTTGTTTGGTAGTGAAGGTGGACTGTTGCTCTTGAAAGGGAGAGGCATTTCATAGTGTCCGTCTTCCCTCTGACTGATGTTGTCGCTAAGAAGCTGTACAAAGCGGACGTCATCTTGGGATACATACTTGTCCATGTTTTCATATCTCCCTTCATTGAAGTCTGATTCCAAGACTTTCAGCACATTAGTGGTAGATGGAGCTGGTATTTCCCTCACAGCAACACGATGCACAAAACTCTGGTTTCCCTGTCGATCCAAATGTGGGTTGGATGAGCCTGCTATACTCCACCCAAGTTCGGTTCTTTGCGCAAAGGGATCGTTATCACTTCCTGTGATGACCTCAAGGGGGGCTAATGCTAACGGACAGTCATTTCCGATTAACAATCCCACTTCACAGCCTTGTAGTGGAGGTAGCTTGTTCTCTAGATGTTTGAGATGAGGCCATTGCAGCGCAGTCTTCTTAGTTGGAAAGTAAGACTTGTCTACTGGAATGAAATTGCGGGTGTATGCTTGGCGTAGTTGGATCTGTTTTTCAGAGTGTAGCCCTCTAACTTGTAGACCACGAACACTTTTACTTGATTTGATTGTGTCAACAGCTGTGTCGTGTATGAAACACTAATATTGTTCTAAACTGTTTAAGTAGATAACTGGAAAGTGCACACGGCAGACTTATGACAGTAACTTAGTATATTTATTATTACGCTGTAACAACCTAGCTATCCCGAGTAGAGCGGAGTACCAAGAGAACGCCCTGGTGGCGATTCTGCCTTATATACTCTTCAGGAACAATCAATAGCTGACCTCCACCTCATTCAGCACCAATCACATTGGTCTGTGCACATTCAAAACCAACCAACCCACACTGGTTAATATTCTGTGTTGGGAACACCACAGCTCCTCCCCTGTAAATTCAAACTTCTTTTTTTTTCTAGGATTCTAACATATCCTTTTTGCTCTTAAGCTCATAACCATGTACAGTATTTCTTCAACAGTAACCATACATTACATTACAGATTTCTTTTCTTTTTTTTTCAATAACCAATCTGCATGTCAGTCACAAGCTCAGTCTATCAGGAGGACGTCTGTCTCTCACAGGACGAGTGTTCCTTTCCACAACTGGCGGTGGTGGTTCTACAGGTCGTTCTTCCACAGCCTGTGGTTCAGGAAGTTCTGTCACATCAGTGTCTACATTGAAATCATCAATCTCCCGAGAAGCTCTATCACACGAGTCCATTTGAGTCTGATTTGGATTTCCCTTGACACCCAACATCTGGTTCACATGTCTTTTCACACAATTTCCATGTACTTCAACACTGTATGTGACAGGACCCAACACTTCCCTTATAACTTCATTCAACCATTTCTCCCCTCCCCTGTAATTTTTTACCAACACGTGTTGACCAACCTTAAAAGACCCAACACGGGGAAGATTTGGTTCAGACTCGGTCTGCATTCACTGAGAGAACTTTGGTTTGATAAGACACAACCTAGTTCGCACCTGTCTTCTCAGAAATAGCTCAGCTGGGGTCTTTCCTGTCTTAGTATGGGGTGTGTTTCTGTACCCAATCAGAAAATTTTACTACACAGTGCTCAAGCGTCATACCACCAATGGCTCTATTCTTTGCAAGGGATTTCTTAAGATTTTGGACCAATCTTTCAGCTAAACCATTACTTGCAGGATGGTATTCAGCTGACTTGATGTGTTTTACTCCATTTTTAGTCAAAAATGACTCAAACTCTTGCGATACGAACTGAGGTCCATTATCAGTTACAACCTCTTTAGGCAACCCATAAGCTGCAAATAAATTTCTCATTGCTTCAATCGTCTTAGATGAAGTAGTAGTGGTCATGGGAACTATCTCTGGCCATCTAGCATAGGCATCCATCACTACTAAAAACATCTGCTTGTGGTCCTCAGCAAAATCAAGATGTACTCTTTCCCATGGACTCGAAGACCATTTCCATGTATGTATCGGTGCGGTAGCAGGCATACTACGCTGCTGCTGACAAATAGTACACTGATTCACTTCACGTTCAATACTGTCATCTAATGTAGGCCACCAGAATAAACTTCTGGCGAGGGACTTCATTTTAACTATTCCCCAGTGGTGCTCATGTAATTCCGACAATAGCCTGTCTCTTAGTTTATCAGGCACTACCACACAGTAACCCCATAATAAACAATCATCCTCAATGCTAAGCTCTAATTTTCTCTGAAAATAAGGCTTCAGTGACTCATCCTGTACATGTTTAGGCCATCCAGTTAACACCAACTGTTTAACCAGTCTTAACACAGGATCTCTGTCTGTTTCTTTGGCTATTTCTCTAGCAGTAAGAGATAAGTCTTCCAGGTAAGACACTCTGTAAATTGGGTTTGACACCACATCTACATCAGGCTTCACAGGTAATCTTGATAAAGCATCAGCATTGCTATGCTGCTCTGACTTCTTGTACTGGATTTCGTATGTATACGCTGCCAAAATTAGAGCCCACCTTTGTAATCTAGTGGCGGACAGTGTTGGCACACCTGTTTTAGGCCCCAGAATTTTCAACAGTGGCTTGTGGTCTGTCAGTAACAAGAATTTCCTTCCATAAAGATACTCATGGAATTTCATAACTCCAAAAACAAGACCCAGTGCCTCTTTTTCCAGTTGAGAGTAATTCTGTTCTGTTTTAGTTAACATTCTGGATGCAAATGCAATAGGTCTCTCACTTCCATCTTTCATTTTGTGGCTGATTACAGCACCAATTCCATAAGGAGAAGCATCACATGCTAGTATGATATGTAACTCTGCATCAAAATGTACTAACAATTTATCTGACTGAAGAGACTTCTTTGCACTATCAAATGCACTTTGACATTTCTCTGACCATTCCCAGGTTGCATCTTTATGCAACAATGCTGTCATTGGATGAATCAGAGTAGATAGATTAAGGATAAACTTCCCATAGTAGTTTAACAGAGCTAAGGATGACCCGAGTTCAGTTACATTTTTCGGAACTGGAGCCCTCTGAATAGCATCTGTCTTTTCCTTCATTGGATGTATGCCCATGGCATCAATGACATGCCCTAAGTATGAAACGCTGTTCTGCATGAATGCACACTTCTCTCTTTTAACCCTGAGATTGTAAGTTTCAAGTCTACTAAGCACCTCTTCCAAGTTAGTCAGGTGCCTTTCTGTATCTTTTCCAGTAATTAAGATGTCATCTAAATAACAGATGACCCCTTCCATGCCCTGAAGAACCTGATCCATAATCTTTTGAAAAATAGCAGGGGCGCTAGCAACACTGTAGGGTAACCTATTGTAGTGATACAACCCTCTGTGTGTGTTGATAGTCAGGTAATGTCTTGAATTGTCCTCTAACAGAACTTGCTGATAAGCCTGCAACAAGTCTAATTTGGTAAACTGCTGACCTCCTGCTAGTTTAGCAAATAAAGCTTGGGTTTTGGGTAGTGGATACTGTTCCACATTCAACCATGGATTGATGGTGACCTTGTAGTCTCCACATATTCTCACACTGTCATCCTTTTTAGGCACACAAACTATTGGAGCTGCCCACTCACTGTAATTAATGGGTGAGATGACACCTTCAGCTTCCAATTTTGCCAGTTCTCTCTCTACGGCTTCTCTTGATGCATACGGCACGTTTCTAGGCTTACAGAACTTGGGCACTGCATCTGGAACTACATGTAGTCTGGCTTCAATACCTTTTAACTTACCTAGCTCAGGATTGAACACTGATGCATGTCTGGCACACACATCATCCACTGTATCAGGAGCCACTCTGTTGACTCTTGACCAGTCTAGCTTTAATTGACTTATCCAGTCTCTGCCCATTAATGCAGGACCTCTTCCTTTCACGACTAGTAGTTCTAGCTTTTCTGAGCGTTCCTTGCATTTCACCTTTGCTGCGAATTTTCCTATCAACGGCAATGATTCCTCACTGTAGGTTTTCAGCACACAATTTGCAGGACTAAGTTTCACATCTTTAAACCTGCGTTTAAGCAGAGTTTCAGATATCACTGACACGGCTGCGCCAGTGTCTACCTCCATTTTCACCCTTGTACCATTTACACTGACATACACATAGTAAGGTTTCACAATGTCACCTTTACCCGTGTCCATTGCAAAAAGTTCGGCCCCTCCACTGTCCAATGTCTGACCAGTGTCAATGTTCTGTACAGCATCCACCATGCACCTTGTCGGCACACAGCAGTCTTCTCTGGCACTGCAGAGCTGAGGCTGGATAGGATCTCCATCTGCCCGAAGACTGTGAGCGTTGCTCTGGTCCAAGTGGCGATGTGTCCATTTTTCTTGCACTGGTGACACTGCGTCCTTGAACCTGCATTCATCCGGTCTGTGGCCTTTTCCATTGCAGCGATAGCAGGGCTTTCCATTAGCTGTAGACTTTACCGTAGCCTCTCTATGCTTTAGGTTAGCCTTCTTTTCTACCACATTAGCTTTATAGCTTTTCTGTGCAACCTGCTGCGTACGGTTGCCTTTTGTTCCCTCAAAAGAAAGCGCCATTTCAACTGCGAGCTGTAACGTTAAGTCATTTGTGTGAGCAGCATTGAGTAACCGATCTCTTAGCTCACTGCTCTTAACTCCACAGACAAACCTATCACGCAGTGCTTCATCTAAAAATGTTCCAAATTTGCATGTGGCTGCTAACTTTCTCAAACTTGCAATGTACTCACTTATTGTTTCGTTTTCCTTTTGGTTTCTTCCGTGAAACTTGCATCTCTCGGCAATAAAGTTGGTTTTCGGGATGTAGTGCTTTTCTAGCATTCCCACCAGTACTTCATATGTTTTACCCGATGGCTTATCTGGTGCACACAAATCCATCAGCAAGCTATGTGCCCTTTTTCCTACTACCGTAAGAAATACCGCTTTGGTTTTCTCATCTCGAGTGTCCAATCCATTTGCTGCGAAGTACTGCTCTAACCGCTGGTGATAACTATCAAAACTTTCCTCACTTTCCTCGAAGTGGAAATCTTCTGGCTTACCGAATGCCATCTTCTGTTCGACGGTCCTTTCACTCACCGAACGTCTCTCTCTGGTTGTTCGTCGTTTACTTCTGCCTCGCTGGAGCTGCTTGACATGCTAACTCTGTGACTTCCAACTTAAACATCCCATCCTCGTCGCCAAACTGTCGTGTATGAAACACTAATATTGTTCTAAACTGTTTAAGTAGATAACTGGAAAGTGCACACGGCAGACTTATGACAGTAACGTAGTATATTTATTATTACGCTGTAACAACCTAGCTATCCCGAGTAGAGCGGAGTACCAAGAGAACGCCCTGGTGGCGATTCTGCCTTATATACTCTTCAGGAACAACCAATAGCTGACCTCCACCTCATTCAGCACCAATCACATTGGTCTGTGCACATTCAAAATCAACCCAGCCACACTGGTTAATATTCTGTGTTGGGAACACCACAAGCTGTCATTGTGCTAAGTTTCAGTTGTACTGGTTGAGTGTCCTCTTTTAGCTCTTCAAGTAGATCTTCCAAGATGAACGTTGAGTCACTCTGCGTGTCGAGTATAGCATAAGTGAGAACTTCTCTCTGTGGCTCTTTTGATGACATGAGAACTGGGACAATGCTTGAACTGGTAGAGGCACGTTGCATCACTGTGTTTGACATGGCCGTGTGCATTTCCTGGCTTGCATTGTCTGTGGAAGTGGAATTTTTTTCTAATGCTTCCACAGGCCTTTTATCTCTCTCTTCATGCAAGCAGGTAGGGTGACGTCGGTTGCATGTGCCACAGGTATGTCGTCTTTTGCAGTCTTTGCTGCTGTGTCCCTTTCTCAGACATCAAAAGCAGAGGTGATTTTCATGAATGAAAGCCTTCTTGTCTTGATAGATTTTGCTGCAAAGGTGGGGCACTTGGCGACACTGTGCATTCCATCTTCGCATATGGGGCAAGGTGGTTTTGGCTTGGAATTGGATGATTCTTGATTCTCTGATGTGGATTTGTTCTTATGAGCACTAGTGTCGAGTGCTCTAGCTCTCTGAAACACTCTTTCATTCGTGGGCTTGTTATTCATTAGGAATGGAGAGGCAATGGGGTTACAGGCTATGCGGGCTTCTGTTTGAATGAACTTTGTGAAACATGAGAAGCTTGGGTAATCTCCAGATGCATCCGATTCTTTCACAACAACTCGGCTCCATCTACGCACGATCCACTCTGGTAATTTTTTAAGCATCTTGTGATTTCTTCGCAATCATTTAGAATGGACAATCCTCTAACATGGGGCATTGCCTCAATGCAGCCTTGCAGGAAGTCTGCAAACTCTCGAAGTGCAAGAGGATCATTTGCACTAACCTTGGGCCATTTCATTAGCTTGTCTCGAAAGGCTTTCTGTACAACGAAGGGGTATCCATACTTCTTGTAGGACTTTCAAAGCCCCTTGATATGCATCTTCTGAGTTTATATAGAAGAATCCCTCTACAGCCTTTAGAGCATCTCCAGCAAGGTAGTTTTTCAGATAAAACATATTCTCGCTAGCTGGTAGAGGCTGCTGGTCCATCAGAGCCATGAAGGACATTTTCCAGTCTATGAACTTTAAGGGTTCGCCAGTGAATATTGTTGGCTCTGGAGCAGGCAGACGATTCATACTTAGCGAGGTTATGATTGCTTGGGTTAGACTACCTCTCTCCTGAGTTACTGGTATTTCAGGGTGTGCTTGTGGAGGTTGGAATGTCATTGCGTCTGGGTTTACATTGATTTTCGAGTCAGTATTTCGAGGAACAGAGTGTGTTTTATTATCAATGTCTTCATCACAGTGCTTAGAATCATCTTCAAAACTATAGTACGCTCTCAACCGTGCCACTGCTACTCTAACTTCTTTCTCAGCTTGTAGCAGCTGTAGCTTTGTCTTTTCTTCTTGCGTCTCTGTCTCTAGTTTACGAAGTCTTGCTTGCTGATTATGGTTTTCATGCATGGACTTAGCTTGTTCTTGTTTAGCTGCAAGTTCTGCTTCTGCATCAGCTCGCTTGCTGGAGGCCTTGGAGCTGTCATTTGAACGGTTGCTAGAGGCCTTGGAGGTGGCATTTGAATGCTTGCTGAAGGCCTTGGAGGAGGTATTTGAGTGGTTGTCGGATCTCTGTGATAACCCTGAGATTACAGTTTCTGTATTTGTGCCTCCAAAGACAGACATATACTCATCCTTATTTAGCACCATCCTCACTCTTTCCTTCTCAAGATGTACATTGAAGGCCTCATCAACGGTCTCTAGCTGTTTACTGACAATGTCACATATCTCTGCTGTTATTGCAAGACTTTATGAACAATATGTTATGCTCGCGCACCAGAACCTGACCCGTGTGGCGAAACCCAAGACAGACCGACACGAGATGACTTCAAAAGCTACAAAGGGAGGTTTTATTGTGGGAGGGAAATGTATGGTGAAAAAAAGGCGTTCTGTTAGTGGGATGTGTGAATAAACTATGTGTGGTGTCCCGTGGTTTGCGTGTATAACTATGTGTGAGTGTTTTTAGCCAATGTGTGGTGCGGTATGTAAATGACCAGGAGGTGTTGAAAAAATGTGCGTGCACCTGGCGAGAAAGTCCAGTCCGTGATCCAAGAGGGGTTGTCCGAGAAAGTCCAGGTCCGAGATCCGGGAAGTCGAGTCCGAAAGGAGGGGTCCAGATAGAGGGACAAGGGGGGAGATCGCAGGAGAGGTCCGGGGAGAAACGTGAAGGTTGCTGGGGACGAGGGAGACGCGGAAATCGCGGAGGGAGAGAGTCTTGGGAGGAAACAGAGACACGAAGATAAGACACTGGGGAATAAACAGAATGCAAGGAACGCTGGAGGGCTTGTCAGAACTTTACCGCAGGGTTCAGTACGTCGAAGCCCTGAGAGACGTTCTGGGAGGCTTCTTGTAGAAGGCTGCCTGATTGCCACAGGTGTGCCTGATGGATGATGGCAAACACCTGGTGCAGTGCAGCGCTGGTCTCCTCAGAGCGCGAGCCGAGCGCTCGGATGTTTCCGGCACGTCCGAGCTGGGGGAGTGGCTTGAACGTGCCGGGGAGGCAGCTCGGGGCGGTGTAACCACAACACAATATCTGGAGTAGCAGTGCATTTGCGTTGGATGGGCTCATAATGTTGACTTATTACGCTGTGCCTGGCTTGAATATCCTTTTACATTTTATCAAGGTCTTCATGTGAACAGAACGATTTCAGTGCTGTTCTAGCTTCTCTTGCTATCTCCTTCCACGAATTATAAGCCTTGTTAAATGCCTTTACATGTTTCTTTGTTTCTTGATTGTGCATCTCTCGGCCCTTGTCTGTTAAGCTTCTTTCACGAGAGCTTGACCTAACCTGTTGTGTGTTAACCTTTGTCTCTTCAGGGATTGACATTTTGTTTGGCTTGTACAGCTGTATGATTAACTTATGACTTTATAGTGTCTTGACTCTGGGTTTGAATTTCAATGAATATAGACTTTCTTTTAGCACCGAGTGACACCACTAGACATATAGTACTTTAAACACCTAAAGGATTTCTATCAAACAAACACTGAGCAAATCTCAAAGTACAGCACAATTACACAAATTTCCCTTTTTGATTGTCTTACAGTAACCCGTGCTTAACCCAGCCACTGAGGATGCACAAGCCAGTGCATCCTTAGTGCCGGTCCCAAGCCCGGAAAAATGGGGAGGGTTGCGCCAGGAAGGGCATCCGGCGTAAAATCTTTGCCAAATCAAATATGCGGATCATAAATAAGACTTACATACCGGATCGGTCGAGGCCCGGGTTACCAACGACCGCAACCGGTACTGTTAACCAGCAGGGTGTCGGTGGAAACTATGCTACTGTTGGGCGAAGGAGAAGGAGAGGGGGAAAGCATGTCCAGAGGCAGCTAGAGAGGAGGAAGGGTAGGCATGTGGAGGTGAGAGTTGGAACTTTGAATGTTGGCACTATGACTGGTAAAGGGAGAGAGCTGGCTGACATGATGGAAAGAAGAAAGGTAGGCATACTGTGTGTGCAAGAGACCAGGTGGAAGGGGAGTAAGACCAGGAGTATTGGAGGTGGGTTCAAACTCTTCTACCATAGTGTGAATGGGAGGAGTAATGGGGTAGGGGTAATTCTGAAGGAAGAGTATGTCAAGAGCGTGCTGGAGGTGAAGAGAGTGTCAGACAGAGTGATGAGTATGAAGTTGGAAATTGAAGGTTTATTGCTGAATGTTATCAGCGCATATGCCCCGCAAGTTGGGTGTGAGATGGATGAAAAAGAAGAATTCTGGAGTGAGTTGGACGACATGGTGGAGAGGGTACCGAAGGAGGAGAGAGTGGTGATTGGAGCGGACTTCAATGGACATGTTGGTGAAGGGAACAGAGGTGATGGGAAGGTATGGAGTCAAGAAGAGAAATGTGGAAGGACAGATGGTGGTCGATTTTGCGAAAAGGATGGAAATGGCTGTGGTGAATACATGTTTCAAGAAGAGGGAGGAACACAGGGTGACGTACAAGAGTGGAGGAAAGTGCACAGAGGTGGACTATATCTTATGTAGAAGGCGCCATCTAAAAGGGATTGGAGACTGCAAGGTGGTGACAGGGGAGAACGTAGCTAGGCAGCATCGGATGGTGGTCTGTAGGATGACTTTGGAGACCAAGAAGAGGAAGCGAGTGAAGACACAGCCGAAGATCAAATGGTGGAAGTTGAAGAAGGAAGACTGTTGTGTGGAGTTCAGGCAGGAGTTAAGACAGGCACTGGATGGTAGTGAAGAGTTGCCAGATGGCTGGACAACCACTGCAAAAATAGTGAGGGAGACAGCTAGGAAGGTACTTGGTGTGTCATCAGGACAGAGGAAGGAAGACAAGGAGACTTGGTGGTGGAATGAGGAAGTACAGCAAATTATACAGAGGAAAATGTTGGCAAAGAAGTGGGATAGTGAGAGATGAAGAAAGTAGACAGGAGTACAAGGAGATGCAGTGTAAAGCAAAGAGAGAGGTGGCAAAGGCAAAGGAAAAGGCGTATGGTGAGTTGTATGACAGATTAGACACTAAGGAAGGAGAAAAGGACTTGTACCGATTGGCTAGACAGAGGGACCAAGCTGCAAAGGATGTGCAGCAAGTTAGGGCGATCAAGGATAGAGATGGAAATGTGCTGACAAGCGAGGAGAGTGTGCTAAGAAGGTGGAAGGAATACTTTGAGGGGCTGATGAATGAAGAAAATGAGAGAGAGAGAAGGTTGGATGATGTAGGGATAGTGAATCAGGAAGTTCAGCGGATTAGCAAGGAGGAAGTGAGGGCAGCTATGAAGAGGATGAAGAGTGGAAAGGCAGATGGTCCTGATGACATACCTGTGGAGGCATGGAGATGTTTAGCAGAGATGGCAGTGGAGTTTTTAACTAGATTGTTTAACACAATCCTGGAAAGTGAGAGGATGCCTGAGGAGTGGAGAAGAAGCATACTGGTACCGATTTTCAGGAACAAGGGCGATGTGCAGAACTGTAACAACTACAGAGGTATAAAGTTGATCAGCCACAGCATGAAGATTTGGGAAAGAGTAATAGAAGCTAGGTTAAGAGGAGAGGTGACGATCAGCGAGCAGCAGTATGGTTTCATGCCATGAAAGAGCACCACAGATGCGATGTTTGCTTTGAGAATGTTGATTGAGAAGTATAGAGAAGGCCAGAAAGAGTTGCATTGTGTCTTTGTAGATTTAGAGAAAGCTTATTACAGAGTGCCGAGAGAGGAAGTGTGGTATTGTATGAGGAAGTCAGGAGTTGCAGAGAAGTATGTAGGAGTGGTGCAGGATACGTATGAGGGAAGTGTGACAATGGTGAGGTGTGCGGTTGGAATGACAGATGGGTTCAAGGTGGAGGTGGGATTACATCAAGGATCGGCTCTGAGCCCTTTCTTGTTTGCAATGGTGATGGACAGGTTGACAGACAAGATCAGGCAGGAGTCTCCATGGACGATGATGTTTGCGGATGACATTGTGATCTGTAGCGAGAGTAGGGTGCAGGTTGAGGAGAGCCTGGAGAGGTGGAGGTATGCACTGGAGAGAAGAGGAATGAAAGTTAGTAGGAGCAAGACGGAATACTTATGCGTGAATGAGAGAGAGCACAGTGGAATGGTCAGGATGCAAGGAGTGGAGGTGTCAAAGGCATTTGAGTTTAAATACTTGGGGTCAACTGTCCAAAGTAACGGGGAGTGCAGTAGAGAGGTGAAAAAGAGAGTGCAGGCAGGTTGGAGTGGGTGGAGAAGAGTGTCAGGAGTGATGTGCGACAGAAGGGTATCAGCAAGAGTTAAAGGGAAAGTTTACAAGATGGTTGTGAGACCAGCTACTATGTTATATGGTTTGGAGACAGTGGCACTGACGAAAAGACAGGAGGCGGAGCTGGAGGTGGCAGAGTTGAAGATGCTAAGATTTTCACTGGGAGTAACGAAGAAGGACAGGATTAGGAACGATTATATTAGAGGGACCGCTCAGGTTGGACGGTTTGGAGACAAAGCAAGAGAGGCAAGATTGAGATGGCTTGGACATGAGTGGAGGAGAGATGCTGAGTATATTGGGAGAAGGATGCTGAATATGGAGCTGCCAGGGAAGAGGAGAAGAGGAAGGCCAAAGAGGAGGTTTATGGATGTGGTGAGGGAAGACATGCAGGTGGCTGGTGTGACAGAGGAAGATGCAGAAGACAGGAAGAAATGGAAACGGATGATCCGCTGTGGCGACCCCTAATGGGAGCAGCCGAAAGTAGTAGTAGTAGATTGTCTTACAGTAACACAGGTTCAGTAGTTCTAAATTTAAGAGATGAAATTAACTGTAGGCCTATTCTTAGATCATGTAACTAAAGTCTTTAAATCCCTTTACAATCAGAAAAAATACGATCATTTTCAGGTAACTTTCAGTCCAATATGTGGATATCAACGTTAGGCTACTTTTGTCAGAAAAGGTCTGTCACTGCATCTGTGCGTTCGGTAGCCTACTGCACTGATTTTGCCTGAATACTGGTTACAAACGTGGGCCAATGGACTAATGGCGGGACTAATGGCGGGACTTCAGGCGCTCTCGGCGCACAAGATGCTAGAAGGCAGCTTTGTTGGGTAAAATCCTAGTGAATGTGCAATGTGGGAAGCAGCATTTACAGCTGCCTTGCTAGTGGCCCATGGTAAAGCACCGGCACTGATGGGGCGTGACTGGATTCGAGTGCTCAGCTTAGATTGGTCAAAAGTGAATCGCGTTGCCGCATCTGACCCAGTGGAGCAAGTGTGCTCAGAGCACAGAGCAGTTTTCAGCGCAGAACTAGGCCGTGCAAAAGGCGTCACTGCATCCTTGCGTGTATCACCGGATGCTATACCAAAATTTTGCAAAGCGAGGCCAGTGCCTTATGCACTGCGTGAAGCTGTGGATAAAAATTTAATCGAACTCGAACAACAGGGAATTATCTCTCCTGTGCAGCATAGTGAATGGGCTGTGCCGCTAGTATGCATTCCAAAAAAAGATGGATCAGTGCGCATTTGCGGAGATTATAAGGTGACGGTAAATCAGTGGCTTGATGTAGATAAGTACCCACTTCCAAAACCGCAGGATTTATTCTCCACTTTAGCAGGTGGAAAGCATTTCACTAAACTTGACTTGATGCAGGCCTACACTCAGCTCGACATGGATGAGAAAAGTAAGCCGTTTCTCACCATTAGTACACACAGAGGTCTCTATGTATGCAACCGCTTGCCATTGGGTCACTAGCGCGCCCGCTATTTTCCAGTGCACTATGGATGAAGTATTACAAGGGCTTTATGGCGTGGTATACTACTTAGACGATATTTTGATAACAGGAACAGATACCATCACACATCTGCGCAATCTTAAACAAGTGTTACAGAGACTGGAAGAACATGGGCTTAGGCTTAACAAAGAGAAATGCGCCTTCTTTCAGAACAGTGTGGCCTACGTCGGGCATGTAATTGATGCCGAGGGTGTGCTCCCAATTAAAGAGAAAACTGAGGCTATTGACAAAGCTCCTGTGCCGAAAAATGTGACAGAATTGAGGTCGTACTTAGCCATGATCTATTACTATGGCAAATTTATACCAAACCTGTCCAGTGAGATTAAGCCTATGACTGAGCTCCTACATAAAGATAAAGAGTGGGATTGGACAAGAAAATGTCAAGAGGCGTTTGAGCGTACTAAAGCACACCTTGTAGCCACGCCAGTGCTTACACATTATGATCCTAAACTGCTTGTAATTTTGGCATGTGATGCTTCGCCTTACGGCATAGGTGCCATGATTTCACATCAGTTTCCAGACAACAGTGAGAATCCTATAGCCTACATGTCTAGGGCACTCACTAAAACAGAACTCAACTATTCTCAGATAGAGAAAGAAGCACTTAGCAGATAAGTTGGCACAAGTCAGACACTTCCTACCAAAACAGAAGGTGTTGGTTCGAAACCACAGGGGAGGGGAAGGTGTTAAATGGGGGCCTGGGTGCATTGTAAAGACACTTGGTCCTGTCACATATCTTGTGAAAGTGTATGGAAAGGTGTACAAGAGACATGTCAATCAAATGATCAATACTGAGATTGAGAACTGTAATGTGTCAGAATAATCTGATGATGATCTGAGGGTTGTTCCAATCCATGTTCCACACATGCATGTGTGGCAATGCCTGTAAACATTCCAGAATCCACTGAGAGGGTTGCGCAGCAAGGATCCAGTGAGACTGCTCCCTCCTCAGTTGCAGAGGTTGTCCATAGGCCGCAGCGGCATGTGAAGCTGCCTGATAGATTAAATCTGTGAGAACCCAGTTGTTGTTATAACTTATAACAATGTAATGTTGAAAAGATGTAAGAACATTTTTAAAAAAAAAAAGAAAAGTTGTTTTACTGTAAATGTACTGGGTTCAGATTTCAGGGGAGGAGTGTAGTATATGGAGATACACACGAAAACAAATGTTTTTATTTGCAGTAATATGTATTTTATGTTTGACCTCTGACCCTCGATGACTATTGGTTGTGTGTTTTTTTTTCATCATCGGCGGTCACTCGGGGTCGAGTATGACTGTCCTTCTTGGTCCTTTTGGGTCTTCAGGTGGGCGAAGAGGCCAATCCTGGAGTCGCATATTTTGGTGCAGTGTGGGCAGGGGTGGGCGGTGGTAATTGTGGAATTGGTTTGGGCCTTTTTGGTGGAAACTCCCTCCTTTCTGAGTCTGCGCTTGTCTTCTGCAGCACGTCAGAGATCATTATTATAAAGTGCAGCTCCTTCCCGGACAAGTTTTCTCCAGGTCGCCCTATTGGTTGCTGTGTCCTGCCAGGTCTTAGGGTCTATGTGGCATTTTTTGATGTTCGTTTGGATGTTATCCTTATATCTTTTCTTTAGACCTCCCGGGGCACGTTGGTCCTGCGAGAAGCTGGGAGTGTAGGACTTGTTTTGGAAGGCGAGAGTCAGGCATACGGCTGACATGGCCAGTCCATCTGAGCTGGTGTTGGGCAATGGTGGTAGTAATAGCGGGAATGTTAGCCTCCACCAGGACGCTGGTATTGGTGCGTCTATCTTCCCAGGTGATCTTGAGGATTTTTCAGAGGCACCTCTGATGATGTGCCTCTAGTGCCTTCAGATGCCTGCTGTATGTGGTCCGGGATTCTGATCCATACAGTAGAGTGGGCAACACTATTGCTCTGTAGACCAGAAATTTCGTTCTGTCCTGGGGGTCGCGGTTTTCAAAGACCCTTTTCCTCAGTCTTGAGAAAACACCACCAGCACAGCTGAGGCGGTGGTGTATTTCCTCATCAATATTAGCTTTGGAGGATAGGAGGCTTCCGAGGTATGTAAAGTGGTCCACATTTTCCAGTCTGGTTTTGTCAACATAGATAGTTGGGGGTGGAGCAGGGTTATTTGTGTTGGGTGGTGGCTGGTAGAGGATGTGGGTCTTTTTTATGTTAAGGGCCAGACCAAGCTGCTTGTATGCCTTGGCAAAAGCATCCAGAATGCACTGTAGGTCCTCTTCTGAATGGACCACAAGGGCATTGTCATCGGCATACTGCAGCTCCATGATGGATATGGTGGTGGTTCTGCTTTTAGCCCTGAATCTGTTGATGTTCAGGAGTTGTCCGTTGGTTCTGTACATGATTCTGACTCCTTGTGGCAGGTGTTCACCCATAAGATGGAGGATAGCAGAAATTAAAATGGAGAACAGGGTAGGAGCAATGACACATCCCTGCTTGACTCCAGTGTGAACCCTGAAGGGTTCCGTTTAATCTCCTCTGCCACTGAGTGCTGTGGCAATAGTCTCAGTATCCGGATGTATTTGTCCGGGCAGCCAATTTTTGCCAGAACCAGCCACAGAGCCTGATGGTTCACAGGGTCAAAGGCTTTGGTGAGGTCTATGAAGGCCATGTATAGTGGTTGATTTTGTTCCCGGCATTTTTCCTGTAGTTGGCAAGCAATGAAAATCATGTCCATGGTACTTGTATTTGGAAGAAATCCACTCTGAGACTCAGGGAGAATGTTTTCTGACAGGGGGAGGAGTCTATTAGCCAAAACCCGGACGAGAGTTTTCCCAGTGGTGTATAGGAGGGAAATGCCATGGTAATTTCTGCAGTCTGCCTTGTCTCCCTTCTTAAAGATGGAGACAATGAGGGCATCCCTAAGTTGTGCAGGGATTTCCTCCTTTTCCCATATTTTGAGGAGCAGGGCGTGGATGTGACTAAGGAGAACTGGCCCACAATCCTTCAGGAGTTCTGCTGGGATGACATCAGGCCCAGTGGCCTAATTGTTCTTCATCTTCCTTATGTCATCTTGCACCTCGTTCCGACTGGGTGGTGCTCCCATATTCTCATTGATGGGTTGTTAAGGGAGTTGGTGAAGGGCCTCCATCTCAGTAGTTGTGTCCCTGTTCAGTAGCTCATCATAATGCTCTTTCCATCTGTTGGTAATTGACTCATTGTCTTTCAGCAGCATAAGCCCATAATTGGAGCAAAGGGGGGCTAGGCAACGGTGGCTGGGGCCATATACCGCTCTTGTGGCATCGAAGAAACCTCTGGTACCCCCACAGTCAGCAAGCTGCTGGATCTTCAGAGCCGTCCTTGTCCACCACTGGTTCTTCAGTTGCCTAACCCGAGATTGAACAGCTGCCTTTGCTATGGCATGGGCTACTCTTTTAGCCTTGCAGTTGATGTCATTTTGCCAGGCAATGGAGGTTTGCTGCTTGATGTCAATGAGCTGTTGGATTTCGTTGTCATTCTCATCGTACCAGTCTTGATGTTTCCGGGTTTTGTAACCAAGAGTGCTTTTGCAGAAGTTCATGGTGATAGACTTAAGCAGGTCCCAGTGTGTATCAATATCTTCTGGATATTGCTTGGGCAGAGCTGCGCTGAGAGTAGCCTGGAGCTGTTCTCGAAAGGTGGTGTCACCCATCCATTCAATGTTGAGCTTTGGCGGGCACTGTCTTTTTTGCACCCTTCTTTTCTGCGTGAGACTGATGGACATGAGGGAGCAGATGAGGCGGTGGTCTGTCCAGCAGTCATCCGCACTGGTCATCACTCTGGTGTTGAGCACATCATGGCGGTCTTTGGCGCGGATGACTATGTAATCGATGAGGTGCCAGAGCTTAGAGCGAGGATGCATCCAGGATGTTTTGAGTTTATACTTTTGGCGGAAAAGTGTGTTGGTGATGACCAGGCTGTGTTCTGAGCACTTTGATAGCAGTAATATGCTGTTGGAGCTCGTGTTGCCAACTCCTTCCTTCCCTATTGTACCTCTCCATAGATTGTGGTTTCGTCCCACCCTCCCATTGAAATCTCCAAGCAGAATTAGCTTGTCCTCCTTGGGGACTTTGCTTAAGATGTTGTCCAGGTCAGCATAGAAGGCCTCTTTCACTTCATCCTGTGCATCAAGTGTTGGAGCGTAGGCACTAACAATAGTGGCCTTTTGGCCACCTGCTAGCGTCAGGCGTATGGACATTAGGTGTTCACTGATGCCCACAGGGAGTTCGGAGAGGTGGTTGATGAGGCTGTTCTTAACAGCAAAACCCACACCGTGGATCCTTGGCTCATCAGCAGGTTTTCCTTTCCAAAAGAAAGTGTATCCGCCTTTTTCTTCCTTCATTAGCCAGTCGGGTTTCGGAGAGTGCTGCGATATCGATCCGGAATCTCCTTAGCTCCCTGGCAGTTTGCCTTTCGGGTCGATCACTGTGTTTGTTGTCCATGCGGGTCCGCACGTTCCAGGTTCCAATGTAAGTTTGCTTCTGTTTATGTTTCTGACCACTTAGTGGTGATCCCTCTGGGTGTGGTAGCCCCAGACAGGAGTTTTCGAGGCAGGCTACGTTTAGGGCACCTTTTCCAGCCCCTTCCCCTACTGGGGTGAGCAGAGTGGATCCTAAATAGGGCTGCTCAGTCGTGGGTACAGCTGCCGAAAAGCTCTTTCTGCCTCAGCCCAAGAGCTTAGCGACTGAATCAGACACCCACTGCCTGTGTGTCAGGTTGTGGCTAGGAGCTGCCAGACTTCAAGATCCTGCCCCCGTCACCACTTCCTGATCGCCACAGGACTTTGTCCAGGATGTTAAACGGTCTGATTCCCTTGCGTGGAATCTTTTAATGTGGGGAGGCTGGTGCACAGACAGCCTCCACACAGTCCTTGGCATAGAAAGGCCAGGATCCAGTCGCATGGAGACCAAAACAACTGGGGGCCCTTCTTTGCTGCAGCCTTCTTCCGCCTTTGCAGTCGTTGTGGTGCTCCTCAGAGCCACCATCTTCCGCCCACTCCGCCGTTGAGGACTTAGTTGCTATTAGCCCATAGCTGGGGCTGTGGTTGAGAGATGCCATGGCCCGTCCACACACTGGTGGGCCTGCGCGCCTTCTCTCTGGGGCCCACTGCTGCTCCGAGATCCCCTGCAGTTTGGCCTGGGACCGCAAAGTACTCAGTTACCATGTGTGGCCACGAGGAGGCACTGCAGGAGTCTTGGCGACGGAGAGGCTATGTACCGGCAGGAGGAGACTTACGCACTTGGCTCCTCTTTTCACCCCCTACAAGAGGGCTAGCCGGTGGCAGTAGTTGAAAGCAGAAAGTAGCAAGCAGAAGCAGCATGCAGCACGCACTAACTACAATCACTACTACCCAAGTCCTACTGCACTGATGCGTCACACACGCCCTGTGTGCTGTCTCACACACGCACACACACACACACACACTGTGTATGTTGTATAAATGTATGCGCACCACTCTGGTGTGCGGCCCCTTGGAAGAAGACAGAGCAAGAAGGTCGCTCATGTGTTTTCGTGCCAGCTTAACGCAGCCGTTTTGTAATGTTACTACGGTCTAGTAAATAAAAGATGAAGACCAAGATACACCTTGATCGTTGTATAATTCAGTTATCCTGTAGATACACGACAACAACAACAACTACTACTACTACTACTACTTTCGGCTGCTCCCGTTACAGGTCGCCACAGTGAATCATCTGTTTCCATTACTTCCTGTCTTCTGCATCTTCCTCTGTCACACCAGCCACATGCATGTCTTCCCTCACCACATTCATAAACCTCCTCTTTGGCCTTCCTCTTTTCCTCTTCCCTGGCAGCTCCATATTCAGCATCCTTCTCCCAATATACCCAGCATCTCTCCTCCACACATGTCCAAGCCATCTCAATCTTGCCTCTCTTGCTTTGTCTCCAAACCGTCCAACTTGAGCAGTCCCTCTAATTTAATCATTCATAATCCTGTCCTTCTTTGTCACTCCCGATGAAAATCTTAGCATCTTCAACTCTGCCACCTCCAGCTCCGCCTCCTGTCTTTTCGTCAGTGCCACTGTCTCCAAAGCATATAACACAGCTGGTCTGATAACCATCTTGTAAACCTTCCCTTTAACTCTTGCTGGTACCTTTCTGTCGCACATCACTCCTGACACTCTTCTCCACGCACTCCACCCTACCTGCACTCTCTTCTTCACCTCTCTCGTGCACGCCCCGTTACTTTGGGCAGTTGACCCCAAGTATTTAAACTCATATGCCTTCGTCACCTCCACTCCTTGCATCCTCACCATTCCGCTGTCCTCCCTCTCATTCACACATAGGTATTCCGTCTTGCTCCTACTGACTTTCATTCCTCTACTCTCCAGTGCATACCTCCACCTCTCCAGGCTCTCCTCAACCTGCACCCTACTCTCGCTACAGATCACAATGTCACCTGCGAACATCATCGTCCACGGAGACTCCCGCCTGATCTTGTCCGTCAACCTGTCCATCACCATTGCAAACAAGAAAGGACTCAGTGCCGATCATTGATGTAGTCCCACCTTCACCTTGAACCCATCTGTCATTCCAACTGTACACCTCACCATTGTCACACTTCCCTCATACATATCCTGTACCACTCCTACATACTTCTCTGCAACTCCCGACTTCCTCATACAATACCACACCTCCTCTCTCGGCACCCCGTCTTCTCTAAATCTACAAAGACATAATGCAACTCCTTCTGGCCTTCTCTATACTTCTCAATCAACATTCTCAAAGCAAACATCGCATCTGTGGTGCTGTCTCGTGACATGAAACCACACTGCTGCTCGATAATCGTCATCTCTCCTCTTAACCTAGCTTCTATTACTCTTTCTCATATCTTCATGCTGTGGCTGATCAACCATATACCTCTGTAGTTGCTACAGTTCTGCACATCGCCCTTGTTCATGAAAATCGGTACCAGTATGCTTCTTCTCCACTCCTCAGGCATCCTCTCACTTTCCAAGATTGTGTTAAACAATCTAGTTAAAACCCCCACTGCCATCTCTCCTAAACATCTCCATGCCTCCACAGGTATGTCATCAGGACCAACTGCCTTTCCACTCTTCATCCTCTTCAGAGCTGCCCTCACTTCCTCCTTGCTAATCCACTGCACTTCCTAATTCACTATCCCGACATCATCAACCCTTCTCTCTCTCATTTTCTTCATTCATCAGCCCCTCATAGTACTCCTTCCACCTTCTCTGCACACTCTCCTTGCTTGTCAGCACATTGCCATCTCTAGCCTTGATCGGCATAACTTGCTGCACATCCTTCGCAGCTCGGTCCCTCTGTCTAACCAATCGGTACAAGTCATTTTCTCCTTACTTAGTGTCTAACCTGTCATACAACTCATCATACGCCTTTGCCTTTGCCACCTCTCTCTTTGCTTTACATTACGTCTCCTTGTACTCCTGTCTACTTTCTTCATCTCTCTGACTATCCCACTTCTTTGCCAACCTCTTCCTATGTATAATTTGCTGTACTTCCTCATTCCACCACCAAGTCTCCTTGTTTTCCTTCCTCTGTACTGATGGCACACCAAGTACCTTCCTAGCTGTCTCCCTCACTATTTCTGCAGTGGTTGCCCAGCCATCTGGCAACTCTTCACTATTCCCCAGTGCCTGTCTTAACTCCTGCCTGAAGTCCACACACCAGTCTTCCTTCTTCAACTTCCACCATTTGATCTTCGGCTCTGCCTTCACTTGCTTCCGCTTCTTGGTCTCCAAAGTCATCCTACAGACCACCATCCGATGCTGCCTATTTATAGCTACATTCTCCCCTGTCATCACCTTGCAGTCTCCAATCCCTTTTAGATGGCGCCTTCTACATAAGATATAGTCCACCTGTGTGCACTTTCCTCCACTCTTGTATGTCACCCTGTGTTCCTCCCTCTTCTTGATATATGTATTCACCACAGCCATTTCCATCCTTTTCGCAAAATCAGCCACCATCTATCCTTCCACATTTCTCGCCTTGACACCATACCTACCCATGTCTGTGAATGTTCTCATTCATCCAGGTCATGGTTATCCAAAGGAGTTGAATCAAGTGCAACTGGACTTGGTATATATCCGTGAAGACGTTTCACCTCTCATCCAAGAGGCTTCCTCAGTTCGTGCCTTTCTGACTAGACTAAGCTAGTCTGACTGATTGGTGATGAGACTCAGAATTTATCCTCTTGGAGTCGTTGTCAGAGCTATAGATGTCCATGGCTCTTTGTGTCCCGATGTTTACCAACGCCCGTCGCTAACAGAGCCATAGATATGAATGGCTCTTTTGTGTACCGATGTTTGGCCGCGCCAGTCGTTATCGGAGCTATTGATATGCGTGGCTCTCCTGTGCTCCGATGTCCAGCCGCGCCCGTCGCCATCAGAGCTATTGATTTGCATTTTTTTAGCAGCGACGGTCGTTGGGGGTGTTAATTTCGACTTCATTATTCAGTGGTCATGAGAGTCGTCGGAGCCGTTAGTGACCGACTGTTGTTCTTGGAGGCTAGGCTTCTTGAGTCTCCTGGGTAGAGATGAAAGGACGGCATTGTAAGTGGGAGATAAGTGGTGTCGTAGACCTCCTCCTCTGTTGAGGGATGGTTTTTCCAGTTTCGCATAGATGGCTTCCTTCACCCCTCTTTCAAACCATCTATCTTCTCTGTCCAAAATGTGTATGTTGCAGTCCTCGGAGGAGTGTGTCATGTGTGAGTTGCACTTGATTCAACTCCTTTGGACATACCTACCCATCACCTCCTCATCACCTCTGTTCCCTTCACCAACATGTCCATTGAAGTCCGCACAAATCAGTTTTCTCTCCTCCATGGGTACCTTCTTCACCACTTCATTTAACTCACTCCAGAATTCTTCTTTCTCCACCATCTCACACCCAACTTGCGGGGCATATGCGCTGATAACATTCAGCAATACACCCTCGATTTCCAGCCGCAAATTAAAATTAAGACCAATGGCAGGCCAATGCCAAAACTACAGCTGCGTACGGAGAGAATAATGGAGGGATTCAGACTTTCACTGAAGAAAATCATGTCCGCATGGAGTGGCTAGCTGGTAGCGCTAAGCTTTAGCGGCTATTTTGCTTGCTGGCCGTAATGAGAATGGCTTTCTTCTTCAAGTAGGGTGAGTGAAATGCACACCCCCTTCTCGCTCTGTGGTTGGCAGAACTGTCCATGTAGCTATGTGTGCAATTTTCGACGTGGTTATA
Organism: Lampris incognitus; assembly: GCF_029633865.1. NCBI lineage: Eukaryota > Metazoa > Chordata > Actinopteri > Lampriformes > Lampridae > Lampris > Lampris incognitus. Next base: position 43,118,850 of record NC_079220.1, on the reverse strand, counting down.
TTGCTTATATGTATTGTGCCTTGCTTGACTGGTTTCAGCTGCATGTTAGTCAGTCCCCTGTGATGGCCTGGTGGCCTGTCCAGGGTGTCTTCCCGCCTGCCGCCCAATGACTGCTGGGATATCCTGCTCCAGCATCCAGCGACCCTGAGAGCAGGATAAGGGGTTTGGATAATGGATGGATGGATAGTCGGTCCACTGAAGTAGTTGTTTTATTGCGGTTGTTTACACAGAAAATAAACACCACAGAAAACACCCATAGGGCCAGGTTACCTGTTTAGTTGAGATGGGGGTTGTTTATAGCCTCTGCAGGTCTGGTACTTGGTTGTTAGTCTTTTACATCATGTTGTTTAATGAACATTTGGCCTAGTTTTAAACGATAAATATGGAAAGTATTTATGCACGTGAAGCACATACAACGGGGTTTGTAAGTCATGTGTTTGATACATATAGCCTACTGATACTTTACGATGTAAATATAGCCCGTGGAATTAGATACCACACAGGACACAATTACTTCCGGGGTTCTTGTAGCTTTAATTTTATTGTTTGAACCTTCGAATGCAGATCGTTTTACTGAGTGCATAAATTCCTGTCTCTTTCGAGCAAACAGCTCATAAATGTTCACAGATGTGGCAAGTTTAACAGAAAATATTTTAAAAGGAAAATAAATACAACATACAACATACGGTGCAAAATACGGCAGTGGACTATGTATGTTAAACAGGGTTTAACAAAGACATGTGGAACTTCCTGAAGATCGCGCAACTTCTCACTCTGTCAGTTACCTTTAAACAGAATTAAAATGCATATAAAACCTTTAATTTCCCTTACTGCCCAAATACAATGGCATGGTGTGGCTTTATGCACGCCAACATTACCTTGTCATGCCTGCAATGGCGAACAGTGGTCGACGGCTCGCACCCAAAATCACCGAACATCAACTCCAGTAGCGTCTAAATCAAACCATCTTGTCAAATTACCGACATACAATATTGTTTGGAATAATGTTACAGGTATATTTCACAAGATATTTACCCCCACTCACCGCGGAGTCAGCGCACCGTCACACCGCAATTTTCAGGTGCCCCACACAAGAAAAAAAAGAAAGAATACCCAAGATGCACTTGGATAACTTGCAGAAAGAGTACCCAAGATGCACTTGGATGACCTGCACGGAGCTACAACAAAAGTCCGCAACACTGCCACTTACTGGTCAAAACATGCAATGACAACCAAAACTATAAAAATACACTCACAATCTGCTTCACAATTTAAATACATCAAATGACATTTTACATGGCTTGACAGTGTAACAATTACATATATTAACAGTTAAACTATACTAAATTTAAGTGGAAAATCATTTAACATATTTAACAGATTTACCACCCGGCTACATACTCCCCTGCAAATATAGTCAACGTCCTCGGTGACTACGAAACATGAACTGACTCAAATACTCCCTGCAAGGCCTTTTCAAAGAGAGCAGCACCCAGGCTTGTCAAAACCTTAGAGACCATGTCTGTGCTGACTGAGACTGCATTACAGGCTGACTTTGGCAGATGAAATGGGTTTGAATGAGATCCAGCCATTTCCCGCTTGCTTTTCCTAATGGCAGGTTTAGGTGCATAGGTTCTACGTCCTGCTCCACCAGCATCATCTGTTAGTGCGGGCCTGTCCCTGTTTTCAATAATGGGCAAGTCACTGTCGCTAACGTCTGGATGCACATGATTAACACATTCTGTTTCTGTGCCACAATTTCTCATATCTGAATAACCTTCCTCAGGTCCTTCACCGTCACTCTCATCTGTGGGTGCTGTCACATGTAAACTAACACTTTCTGCTGCAAGAGGCAGGTTAGGTACTTGCACAAGCCGGCGAGGGATGACTTCCTCAACAATAACAAAATCAGCCTCAGGTGACTCAGGCTCATCCTCAGCTACAGGCTGTGTAGTGGTCTGTAACCTAGTTCTAGTTCTTGGTTTGGGAACTGGTTTTGCACAAGGTCGCAACTCTGACCTATGAACTCTTTTAATGGGACCTCCCTCAAAAGGTTCAACAGTGTGTGTGGTACCCTGGATGTCAACTACCTTGTAGACTGTTGAGGTCCATGTGTCCTGAATCTTATGTCTACCTGGGGGTCTGTGACGTAGGAAAACCAACTGACCAATGTCCACAGGAGGACAATACACCTTCTCATTTTGCAGTGAGATCCTCTCAGCTGCCTTCTGCTCTGAGTACTCTCTGGCTCTCTCGTGTGCCTGTCGGAGTCTCTCCTGATGAACAGACAACCAATCCTGTTTCCTGTCTGACACACACTCACGCCCTAATAAAGCATCTACTGGGAGATGTGGCTGTACCCCGAAAAGCAAATAATAAGGCGAGTACCCTGTGGTGAAATGAGGAGTGACATTATAGGCATATACTACTTCAGACAGATGCTCTGGCCAACGCTTTTTTTCTCTGGTGGGAGTGTCCTTAACAAGTCATGGAGTGTGCGATTGTATCTTTCACACTGACCGTTTCCCTGTGGCCTGTAGGGAGTTGTCCGTGTCTTTTTAACCCCATAGAGTTTGCACAGCTCTGCTATAATTTCACTCTCGAAATTTCGACCTTGGTCTGAGTGCAGTCTCTCTGGGACCCCATATTTCATGAACCACTCCCTGAGCAAAACTTTAGCTGTAGTGTCAGCCTTCTGGTCTTTGGTAGCATACGCTTGTGTGAACTTTGTAAACACATCGGTCACAACAAGGACATTTTCACGGCCATCTGAAGCTGCCTCCAACACTGTAAAATCAACAGCCACCACTTCTAGAGGTCGGGAGGCCAGGAATACCTGAACTGGAGCATGGATTTTTGGCTGAGGCATCTTGGTCAAAATGCACCGCTCGCAGTTTTTAACCCAGCTTTCAACATCCTCGCATAGCCCTACCCAAAAACACCTCCCTCTTAGCAAGTTTACAGTGCGCTCTATGCCCTGATGTCCCATGTTGTTATGTACATTTTCTAGAACTTGGTCCCTCAAACAACTAGGCACGAGTAACTACCACACTTCTCCATGACGTGGGTCTGTGATAACCCTGTACAACAACCCTTCTGGTTGTTGTATGCATCTCCATTGTTTCAACAATCTTTTCACTTGACTAGACAGGGCTGCTCTCTCTCTGGGACATGGCCTCCTCCCCCGATCCCAAAATGCCCTAAACTCTTTTAGGGTGGGGTCACCGGCCTGAAAACCTACCAGCTCCTCTCTGGTATAACCTGGCAGTGTGGGGGTGTTGTCCTGTTTAGTACCTGTCTCACCAGACCTCGACTCCCCAGCACGGATCTGTCTCACTTTGTAACACTCCAGACCTCTAGAGACAAGACCAGGATCCAGAACTGTTCCTCGCTCAATCAGGTTACACACAGTGATACAGTCGTCAAAATCCGAGTCAGGGTCTGTTTCAGGCTCCCCTGCAAACTCCTGCCTAGAGAGAGCATCTCCGGCGGCATTACTGCAACCAGGACGGTACTTAACCTCGAAATCAAAAACAGACAGTTGCGCTACCCACCTCTGCTCTATAGCACCTAACTTGGCTGTCTTGAGGTGGCAGAGGGGATTGTTATCAGTCAGGACAACAAACTTTGAACCAAGCAAGTAACCCCTGAATTTTTCAGCAACTGCCCATTTTAAGGCAAGCAACTCCAACTTCATGCTACTATAATTTCGGTCATTCTTCTCAGCCTGGCGTAGTCTGCGGCTAGCATATGCTAGGACACGTCTGGTGTCACCTTGCTGCTGACACAATACAGCGCCTAATCCATGCTGACTAGCATCTGTCTCAACTACAAATGGTTGTGTGAAGTCGGCAAAACCCAAAATGGGAGCAGAGGTAAGTTTTTCCTTTAACTGCTCAAAGGAAGAGTCACACTCTGGTGTCCACATATTACAAAACTGGTGACCTACTTTCCCTGTTTTTTTCACACCTGAACATTGTTGACTAGGTCATGCAGTGGCCCGGCAATCTGTGAGAAGCCTCGAATGAATCTCCTGTAGTAACTACAGAAACCCAAGAACGACTGCAGCTCTTTGGCAGTGGTTGGGACCTTCCAGTTCTTAACAGCAGAGACATTGGAGGGGTCAGTTCCTATACCTTCTGCTGACACCTGATGACCCAAAAACTTTACTGACTGTTGTAGAAAAGCACACTTCTGCAACTTCACCTTAAGGCCCGTCTCTGCCAGTCTCTTAAACACAGTCTCAAGTCTCTCCAAATGCTGCTCAAATGTCTCTGAAAAAACCAAGATGTCATCTAGGTAGACCAGGAGTATCTGAAAAATGAGATCATTCATAGTAACTTGCATAAGTCTCTGAAATGTAGCTGGACCGTTACAGACACCAAAAGGCATTCTCACGTACTCGTACAGACCAAATGGTGTAGTAAATGCAGTCTTAGTCCGATCTCTCTCATGCATAGCTACCTGGTGGTATCCGCTCGCCAGATCTATGGTCGAAAAGAACTTTGCCCCTCTCAGCGCATCAAAACTCTCATCAATTCTCGGGAGCGGGAATGCATCACGTCTTGTCTTTGAGTTGAGTTTCCTGTAATCGACACATAGCCTCAGACTACCATCTGCCTTTCTCACTAGTACTATGGGCGAAGCATAAGCACTAGAGCTTTCTTGAATGACCCCTTTTTTAAGCAGCTTGCCAATATGTTCCCTGACTTCACTGTACTGTGTGGGTGGGATTCGTCTGTATGGCTGTGTTACAGGTATGTCATCTGTCAGATGGATCTCATGTTGTACTTTGTCAGTGTGGCCTAGATCTTCATCTTCTGTTGCAAACACAAAAGAGTACTTCTCCAGTAACAAAGTCAGCTGTGCTTGCTGTTCTGGGCTACCACAAAAATTGAGCTTGCCGAGAATTTCCTGCACATCTGTCGGTGTTTCGGGGTGTTCACTGATACTCACTTGTTCAGTGTCTGCTGAGATTCTCTGGAACTGTACCTCACAAAGCTCATCACTTTTCACACAGTCTACCTGAGTCAAAACCCCTAGCCTAGTCCGTGGCCCTAGCCAGATATCTTCATCAGACATGTTCACGACTCGGACTGGAAAAATGTGATTGCCCGATGAAACCAAAGTAGGCACAACAACCAAACCTCCAGGAACGGGGACACCCACAGACTCCAGCAACAAAAAAGAACCATCGTCACTCACGGTCCTGAGTCCCCTAGCCATAACTGTAGCAGCAGATGAAGCAGGTATATGGACTACATCCTTACCAGCTACCCTAGCGAAAGAGAGTCTGTCTGTTGCATGTACTGCATGAAGATGATTAAAAGCCTCTCTCCAGTTTGAGTCAAACCTCTCCTGCAGTGTGGTGTCAAACTCAGTGTGTACTAGCTCTCTGCATTTTTTGACAATGTTCATCTCTATTAGACCTGGAACAGAGGAAGAGTGTTCAGAATCTTTAACTATCAGAAAACCTCGCTCTGGGATACTCAGACCCATGGCTTCTACATCAAGCTCCATATAGCCCATATAGGGTATGTCTAATCCATTAGCTGCAGTGATCTTTAACCACTCAAATGCCGGGTGAATGTCTTCGCCTTTCACTGACAGGTGTTCCCTGAAAAAACTCTCAGAAATTGTACTGACCTGGCTACCAGTGTCAAGTAAGCAGGACACTGTAACACCTCGTAGTTTCACCTCAACAGTTTTACATTCTCCGACTGCACACTCTAAGATCCTGCTTCTGTCTGGAGTCTCTTTTGGTGAGCCAGCTTCCTCCCCTCGAGTTGTGTGGCTCATGACAACTGAGGGTGCGAGTTTTCCTGCACTACATAAGAACTAGGTGTTGCGTCCCCTTGACCCCCTCTGGCCTGTGAGCATTTTCTTGCAATGTGACCTATGCCTCTACACTTGAAACAGATAGGCTGACCATCTGATGTGAACTTTGGCTGGGGTCTAGGTCGTGGCTTGTGCTCTAGGAATGTCTGTTGAGTGCTGCGCTTACTCAGTTCACCTACAGCAAAGGCTAGATCAGCGAGTGTTTTGCCTAACTCTGCTAGCTGTTTTTCCTGATGGGCTACTGCTCTCCGAACATCATTTAATGCAGTACCTTGGTCATTGTTTGTTTTAATAATAGAGCACTGGGTTTCCGGAACCTCTGATGTAACTTGGTTGCTCTTTATGACCCTGGGACGATGAGACCTGCTGTCCTCCATCTCCCACAGGAGGGCCTCGTTCATCACATCTAGAAGACTGCTCTCTGGTTTGTCCCTAACCATTTTCCTGAGTTCACGCCTGAGTGCTGCTTCTCTTAAACCCTCAATAAACCGGTCTCTGAGCACAGTTTTCTCATTAGGTATTACATCTGTGGACTGTTTCACTACAGAGCTCAAAATCTGGGATAGTGCATGGGAGTAGTCACGGAGGTCTTCATCAGTTTGGTTACGGTTGTAAAAGGTCTGCAAAAGCTGTGTGGAACTGCGCTTTTCCCCAAATGCATTGCTCAGGTAAGAGTATAAATCACTGGGCCCCACTGACTGACCCCTCATGCATAGTCGCACCTCTTCCAATGCAGGGCCACGCAATAGAGATAGTATATAGTCACATTGTTCTTCTGTTGTTTGCTCTCTGTATCTTAAAACCCTTTCAACCTCTTCAATAAACTCTTCGACAGATCTCCTGTCTGTACCACACTCCCCACTAAATGCTTGGATCTGGCGTTCTCTTGGAACGTAGATGTATGAGCGTGTGGGTGCACTGTTATCACTTGCTCTCTGAGCCCTTGCTTCACCATTTAACCTGGTGAGCTCATCTCGCAGTCTGGCGAGCTCTTGCATGGTGGTCTGCATTTCTTTTGTAGCACCTTCACCTATACCCGTTATGCCACCTGAGGTGTGGCCATTATCATTACGTGAACTCCCTTCATCACCAGAATCACTAGACATAATGATATATTAATCTTTACTCAGTCCAGTATAAATGAGGATATTTAGTTCAAAACCTGGTTCAAGGATACTACAAGGACAGTCTTTAACTTGGAGCCTTGCTGAATCTTGGTCTTTGGAGCTGAAGTTAGCGCTGGAGTCCTCTGCGCTGGTACGGCTGAGTCGTGTGACACAGGAAGCACCAGAACCTCGTAGAGCCCCTCACGTCGTCTCTCGCTGGTCACCACCTCCACAGCAGGATGGCTTCAGACTCAACACCAACGGACGTCACCAGCAATCTTCACCACTGCCGTATTTTTTTTAAGTAAAAATAAGCCACTCTGTTGCCAATTTAAAAAAAATGTTTTAGCTACACCCCACTCCTGGTACCAAAATTATGTAGCCCGTGGAATTAGATACCACACAGGACACAATTACTTCCGGGGTTCTTGTAGCTTTAATTTTATTGTTTGAACCTTCGAATGCAGATCGTTTTACTGAGTGCATAAATTCCTGTCTCTTTCGAGCAAACAGCTCATAAATGTTCACAGATGTGGCAAGTTTAACAGAAAATATTTTAAAAGGAAAATAAATACAACATACAACATACGGTGGCAGTGGACTATGTATGTTAAACAGGGTTTAACAAAGACATGTGGAACTTCCTGAAGATCGCGCAACTTCTCACTCTGTCAGTTACCTTTAAACAGAATTAAAATGCATATAAAACCTTTAATTTCCCTTACTGCCCAAATACAATGGCATGGTGTGGCTTTATGCACGCCAACATTACCTTGTCATGCCTGCAATGGCGAACAGAGGTCGACGGCTCGCACCCAAAATCACCGAACATCAACTCCAGTAGCGTCTAAATCAAACCATCTTGTCAAATTACCGACATACAATATTGTTTGGAATAATGTTACAGGTATATTTCACAAGATATTTACCCCCACTCACCGCGGAGTCAGAGCACCGTCACACCGCAATCTTCATGTGCCCCACACAAGAAAAAAAAGAAAGAATACCCAAGATGCACTTGGATAACTTGCAGAAAGAGTATCCAAGATGCACTTGGATGACCTGCACGGAGTTACAACAAAAGTCCGCAACACTGCCACTTACTGGTCAAAACATGCAATGACAACCAAAACTATAAAAATACACTCACAATCTGCTTCACAATTTAAATACATCAAATGACATTTTACATGGCTTGACAGTGTAACAATTACATATATTAACAGTTAAACTATACTAAATGTAAGTGGAAAATCATTTAACATATTTAACAGATTTACCACCCGGCTACATAAATGTAAAACTTTCAATGTCATCTTGTTATGGCTCGCCCACCCCGCGCCGTGGCCCGCCCACCCCGCGCCGGCAGCCAATCGGCTCGTCAGGGCCGGGCTTAGTCATCAGGGCTGGGCTTAAGTTTGGTGGCCTCCCACGTGCCCGTTGTCAGTTCGTGTTGTAACCTCCCCGCAGTAGCGGCTACTCTCCCCTCACGGTCCTTTTCTCTCCGAGATCACCCAGCCCTTGGTTCATGTTTTTCCCTTGCAAAGTTTCCCCGTGGAAGTATCCTGCCGTGTTCCCGTTTGGATTACCCGCGGGTTTTTTCCCCCTTGGACTTTCCGTTTTTTCCTTGTCGCTCATTGCCTCCCTGTGTTTGACTATTTGTACGCGTAAGGAATAAAGTACGCCAGTTTTCGGCTAACCCCATCTCTGTCTGGTGTCGTGCGCTTGGGGTCTTCCACAAACCCTAACACATCTGATTGAGTTTGTGAATTAATGCTTCTTATATATGTAACCTATTTTTCTGGACTTAGCCTGTTAGTGATTTTAAGTTCCTGTTATAAGCTGTTGCTACAGTATATGCCTTGAGCTCTTATTTTGAAGGCTGAAGAGAGAGCGGAAGTGCTGTACGCAGTGTTGTTGCTGTGGAGTTCTGTTGGGGGATGAATCCAAATAAAGTGGTCCTCGTGTGAAAGTGGAACCTCCGTATTTGTTATTTTATAGTTTCATACAGTATAGGCGACATCTACAAACCCTCGGTTACATATACATTATTGAGTTTGGACTGTGCATATGAATATCGGGTAAATATTTTATAGCCTATATTTTGTACAGAAAGAAGGTAGATAACTAGCGTGTGCAAGTCCTGCATCTGTATGATGCACTTTTGTGTAAAATGAGAGGTGTGGTGGTACAGAAGGAAGCTCAATGCTGTTCGTGCTCCTCTGGGAGCTTTGGCACTAATTGTCTTGGCAAAGAAGATTGTTTTGGCTATGGTGAAGGATCTGTTTGTTAACCCCTTCACCCTGCTGTAGACTGGGAATCTGTCCATTCATGGTGTGCCAGGTGATTGTTGTCAGTGTTATGCTGGTAGGCTATTTCAAGGCTGTGCCTCTCCGTTCTTCTGCAAACAATCTGGAATTAAACTCAAAGTTATGCATGCTAACTCCCGCAAAGATCTTTGTTAGTTTACTGTAATGGGTGTTAGAAAGGGGGAGAATCACTCTTTTGTCGATGAATAACGTTTTTCAGTAAGGCTCATTAGGTTGAGATAGGCGAAGCAATGACAACAAGAAAAAGTAGTGAACATTAGGTGTATTTCGGTGTATTCACTCAAAACGCAGAGAGAGCATTCAAATACAAGAATAAAATATCTTTGAACACAACGCTGGCAACAAAACACACACATGATGCTCTACCACGAAATTCAAATTCAAATTAATTTTTAGGGAAATGGCTGGTGTTAAGCGTACCTATCATTCTTGCAGAAGCAGTTGTTTGTAATTTATGGAGATGACTCATTTTTGAATTGCTGTCCCCTGCTCAGATTGGGTTTATACATTATAGTGGCCTGCCCTAAGTCAACAGGTTTTCACTAGCTGAAGAGCCAAATTGTGCCTCCTTGAGATCCACTGTCTCTGCTTGTCGGATCTCTCGTCACACATGCAGTGATTACTTATTCTAACAATGAGGATTTTATTCATACCACTCAGATCAGGCTCACAGATGTGCATGCACTGTCGCAGAAGAGTGCCTTACAACGCAAGACAAAGTCTGAAGTCTCAGAGGTCATTCTGTGTTGCTGAACAGTTGAACTTCAAGGTCAGGAATGAGTGACAACAAAAAACCACAGAGGTGGCTCTGAGGAGCATATTTTCTTCCCTGAAATTATTCTTTCCAGAAGGTCTGCATGAGTCAGAGATTTCAAACCTTGTCTGATGTGAACCTTCAGGCCCTTACCAAAATGAGCCGGAGGGATGCTGCTAATTGAGCATTGATACTCTACTTGTGCCTGGGCTGAATTGTTGAACTGAGATGCAAATGCGGCAGCCATTGTCAAATTTTACAAGAATATTGACTATCCAAGTATTATGAAAAATTTCCGCTCATCAAAATAAGAGCTACTGTACGTCATATCTAGGTATGATTTTGTTTTCAATGAAATGTTACCTGTGGGAAACCTGTGGCAAGGTTAGCGATGTAAATTGTTTTATACTTAAGTCCCCTCGAGGTTGGCAGAGGCGAGTGGCTCCCTCACTATCTTGCTCGGTGTCGTGACATACAAGCCGCAAGCAAGTCATCTTCCCTTTCCGCTTCAATGGTGGGGACAAGTGGTGCTTGTCGGGCTGGAGGTGTCAACTCAGTTACTCAAAACACTACTTTGTATGCTTTAAAGCCATCCATCAAATCTCTTTATTTCAGCGGCAACACTCAAAACTTAATCTCAGACTGGGTGGCACAAACAGGCTGTGAATAGCTCTGCGTGGCTCTATGGTACAATCCGGTCTAATTTATGAGAGAACTACATGGTTTTGGGATCTGCTGTTCTCTAAATATCTATATACAGATATAGCTCATGCTGAACCATGCTATAAGAAACTATTTTTTTTGCTACTGCAAGCACTTAGACATGTAAGTCAGACATGTAGGTCAGGTGAATCGGATGTACTAAATTATCCCTAGGTGTGTGCGTGTGTGTGTGTGTGTGTGTGTGTGTGTGTGGGCCCTGTGATGGACTGGTGGCTTGTCCAGGGTGTCTCCCTGTCTGCCGCCCAATGACTGCAGGGATGGGCTCGAGCATCCCCACGACCCTGAGAGCAGGATAAGTGGTTTGGATAATGGATTGATGAAACAAACCTGAAAAATAAACCAAGGCTATTCGCCAGTTCTTTCTCCTTTGGTAGGACTGTCATTTTATTCAACCTGCACTAATGTCCGTTATATTTGCATGGACTCTTCTCAATGTGTTCCTGGTTTGTCTGAGAATCTTTATATAATGTCTGATACAGTCGTTGGAAGACAGCTGTTAGGGTTTGCACCCGACCCCAAGAGCACAAACACAGAAGGCACAATATAGCGGGACCAACAGGCTAATTTATTGAAGAGAAAACTCAGGAAGTCCACTCTCACCAGGAAACGCGAAGTCCACCTTTAAGCCGGGAACCGTGGAGTCGCCCTTTAATCCGGGAACAGTGGAGTCGGCCCTTAATCCAGGCAGGAGGGGGGGGGGGTAAACAGGAGGATACCAAAGGAGAACGGAAAATCACAGCAACGCTGGAGTGAAGAAATCCTCTTCGTAAACGGAAAGCAGCGCACAGGGGAAGGGGAGCAACGAGGAAGGTCCAACAGAGAAATCTCCAGGGAAGATCCAGGTAAGTAAACAAACTTCGATGAGCAGGACAAGCACAAGTACTCTCCCAGGGAACGGCACGAACTGGCAACAAGCTGAGAGTGACACAGCCAGATATAGGGAGGTGATTGCCAACAGGTGAGTGGAGGGGTAACGAGGAAACAGGCATCAGGTGGAGTTGGCAGAGCTCCGGGTACGCTTACACTGCAGAGCGGGTGTGGAGCGGGGAGACGTTGAGCCTTGGCCAAGGTTACACTGCAGAGCGGGTGTGGAGCGGCGAGACGTAACAACAGCAATATAATACTCAATGCCCGTGTGTAACCTCTTTGCAACATAGGGTACTTTATAGCCACTGCGAGTTGTTCACTGATTATTTATCAGTCTCAATTTAATTTTGATGCCTCTTTATGACCGATGTAATCAAATGAGACCATCAGGGAGAAGAATAGATATTGCTATATAATGATTCCAAATGCTAGTCTCCAGGTTGGATTCTCTGTGAAATCTGGGGAAATTATTTATAGCACACGACGGGATACATAGCCACAACTAGAGACACATTATGTCATCACTGTATATCTTAACACCTGTTTCTCCAAAACACCCCTACAGCTCTAATTTCTCTTTGCGAAATGAAGTCATTTTTCCATGAAACACTACCACTTTTGTCCACAATTCCAAAAAAATCCAAAATACCTTGTTACAGCTTTAAGGTAGATGTTGAATCCAAACTCCAGTCTGGTTTACAGAAGCATGACTGAAACGGTCAGCATTCATTAACACTTCTGTGAGGCCTGACTGGTGTTTTGTGTACAGGTGAGTCATGCACAAAACAGCCTTGTAGCAGTAAAGCGGCAGAATGAGTGTGTAAATTGCCGCAGAAAGGCTAAATGAGTACACTGGCAGATGTCCCAGGAGGTGTACAACAAGAATAAATCCAATATGTCTCCAGGACTGAGAGAGCCAGATTCATTTCCAGCTGATAAAATGACCATTGAACCTCTTTTCCCTATCCAGCATTGCTGTTTATTGCATCACATAAATGCCGCTGGAAAAGGTCTTTCCGAAAAGAACAGTGAAGTTAGATTTTTATTGGCAATCACATTATAATTCTTTTTATTTCCACTCACCATAAGAGGTCATCCCCCCCCCCCCATCTTGTCTCGCTTACCCTTCCTTCATCTCTGGTTTGAGCACCTCTGCTCCACACCTCCTATCCTCAGTCACCCAGGGAATCACATCGGATCGATATGTTATTTGTCCGCCCATGTTTTCTGAGAAGTGAAATGAAGCCTGCCTCCTTATGCAGCCATCCCTTTCTCCTGTCTCGTCTTATGAGCTCACTAAAACGTAATAATTCATGTCAGGCTGCTGCCTTTTTGTAGTTAAAGAGCAGCTGCTCAAAATTTTAAGACATTCTACCACATTCATGTACCACAGCAATGCAGCTACTGCAGTGCATGCCATTCAGTATAACTGCAATATGCACACACAACAGGCCCATAACTAGCTTGTGACATCCTGACACATGATGAGTCAACATTTATTTATTTTTAATTTTTTGGATTTTTACCCCTTTTCCTCCCCAATTGCGCTTGGTCAATCACCCCACTCTTCTGAGCCGTCCCAGTCGCTGCTCCACCTCCTCTGCTGATCTGGGGAGGGCTGCAGACTACCACATGCCTCCTCCGATACATGTGGAGTCATTGGCCGCTTCTTTTCACCTGACAGTGAGGAATTTTGCCATAGTGACGTAGCGCATGGGAGGATCGCGATATTCCCCCCAGTTCCCCCGCCCCCCGAAAATCTGCCCCGACTGACCAGAGGAGGTGCTAGTTTAGCAACCAGGACACATCCACATCCGGCTTCCCACGCGCAGACATTGCCATGTATGCCTGTAGGGATGCCTTCCGAGCCGGGGGTAACACAGGGATTCGAACTGGCGATCCCTGTGTTGATAGGCAATGGAATAGTCTGCCACATCACCTGGACGCCCCATGACTCAACATTTATAACGGACCCATCACATCCAACCTAACAAGGGCCGTCCGTTGCATACATGCATACGTTCATCTGCAAATGCACTACCCAGTTTGAAAAATAGTTTCAATAATTAAATCTATCGCTCCTGTGGAGGGACAGTTATGAATCATCAGCAAAGTGGCTTCCTTAGCTTGCTGCTCAACACACAATGTGGCACTACCGCTCAGCAGACATGATCAGCAATCAGACACCTTGAAATTGATTCAGTGGCTCAGGTAGGATGTTACGCATGTTATAGTAAATTAATCAAATGTCCAATGGTAAATGAATTAAGCTCACATGCTCTGTTACTGAAGAGGGCAATGTAATTAATCCCTCATGTGAAAAACATTGAAAGCTTCATGGTAAAGTGGCATCGATGTTGTATCCAAGACTCACGAGGATGAGTCCACGAGGATCAAATAAAGGAACACCCATCCTTCAGTTGTCAAGGCAAACACTTTTTCTACTACCATTACTACAGTAAAAAATATAATAACAATGATAACAAAAACAACAATAATCGTAAACGATAATCATCATCATCATGATCACCATCACAACTTCATCTAGATGACACTTTCTTAAACAATGTTCTGTAATCATTTTTGAAATAAAGACAAAATGCAGAATACATGTTTCTTAATGAAAGGAGATCAGCAGAAAGAATGGAGAGGCAGTAAACATGGGGCAGAAGAATATTGGGGAAAGGGGCAAATATAATTGAATTATACCACTGAACTTATATAAGTGTGTTTGTAATGTTATTTCATGTTGTATGCTGTGCATATATATTATGTATATGTTAATTAGGAAAAAAGTTTTCTGACTGAGGAAGGTGTCATGGGCCAGTTTTTTTTCGCATACTGCATTGCGTGCTGTACACAAAACACTGGCAAATTTTAGAATAGAAAAATCAAAAACCTAACATGTAGGAACATAGCGATCCCCCACCCCAAGTGCTGGCACGTGTACATGCACATACGCCTTACACGCGAACAAACACGTCTATGCAGACTTACTAATGTGAAAAGATTGAATTGAGTTAATCGAAGGCTTTGCAGACAGGCAGCTAAAATCTTTTATTTTGCTTTTAAAAGGTTGTAGAGGACATGCTGCTTTTATATAAAGAGTGATGTATGTAGTATTTGTATCCTCCTAAAGGGATAGTACATTTTAAACTGTGTGGTTGTGGGTGTGTGTTTGTGTGTGTGTATGTCTGTGTGTGTGTGCGTGTGTGTGTGTGTGTGTGTGTGTGTGTGTGTGTGTGTGTGTGTGTGTGTGTGTGTGTGTGTGTGACATTCTTGCATAAGAAGTGGGGTTGTTGTGAAGCGTCTAGTGTGTTGGTGTAGTGTTCTGTCCTGTCACGTCTCACTCTCAACCTTCACCGCTGGCTAGCAGAAATGTGAACAGGAGAGCCGAGCACGCAAGTCTCTCCCTGCCAGTACATAGTCTCTCCAACAGGAAGCCCTATGTAGTGCCTCCTCGTGACGACACACGATAACTGGGTACACCTTGGACCCTGGCTGAACTACAAGGGCCTTGGAGGAGGTCTGGCCCCTAGATATGCGGTACGTAGGCCCACCGGTGTGTGGATATTCCCCGATGCCCATGAACCAGCCCCCAGCCATGGGGTAATAGTGCCACTGCCTAGTGGATACCTCGGGAGAGGAATAGGCTGCGGGAGTAAACCCCTACAGAAAATCGTCGTCCACAGTGTTGTTTTTGTTTGTTTGTTTTTTTTGTTTTGGTTTTTTTCTTCTTGCCCTTTTGTATCTGTTTAAGTCACAGAGTACTGCTGGCGTCGTGTGTGGCTGCGCTTCTCCCTCTCGTAGCCCCCCTTCCCATCCACCCCTGTATGTCTGTGTTATGGTTATCTTTTGTCTTGTTTCACCCCGTTTATTGTAAAGCGACTTTGTGTGCTGGAATAGGCTCCAGCATCCCCGCGACCCTGAGAGCAGGATAAGCGGTTAAGGTAATGGATGGACTTTGAGTGTTAGAAAAGCGCTATGTAAGATTTATTATTATTATTACTATTATTATTATTGTTATTGTTATTATTATTATTATCATCATCTTTATTATTATAGTAAAGCGAACATGACAGGCGCAGACTTGCAATGGTGCAATGAGGTATGATTATGTTAAAATTTAATTTGGTATAAATCGGGTGGCTGCTAGTGAAAAATGTAAGATATTATTGCGTTTCAAACTTGGTAATAAATAGGCTTTAACCTGTACTACTTATAATGCAAGTTTCTAAGCAATTTCATCCTTCAAATAAAAGGTGTGTATCTGATAGTCACACCATTTAATTTTATCAATAGCTATGGCAAAACTGGTCCATCTTATTTCTACTTTGAAATATTTGGCTGTGAATATGTAATGACCCGGTTATGATTGTCCATTAGTAGAATTCAATGGCCAATCGTGGAAAATGTCACGAACGTGTTGTGTTTCTGTTATGAGTCGAGGGTTTCAGGATGGAGGATGTCGTTTACCGAGTCTACCTGTTTTTCAACGTGTTAATGTTGATGTGATGAAGGGCTGCACAAATAAGCTTGACTTGACATGTCTATGCTCGAAGACATGATGGCAACAGTTTGCAGTTGTGGCGTTAAGGGATAATTAAGGTGAAATTGAGTCAGTTTTAAACAGTTGTGGTCTCAGTAAGATATGGAGGCAGTTCACTGACTGTCTTGAAAAGCATGAATCCCTCCATGTATGTTCACAATACATCATCGCTGTTAGCACGGTAATTATGACTGTCCTCCTAAATCTCCTTAACCTACGCCTGCACAACAGACATTTTTCATTACTTTCCCAAGAACAATCCACACATATATTGACACAAAAACAGCTCTTTTCATTTCTCGTGTAAAGAACTATTAGAGCTCCTTTTAAACACAAGGGACTGTGATGGATCTCTACTGCAAAGCATTGATAATGTAATTCAGCGTTGAAGAAATCAACATGTATTCATCACTATAATTGCACCATGAGAGCCACGCTGTGCTTGAAAAAGAAGCAATTTATTAATGTGGTGCATTTATGCTTAATTTTTCGAAAATTTTTATTTATTTATTTATTTTTACCGCTGCAGAAATGAATACCAAACTCATTTACATTCCCGACTGAATCAACACGGGGAACACTGAAGGACTATAACGTTAATCATTCGGATGTAAACAGTTTAATGATACTTTGTTTTGGAAGGCTGTCAAACGCTGTTTGCTCAGATTTCAGACAATACAACCCCTTCATTGCTGAATGTTTTTCCCCGAGGGAGGGGAGTGAATAAAGCTGAACACGAGTTTGTTGGCTGCTAGGCGAGATTTGCTTTGATTGCTGAAATCAATGGAGAGTCCAGAGTATAGAAGAACTTTGTCGATTCTTGTTGTGTATGCCGAGGGTAATTAGCCATTGGAAATAGACAAGCAACGGAGAGGCTCTTCTCATGGGGGCATGAAGATGCAATTATGTGGTGGCAGGATAAACAAAGGACCAATTTCCTGTCTGAGATAGCTCATTTCCTGGAATCAGACTGTGGCGAACTTCAGCTTCTCAAGTTTATAAGTGAGCACACAAAAAGTGCACAAATGGACCAAAAGAAATCAGATTGGTTTGCTGTAGACTCTCAAGTCAGACTGACTGACGACAATCTCGCAGCTTTCGTTGCTGAAACTGGGTGGAAACAAGTTTTTTTTTCGGAAACCGTCAATGGTGTTGATAAGAGTGCTCAACAAATGAGGAGCGGAATATTAAGACAGATGTGGGGGGGGGGGGCTTTAATACATAGCAGTAAAAATCTGTTTGACGCACGAAACAGGCTTGTACTGGTGTGTTTCCCTATATATATATATATATATATATATATATATATATATATATATATATATATATATATATATATGTGTGTATATATATACATATACACATATACATATACACATACATATATATACATACACATACATATATACACATACACACACACACACACACACACACACACACACATATATATATATATATATATATATATATATACGTATATCCAGCATACTATGGCTGTGCCTAAAAAGATTATCGAAATCGTCAATCAAAGTCATTATCATTATCATTTAATTTGGAATAACAAACATCATTATATCACAAAATGAGACATGGTGAACCCTTGTAATGAGGGTGGCCTGAATGTCCTTGATTTTGATGTGATGAATGGATCTTTAAAATTAAACTGGTCGCATGTGTTTTTAAGAGGGGGGCAATCTTTTTGGTTTAATTTTCCTACAGCTGTTTTAAAGCATTCATTTGAATTGATTTTCCTTTGAAATGTGATTTTTGATTTTTCCAAACATCTAATTAAGTTATCCTCTTTCCATAGTCAAGTAATTACTGTACTGGAAGCCTTTGTACAAGTATTACACTGCTCAAAAAAATAAAGGGAACATATAAGCAATGCAATGTAGCTCCAAGTCAATCACACTTTTGAGATATCAACCTGTCCAGTTAGGAAGCAACACTGATTTGTGAATCAATTTCACCTGTTGGTAAATTGTGTAATTTCCACCTGGTGGAAATTAGACAATTTGCAAGACAACCCCTATAAAAGGAATGGATTTGCAGGTGGTGGCCACAGACCATTTGCCTGTCCTCATCTTTTCTGGCCGATCTTTGGTTAGTTTTTCATTTTGCTAGTGCCCTCACCACTAGAGGTGGCATGAGGCGGTATCTGCAACCTACAGAAGTTGCTCAGGTAGTGCAGCTCATCCAGGATGGCACATCAATGCGTGCTGTGGCAAGAAGATTTGATGTGTCTCCCAGCACAGTGTCCAGAGCATGGAGGAGGTACCAGGAGACAGGCCAGTACACCAGGAGACGTGGAGGGGGTCGCAGGAGGACAACAACCCCGCAGCAGGACCGCTATTTGGTCCTTTGTGCAAGGAGGAACAGGAGGAGCACTGCCGGAGCCCTACAAAACGACCTTCAACAGGCCACTAATGTGCAGGTTTCTGCTCAAACAGTGAGAAACAGAATGCATGAGGATGGTATGAGGGCCCGACGTCCACAATTGGGGCCTGTGCTCACAGCCCAACACCGTGCAGCCCGATTGACCTTTGCCAGAGAACATCTTGGTTGGCAGATTCGCCATTGGCGCCCTGTGCTCTTCACAGATGAGAGCAGGTTCACACTGAACACATGTGACAGACGTGAGAGAGTCTGGAGACGCTGTGGAGAACGTTCTGCTGCCTGCAACATCCTCCAGCATGACCGGTTTGGCGGTGGGTCAGTGATGGTCTGGGGAGGCATATCCTTGGAGGGCCGCACAGACCTCTACGTGCTAGCCAGAGGTACCATGACTGCCATTAGGTACCGGGATGAGATCCTCAGACCCATTGTCAGACCATATGCTGGTGCAGTGGGCCCTGGGTTCCTGCTCATGCATGACAATGCTCATCCTCATGTGGCCAGAGTGTGTCAGCAGTTCCTGTATGTCGAGGGCATTGATGCTATGGACTAGCTTGCACGTTCCCCAGACCTGAATCCAATCGAGCACCTCTGGGACATCATGTCTCGTACCATCCGCCAACGCGATGTCGCACCACAGACTGTCCAGGAGTTGACCGATGCCCTGATCCAGGTCTGGGAGGAGATCCCTCAGGAGACCATCCGTCGTCTCATCAGGAGCATGCCCAGACGTTGTAGGGAGTGCATACAGGCACGTGGAGGCCACACACACTACTGAGCCTCATTTTGAATCGTCTTGAAGAATTTCCACAGAAGTTGGATCAGCCTATGTTCTCATTTTCCACTTTGATTTTGAGTATGATTCTGAATCCAGACCTTAATGGGCTAATGATTTTGATTTCCATTGATCATTCTTAGGTTATTTTGCTCTAAACACATTCCTCTGTCTAATAAATAAAGATTTTCAGCTGAAATATTTCATTCATCGAGGTCTATATTGTGTTTATAGGTGGACCCTTTATGTTTTTGAGCAGTATACTTTACACCACACAACATCCCAATATGGAAAATTCGATGCATTTTGTATGAGAGAAAATCTGTTTTATGGTGACTGAATGGATACGGCGATATGGTCTATTTTACTTTTAATGGATACTGAAAGTAATATCTTGGGGTACAACGAGTTTATGCGGAAATATGATATTGTTCGCACAAAGAGAAAATACTCGGATGTAATGAGAGCTGTTCCTTCTGGATTGCTACACTTAGTCAGAGGTTCATTGATCTATTCGTCCATGGTACCAAGTGTTGTGTTGTTTAAATAAGTAGTTCTTCATTCTTTTAACTTGCTTTAATAACATATATTCCAGTTCAAATCAGAGCATTCACTTTTGATCTACCATCTCAGTTCCCTGTCGTTCTCTGTTCTCTTATTCTCGCGATATCTCATCAACTCTTTGTCTAATCAGCTACACTACATCCCTCCTCTTGTTTAGAATGAAAGTCTTACATAAAATGTTTCTTTCTATTTGTTGTAACATAAATCACGTGTGTCTGTCTAACATAATTTAGTGTTGTCACATAACAAATATAACTTCTTTACAACATTGTTTTTTCACATTCTTCAAATCATAAACAAAATTTCAATATCGTTTCTGAATGTCCTGTCAAATCATCAAATTAAATCATCCATATTTTCAGTTGAACATAAAAATAACAAAAGAGTAGGCTAATGCCTTTTTTCCCCGAAGTGTCTTTATAATGTACTGGCTTTCTGATAACCCTGCCACTTTAGTGACAACCTGCTTTTCAGGAACAGGTGCAGAGTCGGGTTCAGGTGGGATTTCGACTGCTGGAGTGCTCTAATCAGATTGCATGTCCAAAGCTTCAGTGTCCATTTGAGCCTCTGCTGGCTCTGAAACATCAAAATCCATTACCACAGGAGTGTGGCGAAGATGTTTGACATTCCTGCTGACCTTTGATCCATCTTTTGTCTGACCAGTTCGAATGAGTTGTCTGCTGTTTTTCTCAGCAGCACAAAGCGAGTGTCTCTGAATATGGAATCTAGCTTTCCATTCTCCATGCTGGCTATGTACACTATGTCACCAACTTTGAAGTTGTGTGCCTTTGCTCGGCTTGTCTGGTCAGTATACTGCTTCATTTTGGTTTTGTATTCTCTGTGATGGTTTCTGATGTCTTTTGTTTCCCCCTTCTTTTGGTTTCTCACCTTCCTTCTTCCGGTCTGGAAACTTTGTGCGGATGTCTCGTCATCAGAATGGCTGGTGTTTCTCCTGACACTGTGTGGCGTTGAGCAATATGCCATTAGGATCTTTGGAAGTTCCTCTTTTCATGTCTTTCCTTCACATTTGAATGCTCTGAAGGCTTTCTTCAGATACCTGTGAAATCTCTCGATCTTGCCATTCGACTTTGGATAGTAGGGCGATGCACGAATGTGTTTGATTTCACATGATCTAAGGAATGACTCAAAAAGCTGTCCTACGAACTGCTTGCCATTATCCGTAACGGCCTCTAGGGGTATCCAAATCGTGCAAATATCTTGGTCAATTCTGTATGACAGTGGCTGAAGATATGTCCAATATAACAACTGCCTCTGGAAATGAAGTGTAATAGTATATTACAGTCAATATGTAGTTGTTCCGGATAGGACCTACTAGATCGATACCTATTTTTGTCCAAGGCCTGGGTGGTAGTTCAAGTGGCGGCTGGTTGAGCACACAGGCGGAACAGTTTCTAATCAGACTCTCAACATCTAAATCCATACTAGGGCAATAGAACTTGCTCCTCATATACTGTTTTGTACGTACCACTCCTTGGTGTGTCTCGTTTGCGATCCTCAGCGCTGTTTTCACCATTGCTTGTGGTAACACAATTCGGTGTCCTCTCAGTATAAGTCCTTCGTGTGTACTTCCCCTGCACATCTGGCTGCAATTCCTCCGGGACTGGGTTTGACCATTTTCCTGTCTCCACACTTGTCTTCAATTGTTTGAGTGTTTCATCCTCAGTCATTGCCTGTTTAATGTCCTTAAGTGTTATTCCTTGCACATTATGCATAGTCACTGAAAGCACTCTGTCCACATATGTTTCAACATACCCATGCTCCTCTGTCTCTGGTAAGGGAAGTCGTGATAATGAATCTGTCACATTGGATTTTCCTACTATGTGTTCGATCTTATAGTCATATGGTTGTAGTCTCAAGCCAAGTCTCTGTATTCGAGGTGGTAACAGTGTTGCTTTCTCTAGGTTGAACATGTAAATGAGGGGTTTGTGGTCTGTTTGCAGTGTAAACTTGCCCCCCCCCCCACACACACACACACAAGTATGTTCTAAAATGTTCCACTGCCCAAACGCAACCGAGAGCTTCAAGCTCTATCTGAGAATAGTGACGTTCTGTTGGAGTCAATGAACGTCTCGCATAGGCTATTGGCTTGTTCTGTCCATCTGATTGGGTTTGTAAAAAGACGGCTCCTAGTCCTACTGGGCTCGCATCACTAACTACTACTGTTGGTGCATGTAGCTTGAAGTATGCTAGGCATGGCTCACGTACCAGTGCTTCTTTCATTGCTTGGAATGACTTTTCTCTTTCTGTGGTCCATTCCCATTCATGTCCTTTTCTAGTCAGCTTCCTTAGTGGTTCTGATAGGTTTGCATAGTTCGGTATGAAGTTCATCAGAAATCCGCAGGTATGAGCGGAGTAACTGCACGTTCTCTGGTCTTGGCGTTTCACAAACTGCCTCGACCTTCCTTGGGTCTGGTTTGATTCCTTCGGCCGTAATCACATGTCCAGGTATATCAATCTGTTGTAATCCGAATATGCACTTGTCTCTGTTCAGGGTTAGACCTCTGACCATGAATCTCTGGAACACTTGTCTCAGTCTCTGTTCAAGTTGCTTGTCGTCTTCAGCAAAGACCACTACATTAGCCATATAACAGACAGCACCAGGCAGTCCACATAACATTGAGTCCATAGCCTTCTGATAGGCTTCAGGTGCGCTCGACAATCCAAACGGGACTTTTCTGAAACGGTAGCACCCTCTGTGTGTGATGAACGTGGTCAGGTGTCTTGATTCAGTGGCTAACTCACACTGCCAAAATCCTTTACGTGCATCCAATTTGGCAAACACTTTTGCTCACTGCACTGCTTGTAAGGTGCTATCAACAGTTGGTACTGGATGTCTTTCTCTGATCACAGCACGATTAACTTCCTTAAGGTCTATGCATAGCTTCACTTCTTTGGTGTCTTTCTTTGGGACGATTAGAATATTGGAAACCCATTCTGATCCTTCATTCACTTCCTCTGTTATTCCTTGGTCAAGCATTTTGTCTAGTTCCTGGTTTACAGCTTCTGTCATTGGATAAGGGACTCTCCTTAAACCCTGAGCTACAGGTGGGACCTTCTCGTTGACTGTAACTTTATAACTGTAACCCTTGATTTGACCTAGTCCTTTAAAGAGCGATGGGTATTTGTTTGCTAACTCACTGAATCTCTCTGTCTGGCCTACATTTACCCCAGGGTTCAGTATATTTAAAGCAAAGCATGTTTCCCTCCCTAGCAATGCCTCAACATTTCCCTCTATCACATAGATGTCATCTTTTATTACCTTTTCTTGCCATCTCAACTGTGCCTCAAAATAACCTGCACATTTAAGTGGAGTAGTCTGGGCATAGGCTTAGAATCGCTTCTTGGTTGGCTTCAGTTCTGTTCTATTGGACAATACTCTCTTATACAGATGTTCTCCTATGAAGTTTCTACCGGTTCCTGTATCTATAACCATTTTCAGCTTTAGTCGATTTACTCTTATTGTCTCAGTACCTTCAGGATCGACAGCATGAATAAACTCATCTGAATCTGAGACAGAAGGCTCATAACTGGTTTACCGGATTTGGACTTTTCCTTATCCTTATTTCTGTCTTTATTTCTGTCACAGTTCTTTTCCTCTTGTGCGCTATTTTTCTTTCTGCACGCTCTCGCATAGTGTCCGATTTTCTCACAGAACAGACACTTTGCTGTCTTGGCGCCACATTCCTCTACTTTGTGAGTTGTATCATTTTTTTTAAGAACTTTATTAACAAAAGTGTACAAAAATAGTATACAATAATGTCAATCAACAATAGTCACATTATCAAATGTATACAACATTAACACATAAGGGGGATTGTATAAAGTAAAACAAATAAATTACATACTTAACTAAATATTTTGTAAATCATAAAGTGCTTATATGTTTTTACAGCTTTTTTATTTTCACTATCAGATATTGATGAAATATATTGTTTGATATACGCAGACAGCTCAGGAAAATTAGGTTTCTTGCTAGAGAATTTAGATCTGTGAATATAAAATTTTGTTAAGATAATTAGCAAATTGATTAAATAATACTGAGAATCGAGGTTCCTATCAAATTCAGTATATCCAAACAATACATTTTTCCAACTCAGGGGGAAATGAGGGTAAATATGATCAATAATCAAACGAGACAACCTACTCCACAGTTGTTTAGTGTGTGGGCAAGACCAAAATAAATGAACCAATGTTTCATTAAACAAACCACAGAGAGAACAACTCACATCAATGTCCTTCTTAAGTCTCTGCAAATATTGATTAGTTGGATAGAATCTATGAATAATTTTGAAAGATATTTCTTTTACTTTATTAGTCAAGAAGAACTTATGAGGTAAAAGCCACATTTTTTCCCAAACAATTTTTTCACCAACAAAGGCAGACCAATAAGATAAGGCAGAGGGTGAGCTAATAATATCATGTTGAAACATTTGACGAATAATCTTGTTTTTGTTCTTGGTGCTCCATGAAAAGCGTGCTTTCCCAACAGTTGTTTCAGTTACATCTACTGATATAGGGAGATTAACATTCACATTAACACCTTTGAAAATTGAAACAATACCTGAGGGAACAGCATCAAAAACAATAGAAAATTCTTTAGGTGTAACAGGGAATCTATAATGTTTAATGAATTCAACATAATTGTAAAGTTGCCCATGTTGGTTGAACAACTGACTAATCAAAAGAATATTGTTGTCAAACCACTGTTTGAAAAAGATAGATTTGTTTTTATACAGCAAATATCTATTATTCCAAATAAAAAACATGTGAGGAGAAAAGTTGTGTTTGTAAATTAGACACCATGCCAGTAACATTTGTTTTTGGAACGAAGAAAGTTTGAGGGGAATTTTGTCAATGTTATAGTTACATAGAAGCAAAAATGTAAGACCACCAATTGAAGAAAAGACAACATGGGGAATGAAATTCCAAAGAGAAGATGGACATATAAGGTAACGTCTGATCCGATTTATTTTAAAGATGTAATTTAGTGTGGAAAAGTCTAAAAAATTAAGGCCACCATTATTGTATTCGCTCATCAGAACAGATTTCCTAAGATAATGGGTGCGGTTTTTCCATACAAAATCAAATAATATTTTATCTGTTGTTTTGCATATATGACTATCTATACCTAATGACAGTGCAGCATATGTTAATCTTGATATTCCTTCAGCCTTTGAGAGGAGAATTCGGCCCCTTAAAGATAAGTCACGTAAGAGCCACAGATTGAATTTTTGTTCAGTTTTGTTAATCATTGGATTGAAGTTAGTGTTACATCTTTGGGATTCATTTTTATCTATAATGATACCTAAATAAGTAACCGAATTTTTAACTTGAATATTGTAAATTGAATCAACACAACAATCTTTGATAGCTAATAATTCACATTTTTTAAGATTTAAATGAAGGCCCGAAGCTTTAGTAAATTGTTCTATAATATCAATAGCTGAAGGTACTTGGGAGCTGTCTTTTAGAAATAAAGTGGTGTCATCCACTAGTTGACTAATTATAATAGTTCTATCAGCAATAGAAACACCTTTCAGATTACTACACTTAATATGGTCACATAAAAGTTGGGCAGCGAGTAGAAATAAATATGGCGATATCGGGCAACCTTGACGAACGCCACGTTTGACCTCAAACCTGGAAGATGACCCATATTTAAGCTTGATTGAACAGTTGGCATTATTGTAAAAGGTTTTAATTGTATTGCAAAAAAAGTCTCCAAAACCAAATTTCTTTAACGAATGAAAGAGAAAAGTATGTTCCACCGTGTCAAAGGCTTTAAAGAAGTCTAAGAAGAGCAAAAAGCTGTTATTAGAAATGAGGTGTGAGTAATCAAGCACATCTAAAACTAGTCTAATATTGTTGGTGATGTGTCTATTAGGCATGAATCCTGATTGTGCTTCATCAATTATGGAATCTAGAACTTTCTTGATTCTTCTAGCAAGAATCATGCAATATTTTATAGTCATTATTTAGAAGAGAGATTGGGCGCCAGTTGTCAATATAAAGCGGATCTTTGCGTGGTTTAGGAATCAATGTAATTAAACCTTGAGTCATACTTGCAGGTAAACAAGTGGATGATAGGCTTTCATTAAACACTTGTAGAAGAAATGGTGCCATCTGCTGTGAAAACAATTTATAGAATTCAGACTATAAGCCATCTGTTCCCGGAGATTTGTTATCCTTTAAAGAATTAGTACAGTTGCTAACCTCTGTTAGTGATAAGGAAAGATCACAAAGATCTCTTTCAGAGTCTTTAAGTCGAGAGGTATGCTGTAGTGAATTCAGGAACGTTTGAGTATTATCTTCAGAGTATTCAGATGTGTACAAGTTTTTATAAAAAGTAGAACAAAAATCAGATATTAGCTTTGGGTCATCTGTTATATTATCATTAATTTTTAGTTCATCAATGGTATTAATTTTTGTACGATATTTTTCTAGTTTGACAAAATATGCAGAGTTCTGTTCACCCTTTTCTAGCCATTGTGTCCGCGATCTAATAAACACTCCTTCTGCCCTTCTTTTATAGATCACATCAAGTTTCTCTTGTGACTCATACAATTTAATTTTGTCTTCTTTTGTTAAGGCGTCTGGTGAAATTTGAGAGAGTAAAGAAATATATGTGATAATGTTCTGTTCTTCTAATTTCCTAAGTTTGGCAAGATTACTTCCTAAGTCCTAAAATATTTCGCTGATTCATACTTAAATAGCTCCCAGTTTGATCTGAATGAATTATTTATTTTTGCCTTATCAAAGTAAAGCGTTATCAATTGTGAAATTTTCATTTTAACTTCCTCATATTTAAGAAGAGAGTTGTTCAATTTGTAGCTTTTATCAGAGGGAAACAGAGTAATTGATATGTAGATAGCCTTATGATCACTTAAGGGACAAGGGATAACATTTACTGTGATATCTTGTTCATTAAAATGTTTGGAAACTAACCAAAAATCTAAACGAGAAAGCCTTGTGTTTCCTTTGTTCTTCCAAGTGAACGTTACCGTATCTGGGGATTTGACTCTCCATATGTCTACTAAATCATATCTTTCTATAAAAGATTTAATACAATTGTTTCTGTTATTATCTTGTGTAGGTGGCCATCTATCTATAAGTGGATTCAAAGTTACATTAAAGTCTCCTCCAATTATTATTTGGGAATTTGGAAATTTAGTGAGCCAATGTTTAAGTCTATTCTCTATGACAGCAAATAATTGAGAATTTTCTAAATTAAGAGTTGTATCCATACACTGTGTTCGAATTACGTGGGAGCCAATGGGAGCTGAGCTCCCATGAAGGCGGCATTAGCTCCCTTGAAAGCTGTAAAACTCTAGATCTGTGGGGGTCTCTAACAAAATATTTTAAAAAACATTATTTGATCACAAATAATGTATCTTTCAATGTTATTAGGATTCTTTATGTTAGTGAAATAAATTGTTTTAAATAAATATGTTTTCGAAAAGAACGACGCACGTTTATTCGTCCGTGAATAGGGCATTTGGCTGCACTTCACCACCGAGACACTGTGGGGCGCTGTAGGATAGCCTAAAGCAACCTTGGTTTTGGGAAACTCGGTATGCTTGAAACGTTGACAAGAGCGCCAAGATGCGGAGATGGAACGTTATTAATGTTGTCTTAATGTAGCACACTTGATAAGAATGAAACTTAGAAGGGCTGGTGTTTTTGTTGTTTTACTCCATCTGTCAAATAGACATTACAGAGGACACGTTTTCAGAGCATGGCTAACTATACGAACGGCAACACTCATCTACAATTTATACACAATAAGAGCACCAAATAATATTCATCCATAAATTCACATTAGTCTAGCCTACCGCTAGCAAAGCTAAACAGTATATAACGTTACGGAACATGGGGGGGATCAAAATAGCAACACACATAGGCCTACCTTCATATTTACATAGTGTGGAGACACTAAACATAGTAAAGGGAGACTAATCACACATACCGACAATGTCAAAGCCAAGCTACAGAACAATGGGTTCAGACCGCGGGCGCTATGGCTATGCTAACGTTAGCAACTCGCTAGCAATCTAGCTAACGTTAGCCAATGATATGACGTTATCAAAATAAATATGAAAGTCCCTTCGTGGGTATTTCTAATAGGCATCCATATCCCACCTACACATCATATTTAATCACCATCCTAATTCCATATGTCTAAGTAGTCTGCTTACCTGTCAAATAGACATTACAGAGGACACGATTTCAGAGCATGGCTAACTATACGAACGGCAACACTCATCTGACGATTCTACCCGAATGCCCCAGAGTGCACCGCGAGAGCCAGCACTACGTCACACAGGCTAGAAGCAATTAACCTGCAGTGCCCTCCTGTGGCGAGAACCGGCTATCACAACAACACAGCAGACAATTCTCCTCTTTACTAGTAGTGAGTGGTCAATGAAGGTAAGTATATGAAATAGAAGGTAAGTATATAAAATAGAAGGTAAGTATATAAAATAAAAAATAGATGGGGGGCTACTAAATCCCAAGTACCCCACATTAATATTGTCTTAGCTAGTTACATCAGGTAATGCGCAATATTTTTCACCATGCCTCCTCCTCGGCCACCAAAAAGACAGCTCAATGCAAGCCTGCTGGACTTTGGTTTTAACAGCTCAAAAGCTAAAAAAGTTGCTGATTCAGAAAAAGTCAGCGACGTTAACGTTAGCTCGGCTGCTGCTAGCAATATTTCTGAAGAGGACTCGACCACCACTAACGTTAACGAGGTAAGGCTTGATCAAGTCATTTTGCATTTTCTACAGAAAAGCATGGCTAGCTAACACTCTTTAAGATTAATTTTGAATTTCCCGTTTAGTTAGCAGTGTTTAGTATACGTTAATGTGCGTTTATGTAAACTAACGTTATGCCTTCCTATAGGTTCGCCTGGGCTCTAATGTTAGTACAACTACTAACGTCGGGAGTGGGACCACAGATGGATACGTTGGACTTCCTTGTCACTGGCCGCTGTGCCATGCATTTGCCATTAACGTGTGTGAGTGAGTGTTAGTGATCTCGACTCTTGAAGTAAGCAACTAATTGTCCTTCATTTTAACATGGCAACTGTTTTTTGTTTTGTTTTGTTTTGGGTAAAAGAAAAATATTGTTATATATTTTATATATAATAGGCCTATATAATATTGTTTTGTGTTTGGTAAAATATACCAAAGTTTGGTCAAAAATACTCAAAGTCCTCCACTACAGTTTAGTAGTAGGCCTAGTAGCTGGTTCTAGGGCATTAGGCTAAACATTCAATTTCCTTGACATGGTGCTCGTGTAAGTGCTTATCCAGTCATACACTGTAATAAAAAAAAGTCCCATCGCTGTGTGGGCATGACTTGAGCGCATGCGTGCGTTTTTTAGCCCTGTTTTTGGAGACCCCACGAAGCTGAGTTTATAATTCGAACCCTGCGAAAATAATTTTATCATAACTGACAATTTGACAGATAAAATGTCCTTTAGGATCTGTGTGTGTGTAGGATGTCACCGTTATATCTATTTTTCATGGTTAAGACACCCGCTGATCTTTCTGAGCTGTGAGAAAACCACAAATCGTTACCCCATTGGGCTCTCCAAAAATTCACATCACTTGCGATTGAGTGAGATTCTTGACAGAAACAAAAATCTGTATCAAACTGTTTCGAAAATAAAAATAATGCTTTACGTTTTGTAACATTCCTTAACCCCCTGGCGTTTAGGGAAACTATAGACAAAGAAATTCTTAAGATAAGAAAACCTACGAAATAATACTGAACAAGTAGTTATGACCTGGTACGCTGAGCATTAGTTGCACTTGGAACAGTCTACATAGTAGGTGACAATATAATATAAATTGAGCAAAATAAGGGTGTCCTACATATTTTAAACCACTTAGTTTTTCAAGCTGTTGTCTATAAAAAAATCAGTAGGATAAAACATTGTAAGAAATATTGTAAGAAAAGAATGCAAAATAAATGAGAGTTCAAGTAGGCTCAGTTCCCCCTGTGATGAAAAGTCTAACAGTACGCCAGTTTAGAGAGTCAGGAGACTGATCTTTGTTGGACCTGCAAGCCATGAAAAAGACTTAAGTTGAAATCAGTCATGTTTACCTCAGGTAATTTCCTGTCCATTGATGAAGGCTCGTGCACCTACATAATATGCAGGTTTCCCCTCACTTCGTGCCTTCTGCACCATGGGCCACATCTTCAGCATGGCCTCCCTGACGAGCTGAGAGAGATCTTCAGCAAAACGAAGCCTGTTGTCACGCAGGAAAGAATGATTTTTTGCTGACTTCCACACAGCATCTCTGTAGGACCTCAGGGAGAATCGGATGATGATGGCTCTTTGAGTGGAGCGGCTTTGCGATGGTTTTCCAAGACGATGGGCAACATCAATAACATCTGAGAGCTTGTTCTTTTCCTCTGGAAGGATATTCTGGCAAACTCTAAAGCTTTTTCTTTCACATTTTCGGTTGAGTTTTCAGCAACGCCATAAAGCTTCAGGTTCCACCGTCTTGAGTAGGACTCCAGCTCGCACACACGTGTTTGAAAACTGGCAGCTTTGCGCTCTTCCTCTTTAAGACGAGCTTCAACATTCGACTCTTTCTTCTGTGTGTCTTTTACTTCACTGCATGCAAAGTCTGTTGTTTTTTCATCCCTTCTATCTTCAGTGTATTTTCGTCGATTTTCTTAGGGTTTTCACTCACAAGCCTTTCAATAGAGTCGGCTCGCTCATTTATGAGTTTGGAGAGCATGGAGAAGACGGCGTTATCTTGGGATGTGGACTCTTTAGTCTCATAAGGAGCTTTTTTTTGCAGTAGGGGACTTGCATGGAGTCACAGGTAGCGGAGGAAATTCTTCTTCTGCCATAGTGACCGTTACTGGTTCTACGGAGCGAGCGTTATCATGCCATGAGGATATCAGCATGTTACCCGGGTGGATCGCAGGCGAGGGGACTTTGCTTTTTTGCGATCTTTTCCTGTCTCGACTCGACATTAAGCTGCTTTCAGTCGTTGAAGAAGTTCTTCCGGTTGTTGTTTAAGTTATTTAAACGACAACTTCATCGTTTTTCACCAGATAAATCGTTTATTGTGCGGGAGCTCATCAACCACGACTTACTCGGCAGCCATCTTGGCGTCGTCCTTGTGAGTTGTATCACCTGGTGTAGCTGTTGAGTTGTTCTCCGTCAGCATGTCTGCTTCCTTCTCGGGCCGCGCCTTTCCTTTGATTAGCACGTGTGCCTCTGTAACTGCTGTTCTCAGAAAACAACTTTGATTCTGCTCGTGCAGCTTCAAAAGCGCTCGCAATTGACAGTGCTTTGTCTAAAACCAGTCCTTCCTCCTGTAAAAATTTGTCACGCAGTTTTTCATTGCACATTTTTCCACAATCTGATCTCTTAGCATATAATTTTCCAATGCGCCGAAGTCACATGATTTAGCCAGTTCTCTTAATGCGATCATAAAAGCATCTATAGACTCATCTGGTAACGGAACTCGCTGTCTAAATTTGTGTCTTTCCAAAACCACATTTCTCCGTGGCGTGAAATATGCATCTA
This sequence comes from Lampris incognitus, assembly GCF_029633865.1. Classification (NCBI taxonomy): domain Eukaryota; kingdom Metazoa; phylum Chordata; class Actinopteri; order Lampriformes; family Lampridae; genus Lampris; species Lampris incognitus. Next base: position 43,087,373 of record NC_079220.1, on the reverse strand, counting down.
GGGCTGCAACATTCTGCGCATATGTACCTTTCTCTTCCGGTAGATTAGCAAAAATCCTCTGAGTGGGCGCTCCAATACAATGCAACGGAGTAGCTCTCCTTACCACGTCCGGTGCATGAATAGTTCCGCTGGTGATTTCAAAGAAATTATATGAGTCCTTCCATAACGTGTATTCCGTGAATAAATCAGATGCTCCGAGGTTCAGTGGGATCGGTGGGACTAGTTGAGCATGGTAGGCGGGTCCTGGTGCGGCTAGGGCTGCGGATTGCTGTCCTCCAGCCATGGCTATCGAATGCTAAATTATCCTAGCCTAGCTTACTTTGCTAGCAGTTCCAAACTTGCACTTTCCTGGCGAAGTGAACGTGAATTCCATGCCTTTGAGTTCGTTGCAAATTAGCAAATGATCATCCTGGTCGCCATAAATGTTGTGTTGTTTAAAGAAGTAGTCCTTGGTTCTTTTAACTTGCTTTAATAATATAAATTTAGCACAAAAAGTAAGGAAATGTGTGTTTGGTAGATCATTTCTTCGTTGTAACAATGCTTCTTGGCAATACATCTTATATCAGGCACCTGATTATCAGCACCTGGGGTACCAGAAGCTCAAAACAAGAGTCAATAGCAACAGCAAAATAAGCTGTTTGGCATTGGCAGAGAAGATTTGGCAAATTTTTCATGGGCGCAACCCTCATACTCAGCTCTGCTGCTCATCCCACAAATGCATGTTCCTTACAAATGTGGCACCATTTAAAAGGGAAATAATCAGGCTTTCCAACGGTACAAGATTTATTGCCAAGAAGCATTGTTACAACAAAGAAATAATCTACCAAACACAAATGTCCTTACTTTTTGTGCTAAGTAGTATATATTCCAGTTCAAATCACAGCATTCACTTTTGAGCTACCATCTCAGTTCCTAGTCGTTCTCTGTTCTCTTGTTCTCGCGATATCTCATCAACTCTCTGACTAATCAGCTATACTAGACCAACGTTGAGTAGTCTATACTATATCACAGTTGTGGAGTTTTTGGATAAAAAGTGTAATAACAAAGTACTAAGCTATAATCTCACTTCTGAATGTTTTCCAGTTCCAGTTAATAGGAAAGCCCTAGTGCAGGAATACACAAGACGTTATGTGGTTAAAATTACTTCTTCAAGTCTGAAGAAGTACACTTCAAAACCGTATAGATATGTCCCCTTGTAAAGAATTGCTGAGACATAGGATTAATTTGGATTTGAATAACTATATTTTTGTAACACAGAAGCTGAGACTGAAGAACATTTATTTTACTCTTGATAAAAATGTTCCGGGATGGGTTGTATCAGTGGATGAGGTCAAAACATGTGATTCTTGTATGCACGTATAGTAAATTGAAATATGGATTTTTCATGTAAGATAAAAACCGGGAACATAATACTTCGCGAAAATCTTAAAATTGTTTTAAAGACTTCGCCAGTCTTAGTTGTGTTCAAGAATGAGATTAATTTTTTGAAGAAATTGAGATTAAAATGTGCCCTTGTGTAATGTAATGAATGTATACGAAGAAAATAAACCCCTATTCAGGCTTTCGTTTGGAGTTTTTTTTTTATGTGCGTGGTTTTTCTTTTCATTGTCTCTGTTCATATATTGTATTCTGAGATGCTGCTCAGTTTACATTTTGTGAATACGGACTGACTGTTTAGTAATGCTTTCTTGATTTTCATGATAAAGGCCAAAAAAACAACTTGTAAACAGTCATCATCATCATGTTCATCTTGACGTCGCCGTGAGGAGTGCGGGGAAGTGTGTCGAGGGTGTCTGGCTGGGAGAGCTGGCGCTGGATCGGCTGAGAGAACTTGGTCTGCTCCGTCCGGTGGGCCCGGGGACCACGGCCCCTGACTGGAGCTGCGCCAGACGAGGAAACGCCGAGGGCAGTCTGACAGGACGCGGAAGCGGGGCGGGCTAAGCTAACTGCTAGCCCATGCAGACCGGCGGTTCCGACATTCATCCTGGCTGACGTTCGTTCCCTTGGCAGTGATTTTTTTTTCTTAGTTTGATATATGTGTTAGTCTGGATATGTGTGTTCTTGTAGCTTTAGAATGTGTTTTTGTCTTTGTGTTTTACTGCTGTGGGCTGGGGGAAATGGCATTTGAAATGAAATGACAAATAAAGTGTTCCTGATTCCTGATTCCTCATCATCATCATCGGTGGTCACTCGAAGCGAGTATGACTGTCCTCTCCTTTGGATTGTCTACTTGTGGGTCTGCGAATGGCTGTAGAGGCCAACCCGTGATCCACATACTTTGGTGCAGTGTGGACAGGGGAAAGTGGTGGTGGTGGTTGAGCCTTTTTTTCTCTCTCCTTGCGGTGCTGTCGCTTTTTCACAGTGGAGTTCCATTTCATAACATGCTGCTCCTTCCTGCTTGGATATCTTCCAGGAGCGCCTATCCAGTGCAACGTGTTCCCAGTTGCTCGATGTGATGTTTTATTTCTTCAGACTGGTCTTGATATTTTCATTGAAATGTTTTTTACCCACTGGGAGCTCGCTGACCTTCCTTCAGCTGGGAGTACAGGATCTGTTTGGGGAGACGTGTGTTGGACATGTGGATGACATAGCCTGACCATCGGAGTTGGTGCTGGATTATTGTGGCGGTGCTACTCATGTTAGTTTCTTCCAGCTGATTTTGGTGCATCTGTCCTTCCAGCTGAACTCAGGATCTTTTTAAGGCTCTTTAGTGGTATTGTTCCAGGCCTCTCAGGTGCCTGCTGTAGGTGGTCCATGACCTGGCTCCATACAGCAGGGTGGGGAGGACAACAGCTCTGTAGACCAGGAGTTTTGTTTGGGCCTTTAGGTCTCAGTCTTTAAAGACTCAACACAGACAATGGATGATCTCAGAGTCGATCTCAGCTTTTGAGGAGATAAGGTTGCCGAGGTAGAGGAAGTGGTCAACGTTTTAAATAATTTTGTTGTCCACTTTTATGGTGGGCTGGGTAGATGGGAGGTTGGGTGGAGGTTGATATAAGACCTTGGCCTTCTTGATGTTTAACGCTAGACCCAGGGCTCTATGCCTTGGCTTTGGCATTCGGAACGTCCTGGAGGTCTTCTAGGGAGTGTGCTGCGGTGGCGTTGTCATCTGCATATTGCAACTCCATGATGGTGGTGTTGCAGACTTTGCTCTTGGTCTTGAACCTATTAAGGTTGAAGAGTCTGCCGTCAGTTCTGTATAAGATTGGGATCCCCATGGCAGCTCTTCGCCAATGAGGTGGAGTATGGCAGCAATGAAGATGGCAATCAGTGTGGGTGCGACGATGCATCCTTGTTTGACCCGTTTCCACAGTGAAGGGTTCTGACTCAGAGCTTCTGCTGCTGAGCACTGTGACTGGAGCCTCAATATTCTGATGTGTTTGTCAGGGTAGTCATATCTTGATAGTATGCTCCACAGAGCCTGGCGGTCTACTGAATCAAAGCTCTTTGTCAGGTGTATGAAAGCCATATACAAAGGTCGCCTTTGTTCACGGCATTTTTCCTGAAGTTGGCGTGCTGTAAATATCATGTCTGCTGTACCTCTGGAGGGGCAGAAGCTACACTGAGATTCTGGGAATACTTCCTCAGCGAGTGGTAGCAGTCGTTTGTGAGGACATGAGTTAGGACATTGCCTGTTGTTTACAGGAGTGAGATGCCACTGTAGATCCACATTCCACCTTGTCCCCTTTCCTGAATATGGCCACTATTAGCGCATCCCTGAGCTCTGTGGGAAGTTCTCCTTTTTTCCAGACCTTCAGGAGGACGGCGTAGATGTGGCATAGGAGCTGTGGTCCACCTTCCTTTAAGATCTTAGCTGGGATCCCATCTGAACTGTCAGCTTTGTTGTTCTTAAGGCTCACATCTGAGCACATCTTGAACCTCTGTCATGGTGGGAGGTTCCCCAATGTCTTCTCTGATGGGAATCTGGGGAATATAGCTGGCAATGTCTGGTTCAGCTGTAGTGTTGCAGTTGAGGAGTTCCCAGAAGTGCTCCTTCCATCAGGCATTAATGGACTCATTGTCCTTCAGCAGCTCCTGCCCATTTTTTTGAGCGCAGGGGGTTTAAGCCATGGCTGCTTAGACCATAGATGGCCTTAGTAGCACTGAAAAAGCCTCTGGTATCACCCGAGTCTGCCAGTCGCTGGATTTCCATAGCTTTTTCTGTCCACAAAGAGTTCTTAAGATCCTTCACCCATCTTTGGGGGTGCACCTTGGCGCTGGAGTGAGCCACCCTTTTAGCCTTGCAGATTACATCATTTTGCCAGGCATGAAACGCTTTCCTTTTCTTGGAGATGAGCTGTTCTATCTGTGCCATTCTCATCAAACCAGTCCTGGTGTTTTCTAGACTTGTACCCAGGAGTGGTTTTGCAGGTGTCTTGGATGGTGGATTTGAGCAGGTCCAGTGCTCAATGTCATCAGGATATTCCTGTTGGGGTGTTTCCTCAAGAGAGGCCTGAAGTCGCTGCTGGGTGGCAGTTTCATTCAGGCTTTCAAGGTTATGTTATGGCCGGATCTTCTTCTTTTGAACCCTCCTTTTCCTCTTGAGTTTGATGGACATTGTGGAGCGGATGAGACGATTATCTGTCCAGCAGTCATTTGCATTGATCATGGCCCTTGTGATGTTCACGTCACTGCCGTCCCTGGTTCGTACGATGATATAGTCAAGGAGATGCCACTGTTTGGAGTGGGGGTGTCTCCAAGATGCCTTAAATTTGTTTTTCTGGTGAAATAGAGTGTTAGTGATGGTGAGGCCATACTGAGCACATTTGCTCTCCAGTCTGTCACTAGTTGCACTATCCATCAGTGTGCGCACATTCCAGGCTCCAAAGTTCATGTTTCTGACCGCATGTGGTGATCCCTCTGGACGTGGTAATCCCATCAGGAGATTTGAGGCAGGCTATTTTTAGGGTTCCTTTTCTAGCCTCTTCTCCAGGTGGGGTGAGCAGAATGGATCCTGAAGAGGGCTACTCAGTCGTGGGTGCAGCTACCGAAGGGCTCTTTCTACCTCATTGCAAGAGCCCAGCCACTGAATCTAGCACCCACCACCTGATGTGTCAGCTCATGACTAGAGGCTTCCAGATCTCACAATCCTGCCCCCGTTGCCACTTGCCAGTCGCCACAGGACTTAATCTGGGATGTTAGGTGGATTCCCTTTATGGGGGACGCCTGTGCATGACTTTGTTTAACGTGGGGAGACTGGTGCACAGACAGCCACCACACGGTCCTTGAAAGATCTGGGTCAGGATCCAGTGGCATGGAGTCCAAGATGACTGGGGGCCCATTTCTGCTGCAGCCTTGATCTGCCTTCCCAGCCGTTGTGTTGCTTCCCTGAATGAGGGCTATGGCTTCACCAAACATACAAGACAGACACCGACAAACACAAACACAGCAAACACAGTATAAGATATACACACATGAAGACCAAAAGCTAAAATAAGCTTAAAAAAAGAGTAAGAGTACAAAATATTTAAAAATATCTACAGACATTCAGTGGGTAGCCAGGTTCAGGTGGGCAACAGCTTGTGGAAAGGAGCTATTTTTGAGCCTGGTAGTGTGGGCTCTGAGGCTCCTGTAGCGCCTCCCAGGGTGCAGGGGGGAGAACAGTCCACGGTTGGGGTGGGTGGGATCTCTGCTGATTCTGAGACCCCTTCGAAGCAGCGTTCATGATAAATGTCTTTTATGGCTGGAAACTGGGTACCGGTGATATGCTGGGCCACCTTGATGACCTGCTGCAGAGTTTTCTGGTCTACTGAGGTGCAGTTGCCATACCACACTGAGATGCAGTTGGTCAGGATTATCTCTATGGTGCAGTGGTAGAGGTTGGTGAGAATTTTAGGGGATAGACGGGTGCTCCCCAGCCTCCTCATGAAATGCAGGCGTTGTTGGGCCTTTTTCACAAGGGCCTGGGTGTTTGATGTCCAGGAAAGTTCCTCGCTGATGTGGACTCCAAGGAATTTAAAGATGGAAACATGTTCCACTTCCACCCCATTGATGTGTATGGGGGAGTGACTGCAGCTTCTAGACCTCCTGAAGTCCACAATCAGCTCCTTCGTCTTCTGCACATTGAGGACAAGATTGTTGGTAGTACACCATGATGTGAGGTGCTGAGTCTCGTCCCTGTAGGCCGTCCCGTCATTGTTGGTGATACGGCGAATGACTATGGTGTCATCTGCAAACTTAACTGTAACATTTGAAGGGAGAGTTGGCAGGCAGTCGTGGGTAAAGAGGGAGAAAAGGAGGGGACTCAGAACACAGCCTTGAGGGGCACCTGTGCTGAGGGTCAGCTTCTAGACCTCCTGAAGTCCACCATCAGCTCCTTCCTCTTCTGCACATTGAGGACAAGATTGTTGGTAGTACACCATGATGTGAGGTGCTGAGTCTCGTCCCTGTAGGCCGTTTCGTCATTGTTGGTGATATGGCTAATGACTGTGGTGTCATCTGCAAACTTAACTGTAACATTTGATGAAGGGTGAGTTGGCAGACAGTCGTGGGTAAAGAGGGAGAAAAGGAAGGGACTCAGAACACAGCCTTGAGGGGCACCTGTGCTGAGGGTCAGGGTGGAGGAGGTGTGGTCACCTAACCTAACAGACTGAGGTCTGCTAGTCAGGAAGTCCAGGGTCCAGTTACAGAGGGAGGGGTTGAGGAGTTTGGTGGTTAGTTTGGCGGGGATGGTAGTGTTGAAGGCAGAGCTATAATCTATAAACAGCATCCGGATGTACGTATGTGTTGTTAAGTTCAAGGTGGGTCAGGGCAAAGTGCAGGGCAGTGGCAATGGTATCCTCGTAGACCTTTTGGGACGGCAGGCGAACTGATGTGGGTCGAATGTGGGGGGGATAATGTTTTTGATGTGAGCCAGAACCAGTCTCTCAAATCACTTCATGGCAATGGGGGTGAGTGCTATGGGTCAGTAGTCATTCAGACATGTGGATGTTGGTTTCTTGGAGACAGGAATGATAGAGGTGGTCTTAAAGCATGCCGGGACTATGGATTTGGACAGTGAGAAGTTAAATATAGTTGTGAAGACCTCAGCCAGCTGGTCGGAACATCCCCGGAGGACCCGACTCGGTATGCCGTCCGGTCTGGCAGCCTTCCATGTGTTCACTCTGCACAGTGATTCTCTGACCTCTGCGATCTATAGAGTGAGCACCTGGTTTTCTGGGTGGCTGGGGATTTTTGTGGCTGGGTCAGTATTGTCCTTGTCGAAGCGGGCAGAGAAATGATTTAGCTCGTCTGGCAAGGAGGCATCATGGACAGTGGGACCACTATTGGAGCTTTTGTAGTCTGTGATAGACTGAATGCCTTACCACATTCGCCGGGGATCGGAGTTACTGTGAAAGTGGTCCTCTATTTAAGGGGAATATTTATGTTTGGCTGTACCGATTCCCTTTTTGAGGTTGGATCTGGCTGCGCTGTAGGCCTCACAGTTACCTTACTTGAATGCTGCATCCTGGACTTTCAGCAGCTGCCAGACCTCACTGGTTATCCAGGGTTTCTGGTTTGGAAAGGTGCAGATTGATTTTTTTTTGTGTGACACTCTCAGTGCAAAAGTTAATGTACGATAGTATGGCAGATGTCTGTTCATTAATGTCTATATGGGAGCCATGGGTAGCTGAATGTGCAAAAATACTCCAGTCTTTGCTGTCAAAACAGTCCTGGAGTTCAGAGACTGCTCCTTCTGGCCAGACAGTGATTGTCTTTACTGCTGGCTTGACCCATTTTATTAGGGGTTTGTAGGCTGGGACCAGGAACAGGCAAACGTGGTCAGAATGCCCCAGGTGGGGGCAGGGAATAGCTTTGTATGAGTCCTTAATGTTTGTATAGGGATGGTCCAGGGTATTTTGTCCCTTAGTGGGGCAGGAGACATGCTGATGGAATTTGGGCAATACAGCCCTGAGGTTAGCCTGATTAAAATCACCACCTATAATAAAGGCATTGTCCGGGTGTTTGGTCTGTTGTCTGCTGATGGCACATTGTAACTCCTTCAAAGTTTCACAGAAAGGGGGCTTCTGGGTAGTGTAGCAGTCTCTTCCATTGCCTACCAAAACAGGGATCACCGGATTGAATCCCCGTGTTACCTCTGGCTTGGTCGGGCGTCTCTACAGACACAACTGGCCATGTCTGCAGGTGGGAAGCCGGATGTGGGCGTGCGCCGTGGTCGCTACACTAGTGCCTCCTCTGGTTAGTCGGGGCGCCTGTTCAGGGGGGGAGGTGGAACTGAGGGGAATAGCATGATCCTTCCACGCGCTACGTCCTCCTGGCGAAACTCCTCAGTGTCAGGTGAAAAGAAGGGGCTGGTGACTCCACATGTATCAGAGGAGGCATGTGGTAGTCTGCAGCCTTCCCCTGATCGGCCGAGGGGGTGGAGTAGCGACCGGGACAGCTGGGAAGACTAGGGTAATTGGCCGGATACAATCGGGGAGAAAAAGGGGGGGGGGTAAAAAAAAAAGAAGTTTCACAGAAAGTTGAATCAGTTCATCTGGACACAACATTTACTGAATTACATTGGGGAAACTAAACAGACACTGGCCAAGAGAATGGCACAACACAGGAGAGCTAACGTGTCAGGCCAGGACTCTGCTGTCTACACATTACATTTACATTGCATTACAGTCATTTAGCCGACACTTAATTCCAAAGTGACTTACAATAAGTGCATTTAACGTAGGAAATCAGGAGAACTACTAGTCATCAGAGGTCATAAGTGCATCTTCTCTCTAAACAAGCATCTAAGAGAAAAACCAGTGCTAAAGTAAATGCGCGAGAAAGAGTTGTTTTTTTTTCTGAGTGAATACCATAAGTGCTACGAGCAAGTAACAGGGTAGTAGTTCTTGAAGAGGTGAGTTTTCAACCTGCGCCAAAGACTCCGACTCCGCTGTCCTGACATCAGTGGGGGGTTCAGTCCACCACTGTGGGGCAAGGACAAAAAAGAGCCGTGACCGGGTCGATCGGCAGCAGGGGCCTCTGAGTGACAGGGCAACCAGGCGTCCCGAGGCAGCAGAGTGAAGTGGTCCGGCGGGGGTGTAGGGCTTGACCATGGCCTGGAGATAGGAAGGAGCTGTTCCTTACACCCGTCTACAGGCCAGTGGCCACTCTTTCAAGGATGAGGATGTACACATCCTTGATAGGGAGGAAGACTGGATTGAACAGGGAGTCAAAGAGGCTATTTATGTTAGAAGGGAATGACCATCCCTGAAATGGGGGGGGGGTGCGAAGAGTACATCTCTCACCATCTTACAATGTTGCGATTGCAAACCAACCTGATCTCACAGAAATATAAGTTAAATGACCATGACCTCTTAACACTCGCATCATGTGGTGTTGGCACGTAATTTTTTAAAATTACGAGCCGGCACCACGGAAACAATGCCAAAGGAAAGTCAGTTACGATCCATTGTCGTGCCGGGCACACAAATTTCCTGATTCAACAACATCATGCAATGAGCGGTGTTTAATATTTTGTAGTTAACAACATTTTATTTTATTGTTATTTTTATTGTAATTTGACTGAATTTATTATGGTGCCTTAGTTACGATCTTTCGTTCTCTTAAACCCTCACCCTAACCTCATTATATCAAAATGAGTTATATCTCACACAATTAAGTGTTTTTAGAGAACAAAAAAAAATCGTAACTAAGGTACTATAATGCGAGTATTAAGAGGTCATGGTCATTTCACGTATTTCTGTTGTTACAAACATTCCCAAATCCTCTGTGAATAGTACACATAGCCATTGAAACTCTAGTTAATCGTCACGCCCATATTTGCATATGAAACTGGTCATCGGTTTTGCTCGTTATGCAACTGTATTGTTTATAAGGGTGGGGAAACCTGCAGTCAGTTTAGACTGAGAAGGTCACTTAGATGAGCGATGAAACATCTGTCAGTAGACGTATCTAGATGAACTGATTCAACCTCCTCTTGATTAAATGCAATTCCTGATTTTGGCCTGCCTTTAAGGATGCTCTTCGTCCTAGTCGTGATTTAGAAGGAGTGGAAGGAGAGGCTCAGTCCGGGGCAAGATGGCACCCGGGGTTCAGCTTTTAATCAAAGCAGCAGCTGTGATCAGTCTGTGGTGAGGTGGCAAAGTGTGCCTACCCCTGGGTAATCAATTTGCAATAGCAGATGGATGCGCACAGGGGCACACTGCTATGGCTGGCAACAGATGTTCTAAACAAAATATGAAGAAATTTTCTTCTTTCTCGCTTTCTTTTTCTATCTTACTCCAAACAAAATCGGAAAAAAGATTTTTCTATCTATCTATCTATCTATCTATCTATCTATCTATCTATCTATCTATCTATCTATCTATCTATCTATCTATCTATCTATCTATCTATCTATCTATCTAAGTATTGAAAAATATCACGTTCTTTCTTTCTTTCTTTCTTTCTTTCTTTCTTTCTTTCTTTCTTTCTTTCTTTCTTTCTCATTCTATCATTGTCATTTTCACTCTTTTCTGCCAGGTCCTGCTGTTAAAATCAATTATTTCTACGTTTTGTCTCACAACTACAAGGCCTCTCCTTTTTCTTCATTTTCTTTCCCTTTTCTCTCCTTTTCCGGCGGTGCACATGCAGCTTCTGCTATGGGCTATGCTTGGCAAATTGTGGTCACTCACTCATTATGGATGACCTGAGAGGGGTGTTTAGTAGGGCCCAGTCCACCTACACGCGCAGCACAGGTGCGCTGTGGGTCTGGACGGTTTCAACCACTGCTGGAACATCTGATAAAAATATCTCCCACAGAAGTGCCAGTAGCAGACAGGTGGACACAAATGGGCTAATGTTGGCTGCCCTCCACAAAAAGTTTCCTGAAACACGGACACTGATGAATAGCAATTAAAACATTAACAAGTGAATGGATGGACCTATAACTGCATCAACGATGCAAGAGAAAGAATGCAGAGGAGCAAAAATCCAACAAGGTCAAGTCATTAAGTGTACACACCCAGATTTGTTCAGATCAGCCATCTTGAACGTTCATCAAAACACAGATGGCCACGTGCCTGTGCTTCCATGAAACCCCTGTATGTGAGATCCATGGATTTGCCCCCCTCTTGGCCCAAGCCGTCTGGCAGCCATCTCTTAACCTTCCACCCAAATACTTTTCAATGACTCTAAATGTTTCATCATTGAAAGGGGAGGTTGTGGAGTTAGAAAACAACGAGACAGGAGACGTGAGAGTAGACGTAGTCGAGGTAGTTTACTAGCTCCAACTTTTCATGTCATATATTCGACAACGACACTGAACTCTCTGGACCGGAAGCGGAAGTGCATTCTCTCTTAGGTGAATGTCTCTAGTTATATAGATGTGGGTCACCACACAGGCCCCCCCAGAATTCACCTACACAAAACAATGCAAAACAGCAAAAGCGCAACTCATGAACATAAAAATAGACTCTACAACAGAACAGTCAATGACAGAGTGCAAAGTCACGGGGAAAACAAGTGACGAGTCGGGGGGTGGACCCTGCGGCCATAACGGCTGCGCTTCACAGGAGGGGAAACAGATGGGGCCGAAACCCGGGCCATAGGCGGGGCCGAAGCAGGAACAGAGGCAGGTGCCGGGGCCGACCTAGGAGGGCGTCCCCGCCGCGGGGGTAGGGCCAATTGCATTGGCTCCCCAATGTCCAAGTGAGCAGGCTTGAGACGGTCTATAGCGACCCGCTCCGGCCTGCCCCCCATGTCCACCACAAAGTTCTTATCCCCCGCCTCCAGGACGCGGAAGGGCCCGTCGTATGGGGGCTGCAGCGGGGACCGATGGCTGTCGTGCCTAATGAAGACGTACCTCGCCGATGGCAGATCCTTGGGGACGTAGGACCGGGGGAGGCAGTGTTGAGACATCGGAACGGGAGCGAAGGCACCGGCAGCGCTCCGGGACGCGCGGCCGACCAGGGAGTCGTAGCATCCGGAAGAAACTCCCCCGGAACTCGCAGGGGCTGGCCATACACCAGCTCAGCGGAGGAGGTCTGGAGGTCTTCCTTCGGGGCCGAACGCAGGCCGAGCATGACCCATGGGAGCCGGTCCATCCAGTCGCAGCCAGTGAGGCTTGCCCGCAGAGCGGCTTTCATGTCCCGATGGAACCGCTCACAAAGTCCGTTGCTCTGCGGGTTGTACGCCGTAGTGCGGTGGATCTTCATCCCCAGGTGCTCAGCGACCGCCGTCCAGAGCTCCGAGGTAAACTGGGAGCCCCGGTCGCTCGTGATGTCACCCGGTGTGCCGAAACGGGCCACCCAGCAGCCGATGAACGCCCGTGCTACCTCTGCTGCCGTCGTGGAGGACAAGGGAATAGCCTCTGGCCACCTGGTGGCCCTGTCCACAATAGTGAGGAGGAACGTATAACCACGGGAGGGGGGCAGGGGACCCACCAGGTCAACATTGACGTGGTCAAACCGCCTCTCTGGAACCACAAACGGCGCCAAAGGGGCCTTGGTATGGCGGTGCACCTTGGCGCGTTGGCACGCCACACAAGAGCCGGCCCAGGCTCTAACATCCTTACGGAGCCCAGGCCAAACAAACTTGACGCTCACCAATTTGGTCGAGGCCTTCACTCCCGGGTGGGAAAGGCCGTGGACGGTGTCGAAAACTCGGCGCCGCCAGGAATTAGGCACCAGGGGGCGCGGTTGACCGGTGGAGATGTCACAGAGGAGGGTGGTGTTGGCCGCGTCGAACATCACGTCCTCCAGCCGTAGCGCCGTAGGGGTCGACCGGTAGTCTTGAACGGTCGCGTCCTTGGCTTGGTCCGCTGCCATAGCGGCGTAGTCGAGTCCCAAGTGAACGGCGTTAACAACCGCCCGTGAAAGGCAGTCGGCGACGGAGTTATCCTTGCCCGACACGTGTTGTATGTCCGTGGTAAACTCGGAAACCGCCGCGAGATGACGCTGCTGACGCCCAGACCACGGTTCTGAGGTTTTGGCCATACAGAACGTCAGCGGTTTGTGGTCCACGAAAGCGGTGAACTGTCGGCCCTCCAATAGGAACCTAAAGTGTCTGGTTGCGAGGAAGAGACCCAGTAGTTCCCTATCAAAGGTGCTGTATTTGCGCTCGCTCTCACGGAGTTGTTTACTGAAGAACGCCAACGGCTGCCAGCCCCCCCCCACCCACTGCTCACACACGGCCCCCACGGCGTAGTCGGAGGCATCCGTTGTAAGGGCTATGGGGGCGGCAGGCGACGGGTGAGCTAGCAGCGCAGCGTTGGCCAGCGCGGTCTTGGCGGCCACAAAAGCCTGGTCCATCCCCGAAGACCAGTCCAGCTCGTCCTTAGACTTCTTACCCCGCAGGGCCTCATACAGGGGACGCATGATGTGGGCGGCACGGGGCAGGAAACGGTTATAAAAGTTCACCATGCCCAGGAATTCCTGCAGCGACTGTACAGTGCGGGGGCGGGGGAACATGGTGACAGCCTCAACCCTGGCAGGGAGGGGAACGGCCCCCTGTGGAGTGATGTGGTGCCCGAGGAAGGTGATGGACGACTCCCCGAACTGACACTTAGCTGGGTTGATGATGAGGCCGTGTTCGCTGAGCCTGTCAAACAGCTGTCTGAGGTGCGTCATGTGTTCCTCCGCCGACGCGCTGGCCACGAGGATGTCGTCTAAGTACACAAACAAAAATGGCATGTCACGGAGCACAGAATCCATAAGGCGCTGAAACGTCTGCGCCGCCCCTTTAAGGCCGAAAGGCATACGTAAAAACTCAAAGAGCCCAAAGGGTGTGATGACAGCCGTTTTTGGGACATCCAGTGGGTGGACCGGCACTTGGTGATACCCCCGCACTAAGTCGATTTTGGAATAGATGGCAGCGCCCGCCAGGTGGGTAGAGAAATCTTGTATGTGCGGTATGGAGTACCGGTCGGGGGTCGTGGCATTGTTTAGGCGACGGTAGTCCCCGCACGGGCGCCAACCCCCGTTGGCCTTAGTAACCATGTGAAGAGGGGAAGCCCACGGGCTGTCAGAACGGCGGACAATGCCGAGGCGCTCCATAGTCGAAAACTCCTCCCTGGCTATTGCGAGCTTGGCCGAGTCGAGGCGTCGGGCCCGGGCGTAAACTGGGGGCCCCACTGTGGTGATATGATGTTCCACGCCGTGCTTGGCCACCGCCGAGGAGAAGGTGGGTGTGGTGAGCTCGGGGAAATTTGCGAGCAGGCGTTGGTATGGATCCCCGGTGGAGAGTGTGTTAGCGAGGCACAGCGCTCCAGCGCCCCCAAGCGTGCAGGGGTATGACGCAAAAGAGACGGCATCAATCACGCGACAGTTTTTAACATCCACCAGCAGGTTGAAAGCACAGAGGAAATCCGCACCTAGGAGCGGGGTGGATACAGCAGCCATCACAAAGTCCCAGCCGAAACGTCGGCCGCCAAAACACACGTCCACATGTCTGATACCGTACGTCCGAATGGACGTGCCGTTGGCGGCGTCCATCTGGGGGCCGTGACTGTCGGTCATTGTGTCCACAGCTTGTGCTGTAGTATGCTGCGTTGAGCGCCAGAGTCAACCAGCAGCCGCCGGCCCGACAAGGAGTCTCTGATGAACAACAGCTTGCAGTCACGGCCGGCGCCCATAGCCGTTAACAAGCGCCGGCCTTGGCGTTTCCCTGAACCCTGTAACTGCAGGGTTTGCGACACCGTTTTGCTTTTGCCCCAAACCTGGCATGGTAATAACAGAGCCCGTCGTCAGGTTGGCGGCGGGCTGTCACCGCAGCCGCGGTGTCCATATAGTCGTACACAGGTGGTGGTGGGGCGGTCTGGTGGGGTAGCAGGGCATGCACAAACTGTTGCCGGTTGGCCAGGAAAACCCTGTCTGCTTCAGCAGCCAGAGAACGGTAGTCCTTGGAGGCGGCGAGAGGAGAACTGGCCAGTGCTGTGCGTACAGGTGCGGGGAGCTGCCTCAGAAAAACGTGTGTGAAAAGAAAGGCCGGATCAGCCGATCCCAGCACAGACAGCATTTTTTCCATTAAATCAGACGGTTTGCCGTCGCCGAGGCCATTCGGGGACAGTAAACGGTCTGCCCTCTCCAGCTCCGACAGTTCAAATAGTTTCAGGAGGAATGTCTTTATAGCATCGTACTTGCCAGCAGCTGGCGGAGCTTCCAACAGTGTCATTGCTCGCGCCGTTGTCGATGCGTCTAACGCCGCCACTACGTGGAAGTACTGCGTTGCATCCTGCGTTATCCCTCTCAGCTGGAACTGGGCTTCCACATGTTGAAACCACGGCCGTGGATTATGCTGCCAAAAGTCGGGTAGCTTCACAGTAGCGGTGTAAATGCTAGCGTTAGCAATAGCCATGTTGTTAGCACCGGCGTCGTCGTTGTCAAACATACTCGTATTAGTTGTTCGATCACGTCGGGGTCACCAATGTGGAGTTAGAAAACAACGAGACAGGAGACGTGAGAGTAGACGTAGTCGAGGTAGTTTACTAGCTCCAACTTTTCATGTCATATATTCGACAACGACACTGAACTCTCTGGACCGGAAGCGGAAGTGCATTCTCTCTTAGGTGAATGTCTCTAGTTATATAGATGTGGGTCACCACAAGGTAATAATTTCCACTGTGCTTGTCACACGCACGGAGTTTTGATAGATGACGACACGGTGCTCGCCAGTCATGTCCATCCATTCTAATTAAGACTTTGTGTCCCGCGGTACAGGCACGGCAGGGAGCTGGGCACCGGAGGGAGTGTCCGATCAGGGAATGGGGAGGAGTGATGAGGGGCCCGGTGGTACCAAACAGGTGCTGGCATGTTGGTTTCCCAGATGGACCTCCTGCTGTTGTCAGGCTAAAGGGGTATGCAATCGGCCATACACAACAAACCAACAAAAGGGATGTTGTAATGGTTTAGGTCCGTGTGTCTTGTCTGATGCAGTGGAAGACGAAGGCAAAAGTCATATCCACACAGGTGTTGGGATTTCACAAATGCTCGTCGTTTTTTAACTACACATCAACCTTACCAAGCCCGGTTGTACGGCTACTATTTTATCATACATGAACAAAACAGAGGCCACACGTAACCTAAACGTTACTGTTGAGTTGAGAGGCAAAATAAACAGGAGCTCGGCGTGCGCACTGCTCAACTGATTCAAGGCATAAACAAAGGCGCTGTCTAATGTCGTCACTCCTAGGCGACACAGTACACCCCTGTCTTAAAGGTACATTGCACAATTTCGACTGTTACAATGTGCAGCCCTGACTTCGCGAGTTTACCTATTATGCATAGCGGAAGCCGGTTATGCTCTTCCGACTGAATACTTGTTTACATTTGCGTAGCTACCGGGTGTAATGTTCTGTGCCCTCTGGCTATGTTAACTTATAACATTAATAAAGCAAGGACGACTTCTCTCGTGCTGGGTGTTTATTCATCGACCGGATTCCGACTGACGTTGTTACGTACATCACGTGACTTTGTTGTGGCGCTACGGAAAGCCGTAAGGGACATTAGCAAATCAAATATTACTAGCAAATATTACATCTCCCTTTTTCTGAAAAGTGCTGCTTTCTCTGCAGAGATACAGACCACGTTGAGCACGTTTATAAGCGAATACAATCTTAATAAGAAAGAATATGAAAGTGGAACTCTTATATAACTGGACTGCAACAAAGTAGTGTAAAACATTTCCTTCACTGTCTAAATGTGACACCGTAATAACATTTCATCTTTTTTTTTCATTTCATTACTGGTAACTGCAAACAGCAGGTAGGTACACAAGGTAAGTGAACGCTGTAAATATTTCTTTTCAAAACATAGCAGGTATAGTACAGGTTGGTGTAAAATTATCTTTTTTTAACATTCATAAGTCAAGGATTTGTCTTGGTTTGATCGTGCGACCTGACCTCGTGGTGTAACCAGGCTGTGTGTCTGGTTGTCGCTGATTGTTCGTGTCTGGAGGTTCAGCATGCTCTTGCTGATGGGCTTGTGTGTTGTTGTTAGCGCTGGTAACAGTCTGCTGTGAAGTGTGTGTGTGTGTAGTGTGAGTGTTCACTCTGCTTTGTCGCAGGTGTTGACGGTTGCGTTGGTAGATCTGACCTTCTTTGGTTTGGATGTGGTAGCTCCTCTCTGTGTTCGCTGGTCTTTCCACAGTTGCAGGTCTCCAGGATCCATCCTCCTGCCGGAAGCGGATTGGTGTGCCTGCGGGCAGGTGGGGCAGAGGTTTGGCTGTTCGGTTGTAGTATGCCTGCTGGCGCTGTTGACATACCTCTCTCCTTTTGTGAACATCCTCCTGACTGGCGATCTGTGGCTGCAGGTGTTTTGCTGTTGATGGGAGAATGGACCGCAGCCTCCGACTCATCAGTAGCTGTGCCGGTGATTTCAGGTTGTCCACCGGTGTGTTGCGATACTCCAGTAAGCTCATGTAGGGGTCTTTGTTCTCAGCTTTGGCTTTGTCCAGGATGCGTTTGGCCGTCTGGACAGTCTTCTCGGAGAGGCCGTTGCTCTGTGGGTAGTGGGGGCTTGTGGTGGTGTGTGAGAAACCCCATGTCTGTGAGAAGTTGCGGAACTCACCAGAGCTGTAGCACGGACCGTTGTCGCTGATGATAGTCTCGGGGATTCCGTGTCGAGCCATTGCTGCTTTCAGCTTCATGATGACGGCAGATGAGGTGCAGCTGTAAAGTCTTTCTAGCTCGAAGAATCTGGAGTAGTAGTCCACAGTGACTATGAAGTCCTGTGAGTTCCATGTGAATAGGTCTGTGCCTATCACTTGCCACGGCCGCTCGGGTATGGCGTGTGACATCATTGGTTCCTTTGCATTTGCGCTGCGCCGTTCTTGGCATATGCTGCAGTCTGCTACCGCATCCTCGATCTGTTTCCCCATGCCAGGCCAGAACAGTAAGTCTCTTGCTCGGCATTTGCTTTTTTTCACGCCAAGGTGGCTGGCATGGATGCGCTGTATCATGTCCTTGCGAAGCTTTTGGGGGACAATGATTCTCTCACCTTTGAACAGGATACCGTCCATTTCTGAGATTTCTGCTCTGTGGTTCCAGTATTCCTGGATGCTGGGCGGGCACTTTTTCTTTGTGTCTGGCCAGCCAGTGAGTGTGGCTCGTCTGAGTGCGGTGAGCTGTGGATCTTGCGCTGTTTCCTCCATATTCAGTGAGTCTGTGTATTGCTGGTTTCAGTGTCACATTTTTGAACAGCGCCTGGAACAGGTTGGTGGGAATAGTATTGGCCTGTGCCCCAGTGTCTAGTTTAAACTTTACCTTCTGTGGAGGTGTGCCAATTCCAACCTCTACGTAAGCCTGCTCGTTGCTTTTTCCGTTGTTCTCTATTGAGATGCAGTCTATGTACAGCTCTGTCTGTTCTCCCACAGCGGTGCTCTCCACTGTAATGTTGTCGAAGTACAGTTCTTCCTGCTCTCTGTCAGTGGTGTACTCTTCTGGGTTCTCTCCGACGGCATGTACTGTGCCGCGGTAGTACTTTGTCTGTCCCTGGGAGCTAGACTTGCATACTTTAGCAAAATGATTGAGCTTCTTGCATTTAATGCATTGTTTACCCTTAGCTGGGCAAGTGGCTTTAGCGCCGTGTAGCCCTCCACAATAGCTACACGCCCTAGCGGCGGTGCTAACGTTACCCTCCCTTTGTCTGAAGTTAGCGTTAGCTGCTTTGGGTGCGTTCGGTTTGTAAGTCTTTCTGCCTATTGCGTGCACCGTTTCATGTGTGCTGCCCTGGCCCATAGACTTTAGCTGTTGCTTTGCTAGCTCGTGTGAGCGGGCTACATCTATGGCCTTTTCTAGCGTTAGCTCAGCTCCCTGGCTAAGTAGCTTTTCTCTCACTCTGGGTGAGTTGGTGGCAAACACGATGCGGTCCCTGACCATCTCGTCGGCATTTGGGTAGCCACAGTCTTTGACTAGGAGCTTTAGCTCAGTTACAAATTGTTCGAAGGATTCACTCTCTCCCTGCATCTTTTCATGAAATTTATATCTGGCATAAATCGGGTTTGCTTTGGGGGTGATGTACTCAGTGTACTTATCGTAGTACGTTTCTAGCTTCTTGGCTTGTTCTCCGCTGAGTGTCCAAGTGTTGTGCACATCGCGCCCTTTTTCCCCTATCCAGAGCAGGAGGTAGCTGCATTTCTCCTCTTCGTTCTTCCCGCGCAGGGGGCCCTTGAACATTAGCTCCGTTGTTTGTCGAAATCGTCTCCATGCTTCAGGTAAGTTCGCCGATTCCCAGTCCATCCGTGGAGCTGGAACGCCGTACGAATCCATATTGGGTATTTAAACTCCGCTACTCTGACACCATGTAATGTTCTGTGCCCTCTGGCTATGTTAACTTATAACATTAATAAAGCAAGGACGACTTCTCTCGTGCTGGGTGTTTATTCATCGACCGGATTCCGACTGACGTTGTTACGTACATCA
The DNA here is from genome assembly GCF_029633865.1 of Lampris incognitus. Classification (NCBI taxonomy): domain Eukaryota; kingdom Metazoa; phylum Chordata; class Actinopteri; order Lampriformes; family Lampridae; genus Lampris; species Lampris incognitus. The sequence continues at coordinate 43,068,034 of NC_079220.1, read as the reverse complement.
CGTGACTTTGTTGTGGCGCTACGGAAAGCCGTAAGGGACATTAGCAAATCAAATATTACTAGCAAATATTACACCGGGGACGTTGTAAAAGCCGGGGTTCAGCCATGGATGAGGTACAAATGGACAAAAAACGGAAGTGGATACACACCAAAGATGTTTTAAAAAGTCATGAGGACACTACTGTAACAGTGCCTCACCCGTCACTTCTCACGGAGTGGATAGATGACATGAGACAGTGGCCCGATGTTAGCCATCCATCCATTATCTAAACCGCTTATCCTGCTCTCAGGGTTGTTAATTACCGTGTGTTTTCTGAAGGTGTTGATGGCGAAGAATTACGCAATTACAAAAGCACGGAGGCATATAATTACCTGCACAGTAACACAATAGGCAAAGTCCTGTTACTGAAGGCAGCAGCAGAGCCCAGCCAAAGCGTCAATCAAGCGACACACACAGCCTCCTCGGAGGAGGAGGTCGGTCATAGCCCAGATAGAGCTCCGGATCGGGGTGCAGTTCTGTGGGCTTTTTATTAACAAAGTGTAAGGAGCAAACATACACTCTCTTCGGAGGATATTTCAGTCTCAAAGCCGCAAGCCACGCTACTTTGCGTCCCTCATTCATTGGCATGGAGTGCAAGGTGTAAGGTGCGGGACACGGGCATTTTTGTTGAAGTTGTTTATAGACATTTCTGACAAAATCTTCAACTTCCTTGAATTGTTGTGGCAACAACAGCACAAGTTGAACCCGAGCTCGTTTTTAAGCTCATTTCAAGAACAAGAACAATAATTTATAAATTATCTAATTACTGTAACGTGGCCTTGGACTAATTGTGGATATTTACAGTGGCCCTGAAGTGCAAATCACAGCAGCATTTCACAAAACGGCACTGAGGGGCAGAACACAACGACATTTCAGATTAGGGAAAGGGTAGGACCATAGACTATATGTAGGACAGCACCTCTCGTTCGTTATTGGACAGAATCCTAGCCCATCGATGTCATTTCCTGTTTGTAATTCTGGATAAGGTTTCAACCACTGATCTAAAAAAAGACTGGATCGAGCAACTAGCGATATGAAGTGAAGCCGACATGGGCGACTTGGCGGCCATCTTAGGTAGACCAAGAAGCGATCAAATTGCATTAGAATTGCCAGCTAAAATGTTGAGTTGCGGCGCATACCAGTGCTCTAACCGCACAGGGTCGAAAAAAGTTGCAATTCAGATAATACAACATTTCACAAGTAAGTACCCTTTTTATTTGACTCTTGCATTAAAGATGCCATAGCAACTGCTGTTTTAAGATGCCTTGATTTGTCAAAATGTTTTTCCCGAGCTGGCCTCAGACGAGTGCGTGAAAGAATGACACAGAGCGTGCCGCTCGCAAGGGAGAGAGCGGTGCGTCCTGGCTTCATCAGGCCGTTGCTCGCCATCGCTTGCAACACGCTAGCTCGCTACCTAAGAAAATGGCAGTATACTAGGCTACTTTACGATCACCTATATGTGCAAGCAAGACTATTAAACTTTCTAATGAGTCTGTTTTTTTGTAAACAACAGAGTCTCATATTCTCATGTTCTGCAATCATGATCTTACATTTACATTTAGAAGTTTTGTCAGCTGTTTTCGCAGCTTCTTGCCAGCTAGCTTTGCAGTGCATTCTTTGCCAAGATGATGCAGTCGTATCTTGCAATAATTACAACATTACTTTCATAAGATTAAAAACATGATTATCCGTGACAGCAGTGTCGAACATGTGAGGAGCCAGCTCGGGATTTTTTTTTGACAAATCAAGGCATCTTAAATCAGCAGTTGCTATGGCATCTTGAATGCAAGAGTCAAATAAAAAAGGGTACTTACTTGTGAAATGTTATATTATCTGAATTGCCACTTTTGTTCGACCCTGTGCGGTTAGAGCACTTGTATGCACCGCAACTCGGCATTTTAGCTGGCAATTGCAATGCAATTTGATCGTTTTTTGCTCTACCTAAGATGGCGCCGATCAAGTTCAACTGGCCTTCATAAATTGGTGGCACGGAATTATGGGTTGCGCGATCCAGTCTTTTTTTTTGAGATCAGTGGTTTCAACATGTTAATACTGAGGAGACGGGGTGGCTACTCTTCAACCGGCGTCAGAAGGACCATTTTATCAGAGCTGCGCGGACCTGGACAGCCTTTGAGATACAGAACTATGTGGTTGACTTTAAAGTAGAAACACAGCGTCTGTGTTAAAATGGAGACGGTAACGCGAATGCTTCGCGAACTGATCCCACGTGGAACCTTGTCGCGGACACGTCGTAGGTTTGCTAGACGCACGTACTATTCTATGGGTCCAAATTACTTGTGGCATGTAGACGGGTATGACAAATTTAAACCGTTTGGCATTGCGATATCTGGCTGTATTGACGGGTTCTCCCGCAGAATCACGTGGCTCAAATGTGGACCAACAAACAACAACCCCGAAGTAATAAAAAAACAACTTCATTGACTGTATTAAGTTAATAATCAGCTAGCTTGAAATTAGCTAAATGTAGGCTAGCCTAGTATTTTAAAACAGGGCTCACTCCGATATTCCTTGGGCTAACTGGTGTAACCTATTTTTATGGACTTGCCTGTCAGTGATTTTAAGTTCCTGTTATAAGCTGTTGCCAGAGTATATGCCTTGAGCTCTTATTTTGAAGGCTGAAGAGAGAGCGGAAGTGCTGTACGCAGTGTTGTTGCTGTGGAGTTCTGTTGGGGGAAGAATCCAAATAAAGTGGCCCTCGTGTGAAAGTGGAACCTCCGTATTTGTTATTTTATAGTTTCATACAGTATAGGCGACATCTACAAACCCTCGGTTACATTGGTGGCAGCGGTGGGATGCTTGTGCCAACGTCCCGCAAAAGAAAGACGTTTAAATTACCGAAAAGAAAGGTTCGGAGAGTCAGTTAGCTTCTCAGTTAGCCTCAGCTAGCAACGGCGGAGCTTCGTCGTGTCGGAAACCCGGCGCGGTGTGTGCACGAAGACTTCACTCATCTTGCTGCTGTCTTCTGAGAATAATTGAGTAGCAACATGTGCAAATACGAGGATCCGCTGGACTATAATGACAGAGAGCGACGTGGAGAAAAGCCGTTCGCCAGCAACGTGAGAATTGAACTCCCGCCGCCATTTTCCGGGGAGGAAAAACAAAGTTTCGCCTGCTGGGCCAGACAATACGAAGTGGCGGTGAAGGCACTGGTTGGAGGCACTGGCGATGACTTTGACTATGAACTGGTGAGGATTTTACCAACGCGTCTAACAAAGGCAGCTTTTCTGCTATGGGATAGCTTGCCAGCTGCCGTTCAGGCGGATTACGCTAAGGTAAAGGAAAAATTGCAGGAGGCTTTCAGACAAAGACATTTTCTTGACTGTTTCAGAGCAAACCTCTCTGCCCGCCTCCGTGCTCCCAGAGAGAGTCTGGAAGTATATGCAGCAGAAATAAGCAAGCTAGTTCAAGAGGCATTCCCAGGCTATGGTGATATAGCTTAGAAAGAGGAGAAATTTCGCAGATTTGTGGCTGGACTTGACCCGCTAAATGTCACGAGCAGGGAGCTACTGATTTGGCTGAGGCCCTTACCATTGCTGGCCGGTGTGAGATGGCCCGAGAGGCCCTAAAGATGGACTATGTCAACACCCACGTACGCCAGTCTCCCACTGAAAGCAGTGCAGCGGCTATGGTGCACTCCATATCTGATGGGAGTGGTTTGTACAGAGCTATGGATAGACTTACTGCGAATATGAGGGAAATGAGGATGGAAATGAAACAAATGGCAGAGGAAAACAACCGACTGCGATCCAGCTGCTGGAGAGATGAACGGAAAGCCCCTCACCCAGTATGTGGAGGTCAGTGTCAGTGTACTTGCGGGGAGCAGGGCTGTCGGTCTCGCACATGGGGTGAACAGAGAGGGCGTTCACCTGACCATGGCTGGCGCGAGCGGCGAGCAGAAGGAGGCCCCAGGGAGAAACAGGACTACTGGACCCCCTGCAACAACCGAGCCAACTCCACAAGTTGGCGGGGTCCCAGACCTGCTAGGAGCCCCTCTAATGAGGAAACACAGAGACGGCGAGGCATGCATTTTCTCTCCCCCAAGAGGGAAGACTCAGCAAACCAGTCGGGAAAAGAGATGTAGCTGATGTTGCGGCCCAAACACCAGCTACAGAGCCTGTGGGCCCTCTGGAGGGAGGAATGCTTATCCCCTCCCCGAGTAATGCCATGACATCAGACAAGACAGAGCAGCGAACCTCATACGTGAGGGGAAGCATTGAAGGGACTAAAATTAACATATTGGTCGATTCAGGGGCAACCGAGTCGTTTATCAGTGACAATTTCCGCATGTCTGTTCCAGCCCTGCACAAGCAGCCCCTAACAGTGGACCTTATTGCTGTGCGGGCAGTGAATGGACAGATGCTTGACACACTGGGTACCATAACAGTCACACTGCGTCTGGGGAAGACCTCCCGGCAGCATGTTTTCCACGTCATTAGGGAGTCCACACAAACAGTGCTGCTGGGCCTGGACTTTCTTGTCACAAATCACGCCCTCCTGGATTATGCCCGTGGCAAACTGTAGCTATGGGACACTGTACTTCCACTTCTGAGTGGCAAAGACCTGATTCCTGAGTGTTGAGACCCTGGATGCACTGGCGGGCTCCCTGTGGTTCAGCACGTTGGACTTCTCTAATCGATACTGGCAGGTCGAGGTCGCTGAGGGAGACAGGGAGAAAACTGCCTTCACAACGGGCCGGGGCCTCTATCAGTGGCGGTCGATGCCAATGGGCCTTACTAACTCACCTGCAACATTCCAGCGCATGATGGAGCTGGTGCTCAGAGGACTCCCATGGCAGGTGTGTATGGTGTACCTCGATGACATTCTAATATACAGCCCCACCTTTTAGGACCATCTCTCCAGTTTGCACGAAGTTTTCTCCAGGATTCAGGTAGCCGGCCTCAGGCTGAATTCTAAGAAGTGTCACCTGGCTCGAGATCATGTAGTGTTCCTGGGACATGTTGTTTCTCGCCACGGCTTACAGCCCGACCCTCGAAACACAGATAAAGACAGAACCTGGCCCACACCACAGAATCCAACCGAAGTGAGAGCATTTGTGGGCCTTTGCTCTTACTACAGACGCTTTGTTAAAGACTTTGCCCAGCGTGCAGCTCCTCTGCATTTAATCGCACCCTCATTGACCAGCTGGCCAAATCATTGCTCGCCTGTGGTGGTGAGTGGGACGATTATATGAAACAGGTGGCTTTCGCCTATAACACATCTGTTCATGCCTGCACCAACTACACTCCGTATTATCTAACTCACGGACGGGAGGCTCGTGGATAATGGTGACTATTTTACTCATCTGAAGTCATTCAAATGCAGGAAATCAGTTCGCCCCGTCTCCTCAGTCCTAATTCTTACAAACATGATTTCAGGGTTGACCAGGACATTTTAATGTCATGAAATATTCCCGTATAAGCTCAATCTCCTTTTCCATACTAAATTCAAAATTCGTGCAAGGACACTGGTGAGGATTCTGTCCAATCACAAACGAGAAGTGCTGTCCTACCTAAGTGCTGTCCTATCCTTTCCGTAATCTGAAACGTCGTTGTGTTTTGCCCCTCAGGGCCGTTTTCTGAAATGCTGTTGTGATTTGCATTTCAAGGCCACCGTAGATATTGCTGACAAGGTGGCACGATCAGCGGAGGCACCGGAAACAGAAAACCGGTAAGCGTCAGTAGTCATCTGTAGTCAAGTAGCGGAGGCTGGCAAGATGGCGGACTGAGCAGGCATACTTGCTAGAGCGTAGGCTAAAGTTTCTCAGTAGTATTAAATAAGGATTTTTTTCCCGCCTCAAAGAAGTTTTGGATTACGAGTCTAAAAATGCCAAACAAAGGAAAGGAAGTGAAATCTAGGAAAAAAGATAAAGATGTGACAAAGAACACCGAAGCTAGCAACAAGGATGGTGTACTGGATGTGCTTCTACTCCATGACTACGTGATGGAGGCTACTAATGCCGGGCCCGTTAAACGAAGTGTCGACAAGCTAGAATATTCCCCATTAAACACACCATCTAAGGGCTGCCATATTCGGAAATGGGTAAAGCCAAACGAGGAATCTGCAATTGAGTCCGTTCTGACTGCAATAAACACCCTGGGCACCAGATTTGATAAACACGGAAAAAAACTGGAAGATATCAATACTCAGATTAAGGAGACTAGTACAATGATTGGCAGCCTGGCTAAAGCATTGGAATTTAATACGGCGGAACTCAAAGAATGCAAAATTAAAGTAACTTCTTTAGAAGAGAAAGTGGCAGCTCTGGAAAAAGAAAACACCGGTCTTAAATAAAGAGTGGACGAACATGAAAGGTACAGCAGACGGTGGAATCTGAGAATAAAAGGCATGAAAGAAATGGTAAATGAAAACAAAGGAAGAGGTGAAGTCCTGAAGACTACTCAAGAAGGTTGCACCGTAATGAGCACAGAACATGGATGAGATGGTAGACACTGTTCATCGGGTGGGGAGAAAGGAGGAGAAGAGAACACACCGGGTCATTATCCAATTTGTCAAACGTCAAAACAGAGATGGGATTTGGAGAATGACGAAGGAGTCGGAAATATGCAGGAAAGCGGGAGTTCGCTTTACAGAAGACCTAACCATGGCAGATAAACAGGCTAGAGAAGCTCTTTGGCCTCGGATACAAGAAGCGTATAAATCCCCCAAGGCACGGCGAACACAAGTAGCTTTCTTGAACAGGTTTAATGAAGTCTCCAAATCTCCACCAACACCGTGAAAACTGTATAGATGAAACAATACAATTAGCACAATTAACATAAAATCAGACCGCACATAACGTGGGCTACACATAGCATACATAACATACCTAGCATATAGCTAGCAAGAAATTCAGCTAAATAATATCCAGGAACAAAATATACCTCGTTGGCTGCATGCCAGAATGAGGGAATTGTCAGTGAAACTTGCAATGACCGCGAGCCATTTGACAGTCCATGCATCATCTTGTCAGGAAGCAGGCGGAAGTGAGTGACCGGAAAAGAGAGCGAAAGTACGTCTCCTAAACAACGCGAGATCAGACTCAAACGTATAAATGGGAATAATCACAAATAAATCAAATCATGTGTCACTCAATAATCAATGAATAAACAATGTACAAACCAATCATGGAATAAATTATTAATATGAAATATAAATAACTATATATAAATTGTATATCAATTAAGTATCAATGAAATGTATCAATGAACTGTATGCACCATTATGGCTGCATTTACACTCCCACGAAATTACACAAACTTAACAGTATGTGGGATTTCTCAAAAACAATCTTATTGCAGGTACCATATCATCAAAGGATATTTCTCAAAGTTAGAAAGGTAAGTTTACAAGTAAGTTTTCTTCTTCTTTTTTTTCCAACATGTAAACTTCTGTATCATAGGTACCAGGTAAGTAAAATATATTTCTTTCAATGTGTAAAATAAATAAAACTGTTTCCTTTTCAGGGGTGAAAGGTAAGTAAGAAACTCACTGTAGTACTCTGTACTCTAATCTGCTTCTATCAAAGTAACGACTTTGTGTATAGGTCTTCCTAGATACATTGTGCTGGTTGTAGCTTTCCCTTTGCTATCGAATGTGGTATGGCTAACTAGCAGCTTCAGCTTTCTGACCCTACCATCTTGCCCTGGGTAGACGTCAGTGACTCTTGCTAGTCTCCACTCGTTGCTTGGTGTCTATTCGTCTTGAAGAAGGACAATGTCATTGACTTTTGAGTTCCTTCTGTTTTTAAACCACTTCTGTCTTGGTTGCAGGCTCAGAAGATATTCTTTCCTCCATCTTGTCCAAAACTCGTTGGCCAAATACTGGGCTCGGCGCCACCTCTTTTGTAGATAGAGATTTTGCTTGATGAATTGTCCAGGTGGGGGAAGAATGATTGTTGACTTCTCCCACCTTGCATTCTCTGTGGAGTGGACCCTTTTGCCAAAGAAACTTTGGGCCGGTGAACCAGTTTGAGGACTTAAGTTGGTCTGCAGTCAAACCTCGAGAGGCGTGATCCACGGGGTTGTCCTCAGAAGCAACATAGGACCACTGTTCAGGCTTTGTACTTGACTTGATTCTTTCGATGCGGTTGGCTACAAAGACTTGAAATCTTCTAGCATCGTTGTTTATGTAGCCAAGAACAACTGTGGAATCTGTCCAGAAAAACTCTTGTAGATCTTGGATTTCGAGCTCATTCTGGAGCATGTCGCTGGTTCGAACTGCAACAACTGCTGCAGCGAGTTCGAGTCTGGGTATAGTCGTGACTTTTGTTGGAGTAACTCTTGCTTTTCCGATTACGAGACAGCAGTGGACTTCATCAGATTCGTTGATGGATCGCAGGTAGGTACATTCGTCGTATCCTGAGACGCTTGCATCAGCAAAATGGTGAAGTTCATAGCTTTTGACGTCGCTGAAATCTGAAGGTATGTAGCATCTCTTGACGTGTGTCTCAGACAGACTGGGGAAGGTCTCTAAGCCAGGACTCCCACGGAGGTCTTAGGGCTTCTGGTAGTTCTTCATCCCAGCCGACTTTGTCTCTGCACATCTGCTGGAGAACTTGCTTCCCAACGAGGACGAAGGGCGCCACGAACCCCAGGGGGTCATATATAGAGGCTACGGTAGAGAGCATACTTCTTGTTAGTGGATGGGGCTTTACTTGGACTCTGAACTGGAAGGTGTCGGATGTAACGCACCACTCTACTCCAAGAGCTCTCTCCATATGTAGTACTCCGAAGTCCATGTCTTGTTCTTTGACTGCAGCACATTCTTCTTCTGGGATGCGCGCCATGACGTTCTTGCTGTTTGAGACGAACTTGTGTAGTCTCAACTTCCCAGTGCTGCAAAGGTCTCTTGACTCTGACGAGTTGTATGGCTTTATCTTAATTTTCCACACTTGCCAGACCGTCGTCCACATAGAAATCTCTTTGGATGAAGCGCCTGCTTTCTTCGCTGAACTGACCTTTTCCTTGTGCTGCCAGATGTTTGAGGCCGAAGTTGGCACAGCCAGGGGACGAGGCTGCCCCAAACAGTTGGACCTTCATTCTGTAGACTGATGGTGCTGTATCCATGCGGCCATTCTCCCACCATAAGAAGTGTAGATAGTCTTGATCATCTTTTCTTACTTGAAACTGGTGGAACATTTTTTCAACGTCGCACATGACTGCAACGGGACCCTTTCGTAAGCAGCACAGGACACCAACCAGTGCATTTGTCAGGTCTGGACCAGTGAGCAGATGGTTGTTGAGGGATGTTTCTTGGAACCGAGCAGAGCAGTCAAATACGACGCATATTTTTCCTGGTTTCTGCAGATGATACACTCCATGATGAGGTATGTACCAAGCCGGCCTGTTGTCGATTTCTTCCTCAGGGACTCTTTCTGCATCACCATGGGAGATGATATCCTCCATAAAGGTAATGTAATCCTTGTAGTAGTTTGAATCTTTCTTTAGTCTTCTTTCAAGACAGTTCAGGCGGTGTATCACACTTATATTGTTATTAGGTAGCTCTGGTCGTTCCTTTCTGAATGGTAAGGGCATCTCGTAGTGACCGTTCTCCGTTTGTGTGATGTTTTCTTTCAGTTTTGACAGGAACTTCAGGTCGTCTTGTGAGATGGGATTATCTTCTTTGGCTCTTTCTGAGAAGTCGGACTCGAGGACCTTGATGATGTCTGAAGTGGTCACTTCTTTCACTTTGATCCGGCTTACATAGTGTACTTCTGTTCGGAGGTTGATAGAAGACTCAACATCTGGTGTCACTTGTCTCACTACTATGCGATGACTCGTTCCGATGGCATCTCCGTAGTCTACACAGGGACTTCCACACCCCACAATGCTCCATCCTAGGTCCGTGCGTTGTGCGTAGGGCTGGTTTGCTTTGCCATATACGACTTCTCTTGGTAGAAGGGCTTGTGAGCAGTTGTACCTGATGAACAGGCCTACCTCACATTCTTGTAGAGGTGCTATCTTTTTCTGAAGGTGCTCCAGGTGGGACCAGGCTTTCGCTTTTTTGTTTGTTGGTATGTGAGCTCTGTTGGCTGGAATGAACTCCCGTGTATAGGCTGGTGGTAGGGAGATCTTCTTTCTGGAGTAGAAGCCACGGACTTGTAGATTGTTCACTCTTTGAGAGTTTACTGTTGTGGTTGCAGTCATCGTAGTGAGCTTGAGCTTGACTTGGTCTTTGTTGGCCTTTAGCGTTTCAGCTACTTCGCTTAGAATAAAGGTTGAGTCACTTTGAGAGTCCAGCAGCGCATACATGAGGACTTCTTGTTCTGGGCAGGTTTCAGATGAGAGCCAGACAGGAAGTAGTGCAGAGGTATGTGTGCCAGTCTCACCAACTATTGCTCTGTGTGAAGTAGCAGCTATGGGTTTTTCTCCAGGAGGTGATGATTCGGGTTCCTCTTTGTTTGGGCTTTGCTTTTCCTTGGCTTGTGGTGGCCTCTTGTCGCCTTTGGCTCTATCCGCGTGCAGGCAGGTAGGGTGCCGCTTGTGGCACACGTCACACTCACTGCTGATTCTCTAGGGAATCTTCTTTGTCACTAGCTTTATCCCTAACCTCACCGGTAGACTGCTCTGGACCTTCACTATCCCTAGTACTGTCTTTAACTTGATCAGTAAGCTGTCCTTGCTCTGACATCTTGTAAACGTGTTAATAGGTAAAGGTTAATGTAAATATGTAAATAAAATGAATCTGTCAATATAATAAATATGTAAGCCTTTTTAAACTTCCTGCTTGCTGTGTGATTATTTATGAATTTTATAATTGTTTCTCTAAAATAACCTTCACTTATGTAAACCCCTTTTTAGTTTAAATGCATCAAATAATATTGTTCAATGAAATTATACTTATACTTTAAACTTCAAAGCACACTTATTTCAAACATGCAAAAGGAATTCAGTCAGACCTTGTTATCTTGAAAATCACATCCAAATATAGGCTAGTCAATGAAAGACTTCAAAACGTGGTAAACTGGACCCCTAGCGGTTGCTTGTTGTTATTACTTTCAATCAACGCACATTTCACTCAAACAATTTATAGCACATTTACAAACGCTCTTTTCTTAGATCACTAACTTGTTAAGTGTCCAAGCTCTTTATGGCTTCGTTTTGCAAATAGACTTTATGCAATCTTCTTGCCTTTAATGTGTGTGTAAAATGCGAGCTAAGCTTAGCTTTAATTTGCGCCGTTTGCAGTCCCACGCGCGTTGGTGAAACAGACATCGGCGCCATCTTCAGTCCCACTTGCGTTGGTGAAACAGATCGAGTTTTCACTATAAACCCCCCAAGGCACGGCGAACACAAGTAGCTTTCTTGAACAAGTTTAATGAAGTTTCCAAATTTCCATCAACACCGTGAAAACTGTATACATGAAACAATACAATTAGCACAATTAACATAAAATCAGACCGCACATAACGTGGGCTACACATGGCTGTCAGGGTCTGTCACGTGTCAGTTTCCCGTTTTATTTTGATAGTCTTGTCTCTGTGTTCACGCCCTGTTCCCCATGTGATTACCTGTCCCCGCCCTTATGTGTTTCCCTTGTGCCTCGTTATCCCTTCCCTCCTGTGTGTATTTAACCTGTGCTCCCCTGTGCGTCAGTGTCAGATTCTCTTGTCTCCTAGAGCAGCATTCCAGTGTTTCATGTAAGGGCGTTTCCCCGTGTCTGACTATTTCGTTCCTGGTTTCCGAGTCTCCGTCTCCTGTTTTGGTACCGTCGCCTGTTTGTTAGTCCGCCTGGTTCTTGATGTCTTCTGCCTGCCGATTTTGTACCTCTGCCTATCTGATTGCCTTTCTGGATTTTGACCCTTGGCCCTTGGCCTGCATTTGTGTCCGCCAGTCTCTGTGTTCCTGACAGAACAATCTTGCCACGATGGACACAGCAGAGCAGGACTCCGTGCTCACTACCCTCGAAGTGCGGGAGCGCCGGCTCCGACAACAGGAGGAGAAGATTGAACAGGTGCATCGGGCTGTGGCAGAAGCTTCCCAGCGCAGTGAAGAGGTGTGCGGCACAGTTACCGCTCAACTCAACTACGTCATCGGGCAGCTTCAAGCCATGGGCTCAGTCACTCACCCCTCCCAGTCAGCTGAAACCTCTGCGCCTCCCTCTTCGTCAGCTCCGGCACCAGAACCGCCTCTGGCTCCTGCTCCTCCCTCAGAAGTCAGACCCGTCCGGCTCTCCAGTCCGGAAAGATTCTCTGGGGAATCTGATAACTGCCGCCCCTTCCTCTCTCAGTGCGAGCTCCATTTTGAGTTCCAGCCCGCCGCCTTCCCCTCGGATCGAGCCAAAATAGCCTTCCCTATCGGGGAGAGCCAGGGCGTGGGCCACAGCGGAATGGAGCCGGCGGTCTGCAGTATGTAACTCTCTTTCTCTCTTCACCGACACATTTAAACACATTTTTCACTCTACTCTTCCCGCTAGAGAAGCTGCTAGAGCTCTACACTCCCTGAGACAAGGAAGGCGCTCTGTGATGGACTATGCCATAGAGTTCCGCACGCTAGCCGCCGACAGCGGTTGGAATCAACCTGCCTTGGTGGATGCCTTCTTTAATGGACTCTCTGAGACCCTGAAGGATCATCTCACTCCTCTGGACCTGCCGGTGGAGTTGGATGCCCTCGTCGCCTTAGCCTCCCGCATCGACATAGGACTGAGGGATAGACAGAGAGGTCGCCCCATCAGGGAACCTGACCAGCTCGGCACCCCTCCCTAAGCTTCGGTCTCCGTGAGCAGCTCACCTCCCAACGCTGTTCTGGAGCCAATGGAGGTTGGGCGTATCCGCCTCACCCCAGCCGAACTTCACCGCCGGATGATGGAGGGTCGGGATATATACTGTGCCCAGCTGGGTCATTTCGTCGCCTCCTGCCCTCTACGTAGTTCCCTACCTGCTCCACCCTCTAGACCCCTGGTGAGTGTTACTGCTCTTAAAAATAAGACTCAGAGACAATTAACAAAGGTGAGACTAACCGCTGCCTCTTTAGTATAGCCCAGAGCCTAGGCGCCTCGGATGAGCCGCTGCCTACACCCCTCCTTGCCACGGGTCTTGACAGCAGGCTTATTGCCACTGTCACTCATCAGACCTCACCCATCCAGATGAGTCCCCCCGACGGACATGTGGAAAACCTCTATTTTCACCTGTACAACTCTGAGATGCATCCCCTGATCCTCGGGTACCCCTGGCTGGTTCAGCACAACCCACACATCAACTGGGCTACCGGTCAGGTAATTGGGTGGGGAAAAAACTGCTACAAGACTGTTTCCAGGACATAGCCTCAAACCTCTTGAGTAAGACACAGTCAAAGGACTCTCCTGACCTGACTGGTGTCCCAGCCTGTTACCATGACTTACAAGAAGTTTTCAGTAAGAGCAGAGCTGCTTCCCTTCCTCCCCATCGTGAATATGACTGTGCTATCGACCTCCTCCCCGGTGCACCCATTCCCAAGGGTCGGTTGTACTCTGTCCGCAGCCGAGAGAAAAGCTATGGAGGACTACATTAATGACTCCCTCGCAGCAGGGCTAATTCGGCCATCATCTTCTCCAGCTGGAGCAGGGTTCTTCTTCGTGGAGAAGAAAGACAAGAGTCTAAGACCATGCGTAGACTATTCCCCACTCAACATTACAACCAAGAACCGTTACCCCCTCCCACTAATTTCTTCTGTATTTGACGTCCTCAAGGGCGCCAAGGTATTCACTAAATTGGATATGCGTATCACCTAATATTCATCCGGGAGGGGGATGAATGGAAAACAGCTTTCAATACGCCCATTGGCTACTACGAGTACTTGGTCATGCCCTTTGGATTGACTAAACGCCCCCGCAGCTTTCCAAGCCCTAGTGAACGATGTCCTGAGGGACCTCCTGAATCAAAATGTCTTTGTATTTCTTGACGATAGCTTTATTTTTCCCCCCGACGAAGAGTCTCATGTACGGATGGTACGGGAAGTTTTGAAAATACTGTTAAAAAAAGGAACTGTTTGCCAAAGCAGAAAAGTGTGAATTCCACAGGAAACGAGGGACTTTTCTGGGGTACGTGATCTCCCACGATCACTTGGAAATGGACCCAGAAAAAGTCCAGGCTGTGGCAGAGTGGCCGACCCCCACCTCCCGAAAGGAGGTACAACGTTTTCTTGGCTTCGCAAACTTCTATCGTAAGTTCATTAGAAAATTTAGCTCAGTGGCCGCCCCTTTAAGTGCCTTAACCTCTCCCAAGGTTTCGTTTCAGTGGTCTCAATCCTCCGAGGATGCGTTCCAGCGCCTGAAGAAGCTCTTCACCACAGCTCCGGTCCTCACCCTGCCCTCAGCCGATCAACAGTTCATAGTGGAAGTGGACGCCTCCAGCTCTGGAGTGGGGGCCGTCTTGTCCCAGAGATTAGGTACGGATAACAAGATCCACCCCTGTGCTTTTCTTTCCCGAAGATTATCTCAGGTGGAGAGAAACGACTCTGTGGGGGACCGGGAGCTGTTAAGAGTGGAGGCACTGGCTAGAGGGGGCGGCCCAACCATTCCTCGTGTGGACAGACCTGGAATACCTCAAGGGTGCCAAGAGGCTCAATGCCCGCCAAGCCAGGTGGGGACTTTTCTTTTCCCGGTTTAATTTCACTCTGTCATATCGTCCAGGAAGCAAGAACACAAAGCCAGACGCCTTGTCATGCATTTATGCACCCGAAACAGACCCCTCAGATCCAGAACCCATCCTCCCTGAAACCTGCATCGTGGGAGCCTTCACCTGGAGTGTGGAAGGCAAGGTAATAGAGGCTCTCAGGGCGATTCCATCACCCCCTGAGACCCCCATGAACAGGTTGTTTGTCCCCCCTTCCCTCCGGGGGGAGGTTATTAAGTGGGCTCATGAAAACAAGCTCTCCTGGCATCCGCCGAACCCTCTTCAGAGTGTTGGAGCGGTTCTGGTGGGCTAACACCAAGGATGACGTGTCAGAGTATGTCGCTGCCTGTCCTGTCTGTTACCAGCAGAATAGCTCCAATGCCCCACCAGCTGGCCTCTTTCACCCTCTGCCCGTGCCACAGCACCCCTGATCAGACCTCTCAGTGGACTTTGTCACTGGCCTCCCTCCATCCGAAGGTAACAAAGTCGTCCTCACTGTCGTTGACAGATTTTCCAAAATGGTTAAATTCATCCCCACACCCAAACTACCATCTGCCAAACAAACCGCCGAACTCTTGCTCCAGAACATTTTCAGAACCTTTGGATTTCCCAGGAACATTCTGTCTGGCTGGAGTTCGTGGCCCAGTTCTGGGAGGCCTTCTGCCAGCTGATGGGGGGCCACTAGAAGCCTGTCCTCTGGATACCATCCCCAGACCAATGGCCAGACGGAGAGGCTGAACCAAGATTTGCAGACCGGTCTTCGCTGTCTCTCCTCAAATAACCCCTCATCGTGGTCCAGGATGCTGCTGTGGGTCGAATACGCCCACAACACCGTTCCCTCTGCCTCGACCGGTCTCACCCCCTTCCAGGTGGTGTTCGGCTATCAGCCTCCCCTCTTCGCAGCCCTGGAAAGAGAGGTCAAAGTCCCCGCTGCTGCTGTTATGGTCCGCCGGTGTCGAGGCATGTAGTCTCGCGCCCGCCGAACTCTTCTCCAGACCTCCGCCGCCTACAAGAAAGTGGCTGACCGCCGTCGCCGCCCAGCCCCAGCATACCGCCCCGGACAAAGAGTGTGGCTCTCCACCAAAGATCTGCCCATCCACCATCCATCCCGCAAGTTAGCACCTAAGTACGTTGGCCCATATCCAATCTCAAAAATCATTGACTCTGCTGTCAAATTGAAGCTTCCCAGGACCACCCGCATACACTCCACCTTCCACTTCAGCCGGATCAAACCAGTCAAGGAGAGCCCACTCGTCCCCTCTGCCAAGCCTCCACCCCCCCCCCGTCTCATTGATCGGGAGACTGTCTATACTGTCAGGAAACTGCTGGATGTTCGGCGCCGGGGCCTGAGTACCTGGTGGACTGGGAGGGCTACGGGCCAGAGGAACGCTCATGGGTCCCCTCCCGGGATATCATGGACCCTCGCCTCATTGCCG
Source organism: Lampris incognitus (assembly GCF_029633865.1). Taxonomy (NCBI): domain Eukaryota; kingdom Metazoa; phylum Chordata; class Actinopteri; order Lampriformes; family Lampridae; genus Lampris; species Lampris incognitus. Next base: position 43,051,948 of record NC_079220.1, on the reverse strand, counting down.
AGTTCCACCGCTGCAATCCTCAGGGTCCTGGGCCGCCAGCAGTCGGCCGTTAGGGGGGGGGGGTACTGTCAGGGTCTGTCACGTGTCAGTTTCCCGTTTTATTTTGATAGTCTTGTCTCCGTGTTCACGCCCTGTTCCCCATGTGATTACCTGTGCCTCGTTATCCCTTCCCTCCTGTGTGTATTTAACCTGTGCGTCAGTGCCAGATTGTCTTGTCTCCTAGAGCAGCATTCCAGCGTTTCATGTAAGAGAGTTTCCCCGTGTCTGACTGTTTCGTTCCTGGTTTCCGAGTCTCCGTCTCCTGTTTTGGTACCGTCGCCCGTTTGTTAGTCCGCCTGGTTCTTGAAGTCTTCTGCCTGCCGATTTTGTACCTCTGCCTATCTGATTGCCTTTCTGGATTTTGACCCTTGGACCGAATTAAAGACCCTGAGAACTGGTTACTGTCTACCTGCCTGCATTTGTGTCCGCCAGTCTCTGTGTTCCTGACAATGGCATACATAATGTACCTACCATATAGCTAGCAAGAAATTCACCTAAATAATATCCAGGAACAAAATATGCCTCGTTGGCTGCATGCCAAAATGAGGGAATTGTCCATGAAACTTGCAATGATTGTCTTTGATGTCCTTATAGCTTCCGTGATAAACATCAACCCATGATGTCCGTGAACAACGTGAAAAGACCCCGGGCCATTTGACAGTCCATGCATCATCTTGTCAGGAAGCAGGCGGAAGTGAGTGAAAGTACGTCTCCTAAACAGCGCGAGACCAGACTCAAATGTATATATGGGAATAATCACAAATAAATCAAATCATGTGTCACTCAATAAACAATGTACAAACCAATCATAGAATCAATTATTAATATGAAATGTAAATAACTATATATAAACTGTATATCAATGAACTGTATGCACAATTATGGCCAGGAAGAAAGCATACTTTCGCGGACCCTTTGGATTCATCGATGGGCAACGGATCTAGTTGACAGAGTGAACATTGATATGTAATCCTACCGGTGAAGACAAACAAATGATGGAAGGGGATGGAGTTTTTTTTTTCCCAGAGGAACTTCTGAGTGGAGGATATATTTAAAGAGGTTGGTTTTTTTCATTGTTCCTAACAAAGTTTTGTGAGGTTAAAGTTTTTTTTTCATTCTGTTTTCTCTAAAGTCAGATTTATTTTTCATCGTTAAATGCAAGAGGTCTTAAAGATAATGTAAAATGCAAGTCCACTTTTTTGTTTTGTAAAGGTCTCAAAGCAGAGGTTCTTAACCTTTTGTAACTCATGGCCCACTTGGGTATGTGTCAAGACAGTCAGGGCCCACATACCGAAATACATGTAAAACCTTATTAAAATAAATAAAGGGGTATTCTGGCCTGTAAACGATTATGTCACTGTCCGCTGCAATGATTGAATTAAATATTCTACTTGCCCTCAGTGAGATACTTGGGTTTGCTTCTGAGAAATGATCAGATCAAGCCGGGGTGGGATGGGTGGGAGGCTGATTCACAGAGTATAATTCAAAATTACTTGCAGTCTGTTCCTAGCCTTTGATTTTGTGACAGTCACAATGGAAAACCCTGACTCAAACAGGTGGTGAAAGGCAACAGAAATGTGATTGTCCGTTGTGACAGAGAGGGATATTCATTGGCAGCCAATATCCAGAATGAAGCAAGGTCAACTTGTGTGAGTTGAAGCTTCAGGCTGCTGTCAGCTGATAGTTCCATCAGCTGGTTTTCCAACACAGTGGACAGGGCCATGTCTTCAGATGCAGGATTCACTGAGAAACGGGTCTAAAACCCAAAGATTTTCATTCCGGGGGTCTTCTGGGAAGTAATCTGAAAATTTATTTGACAACTGAGTTAAATGCTGGGTGACAACATTGGAAATGTTAACAGGAGGAGAACCTTCCAAAGTTTCACTCATGAGTGGGAATATATCCATTCATCCCTCTTTGAGTCTCCTGTTCCAAAGGATGAGTTTTTTCTTGAACTCCTCAATTTTGTCTGAAACCAAAAACACGATGCTGTTTCTTCCTTGCGTTGACATATTCAGCTGATTCAACTGATCAAATATGTCTGATAAATAGGCTAGTTTTGCACAAAAGTCATCATCGAAGTAATGCTCTGTCAGAGGGGACTGTTTCTCATTAAGAAATGTATGCACTTCTTTTCTCAATTCAAACAATACATTACAGTCATTTAGCCAACGCTTTTATCCAAAGCGACTTACAATTCATGCATTTAACGTAGGAAATCAAGAGAACTACTAGTCATTAGAGGTCATGAGTGCATCTTCTCTCTAAACAACAATCTAAGTGCAAAACCAGTGCTAAAGTAAAAGCGCGAGAAAGAGATTATTCTTTCTTTTTTTATTGAGTGAATACGATAATTGCTACGAGCAAGTAACAGGGTAGTAGTTCTTGAAGGGTGAGTTTTCAACCTGCGCCGAAAGATGGGCAGCGACTCCGCTGTCCTGACACCAGTGGGGAGTTCATTCCACCACTGCGGGGCCAGGACAGAAAAGAGCCGTGACCGGATTGATCAGCAGCAGGGGCCTGAACGACGGGGCAACCAGGCGTCCTGATGCAGCAGAGCGAAGTGGTCGGATGGGAATGTAGGGCTTGACCATGGCCTGGAGATAGGAAGGAGCTGTTCCTTTAACTGCCCTGTAGGTTAGCACCAGAGTCTGAAACTGGATGCGAGCAGCTACTGGGAGCCAGTGTACGAACACAAGAAGGGGAGTTGTTTGGGAGAACTTAGGGCGGTTGAACACCAGACGAGCTGCAGCTTTCTGAAAAAGCTCCAGAGGTCTGATGGCCGACACCGAGGCGCCAGCAAGGACAGAGTTGCCGTAATCCAGCCGGGAGATGACCAGATAAGCACTTGTACCGTCTTGTCGTTGAGGAATGGGCAAATCCTCCTGATGTTATAGAATACAAATCTGCAGGAGCGAGCAACCGCTGCCACGTTTTCAGCAAACGACAGTTGGTAGTCCAGAATCACACCCAGATTCCTCACAGTCCGAGTTGGCGTCACCACGGTATTGTCAATGGTGATGGCCAGGTCTCGGTGCAGGCAACCTTTCCCCGGAAGGAACATCAGCTTTGTCTTGCCCAGATTGATCTTCAGGTGGTGTATCGCCATCCACTCCGAGATGTCAGTCAAGCACGCAGCAATGCGTGTCTTTACTTGTGTGTCAGAGGGAGGGAAGGACAATATCAGCTGGGTGTCATCGGCATAACAATGGTAAGAGAAGTCATGCGAGCGAATAACAGAACCCAGGGATGTTGTATACAGGGAGAACAGGAGAGGACCCAGAACCGAACCTTGTGGAATGCCTGTAGTCAGTCTGCAAGAATGTGACACAGATCCCCTCCATGCCACTTGGTAGGAGCGCAAGGTAGGATAAAGTGCAAACATTGAGTGTAGAGCCTGTGACACTCAGCCCCTTGAGGGTAGAGAGGAGAATCTGGTGACGGGTCCGGGAGTATCAGGACAAAGGAGAGAGGGCTTGCTCTTGCAGAGTGCAGCGATTCTGTCACTGCAAGGAGGGCCGTCTCTGTTGAGTGACCCACCCTGAACCCAGACTGGTTGGGGTCCAGGAGGTTGTTCTGGTGGAGGTACAAAGAAAGTTGGTTAAAGACAGCACGTTTGTGAGTTCTGGATAGAAAGGGTAGAAGGGAAACCGGTCTGTAGTTTTTGACATCAGAGGCGTTAAGTGATGGTTTTCTGGAGAAGGCAGGTGACTCTAGCAGTCTTGAAGGCAGATGGAAAGCATCCTGCCTGGAGGGAGGTGTTAATGAGGTGGGTTAGAAAGGGAAGGACTTCAGGTGCTCTAGACTGAAGACGAGGGGAGGGGACCGGGTCATGGGAGCATGTGGTGGGGCGACTGGATGTGATGAGGTTGAGGACCTGGTCGGGGGAGAGGGGAGCGAGGTGGGATAGGGTGGGACATGGAGAGGTGAGGGAGGGTGCAGTGGATGGGCTAGTGCAAGGAGCATTAACCGGGTGGTGACAAAAGGAGGATCTGATGTCGTTTACCTTGTTGTCAAAGAATTTAGCAAAGTCATCAGGGAGGAAGTAGGAGGAGGAGGTGGGGGTTGAAGAAGTGTAGGAAAGATTTCAAAGAGTTTCTTAGGATTAGAGGAAAGGATTTTAGAGCGATATTAGGCAGCTTTAGCAGCAGAAAGAGAGGAGGAGAAAGTGGAAAGAAGAGATTGGAAGTTGAGAAGGTCCTCTGGGAGTTTGCCTTTTCTCCACTTGCGCTCTGCCACTCTCAGGCTCCGTCTGTCAGTACGTACTGAGTCGGACAGCCAAGGGGCAGGTGGAATTGGGCGTGCAGGCCTGGAGGTGAGGGGACAGAGGTTGTCCAGAGAAGAGGAGAGGGTAGAGAGAAGAAGATCAGTAGCAGTGTCAGGGGGTAGGAGAGAGAAAGATTCAGGTGTAGGGAGGATAGAGGTAACAGAGGAAGAAATATCAGTGGCGGAGAGAGAGCGGAGGTGTCTACGGGTGGAAACCATGTGGGTACTGGAAGGGACTGAGGGGGGAGAAGAGAGGGAGAGAGAGTAGGACGTGAAATAGTGGTCAGGGAGCAACAGAGCAATTGCAAATAGGACAGTGCCTAGTAAAGATAAGGTCCAGCTGGTTGCTGGCCTTGTGGGTAGGAGGAGAGGGTGAGAGGTGAAGGTCAAAGGAGGAGAGGAAAGAGAGAAGAGGATCTAGCTTGTCAGTGTGGATGTTGAAGTCACCGCAAAGGATAAGTGCAGAGTCTTAATCAGTTAAGTGTGGGACAAGTGTGTCAAGCTCCTCCAGAAACTCACCAAGGGGGCCTGGTGGACAGTACACAACCACAATGGTGAGTTTGACTGGATAAGAGACAGTAACAGCATGCAATTCAAAAGAGGGCGGAGAAAATTGTGGAATGGAAACGAGAGTATTTCCATTTTGGGGAGATTAGCAGGCCAGTACCATCACCTCGCCTCCCGGCTCTGGGAGTGTGAGAAAAAGAGTACACATCTGACAGAGCTGTGGGCGCGGTAGTGTTTTCTGACGTGATCCAGGTCTCAATTAGAGCAAGGAAGTTGAGGGAGAGCAAGGATGCGTAGCCTTAGATAAACTCAGCTTTCGGCACCTCAGACTGGCAATTCCAGAGCCCTCCTGTCACCACTTGCTCAACATGAGTAGAGAGAGTGAAACAGATGAGATTGGTAGGGTTGCAGAGCCGAGGACTGATCCATCGTCTATGCCAGCCCCCGGGAAGAGGAAAGGACAGGAATGCGAAGGAAACACAGTCTATACTAGGTACACAAAATACAGATGACTGATTTTATCTAAAAAGATCAGTCCTTGCTTGACGAAGTCTTGCCTTGAAAAAGTCGCGCTTGCCTTTGTTCACTCTAGCCTTCATTCAGCCTAGACCCGTTTCCTCTTGGCTTGTTTGCCTGACGCTTGGAAGCTAATGCTTCGAAGTAGCAGCAGTGATTTAAAGAACACTGATTGCTAATTGTTTGCCAGGAGTGCAGGCCACACCCTGGCCACTTAACACCCAATTGGCCAAAGAGCTAAAATGAAAGTAGGCCTATTGCCCAGAAACTGGTAACTTATGTAAAACTCTATCAAACCTCACACAAAACTATTAAAGCTGCAAACAGCAACTTACTAAGGAATATATTTATAAGCTAAAAGCATAACTAAGTCGAAACAGCTAGGCAACAAGAAATATTTAAGGACACACTAGGTGAAAAACAGCTACAGCTAAACTAAGACAGCTAGAGCTAGAATAAGATCCCACTAGGAACCAGCAGCAGATCTATAAAGACAAGGAGTAATACTCAAGCAGCTGGAGTAAGACTAATAGCAACTTGTTAAGCAAGAAAGATGATACTTACTCTATTCTAGATGAGCCAGCAATTCAGAACCACTCCAGAAGTTAAAATGCACACATCTCCAAACAGGTGATTAGGACATGTCCTCTTGAAAGCCACTTTACTTCACTGTGATACAAGAGTTGCACATGATCTGCATCCATTCTCTCCCACAGAGCAGCAAAACATCTCGAGTTGACTGCTTTTTTTTCTTCTTCTTTTTTTTTTTTAATATAGTTGAGTTTTCACAGCCACGTTCATATAGCTCTGGTGACATCTTTTTCGTAGCCAGATTTTCCCGATGTAAGAAACAATGCGACCACTTCGCCTCCGGTGCCCTCTCCTGGATTGGCTTGACAACACCACGATGTATTCCTGTCATCGATGTAGCGCCGTCTGGGCAGACACCGATATGCCGTTTCCAATCTAGTCCTTTTTCAGTGAAGTAATTATCAAGGCAGCGGAAGCATTCGTCTGCGGTGGTTCTGGTGGGAAGCTCTTCGCAAAAAGTAGATCTTTGTGAAAATTACCGTCCCAGCTGTATCTCACAAAAAGCAGCAATAAAGCTGCGTTGCTAACGTCAGTGGACTCGTCCAACTGTATGGCAAAATGTGGGCTTGCCTTTGTTCTCCCCAGAAGTTGGCTTTCAATGTCATCACTCATATCAACAATTCTCCTACTCACTGTGTCGGTCGATAGCGGCACGGTCTGGATTTTCGTTGCCGCTGCCTCCCCCACTAATTCAGTGACGTGCGGTGAGGTTCGTGGCTGGTGAGGCACTGGCTTTTTCAGAGTCAGATTTACAAATATATGAACCCAATATAGTAGCTTCAATTCACCATTCATTTGGCAGCTTGCACATTGACTACTGCTTGTGTTTCATATCTCATCAGCATTCTTTACACACACATAATTAAGGTACATATTTATAGCGACAGGCATGGGCGCAAGTCCATGAATGCTGGGGTGGCATCCAGCGCTTTACCTGTGCCCCCGTCCATAGGGTTAGTGGTTTAGTCCATGGGCCAGAGCCCAAAATTTCCTATTTCGGTACACTCAAGGTGGCAAAACTTACTTATAATTTTTGAAAGGATCCATGTCTGTAGATGATATTTTGGTATGATAACCATTCCTGTGTGGCAGCTGTATCACAGTTATCAGCTCATGAAGTTAACCACCCCCTAAAGTAAATTGCATTTTAGACGCTGGTGCATATCCTGGTTTAGCCTCATGGTCAGAACATTTTTCAATGTTCTATAATATTGTCTTTGGTATCATTTTAAAGGGGACCTTCTTAGCTTTCATTCAAGCCCTGTTGTGGATATTTCTCACAAATATAGAGGTCACCTGAGCTCTTCAACCCGTCAATAACACACATCTTTCTGCAATTTTCGCCTAAACTATATACTTTCTTTTAGCCCTGTGGCATCTAGGAATATCAGGGACACAAAACACAAAAACTGGAATACTCACAGGACTGTAAAGAGTCAGGAAATGTATAATATACCCATACTATTTCATTGTGTGAGGTGATTGTGAACCTTAAATTAGATGGGCATTATTACTAAGAAACTAACTAGACCAAAGCCAGTTAGTCCATGGGTCAGACCAGATATCGATATCACCCAAGGTGACACAACTTCACTGGTGCCATTTTATTTGGTACACTAACAGAAGTAAAATAATACATGATAACCTTTCCAAATGAGCAGGTATTTCATTTTTCTTTCAGGAAACCTGTTTCTGTGCCTCTCACGATTGTGTATTTGCCCAGATTTTTACAAATATAGCATTTCAACACCCCTGGTACTGATTAGCCTAGCTTAAACTCTGGGACAGTTCTTAGTTGGCCAACAACCAAGGATAACCAGTACTGTGTACTTCCATTCATTGTGCTAAGCTAGGCTAACGTGCAGCCAGATAGCTTTCTACTAAACACATATAGAGGAAACTGGTATCTATCTTCTTGTCTCACTCTGGAGAAGATTGTAAGCTAATTTCCCATAATGTTAGCATGTTCTTTTAATGTATATGTTAATATGATTAGTTAAAGTGGCTACGAGGAACTTTCATCTTGTGTTGATTTTAGCGGCCTCATGTGGACAAAATACAGCTGTTTCATAGCAACTAGGTAATGTATCTATTTGTGGCTATGTAAGATAAATAATGGTAATATGACGCTGGTGAAGCAAAGTAAACTTTGTTTTAGTAGTGTTCATACACCTAAGTTACATGTATTTGTTTGTATGTGGCAGGTGAAAACTGACTGAATATGGCCACTGGTGAACAAGCAAGTTTTTACCCAATACCAAAGCGCCCACGGGTGGAGTGCATTATCCACTGTTCTGATGATACAGATAAGCTGGTTTCACTACAAAGTGTCGACTCATGGAGAACTCTGCTCAGGGCAGCTCAGATACGAAATCATGCACCAGTTTTGAAACTGGCAAAAGACATTCCCGAGGGACAGATTCCAGCAATCTACTACCACAGAAAGTGTCGCAGTATCTTCACTATGAAGCAAATTCTTGATGGCCTCCTTGCAAAAGAAAAGAAAAGTTGTGTCTCTGCTGAAGAGAAACAATCTAAGAGAGTAGCTCGACATGCTCCAAGTACATCTAGGACTTATGATGCAGAGTGCATATTTTGTCAGAAAAACAGCACATATTCCAAGAGACAGAATACGAGAGAAGTACTGGTGCAGTGTCGAGAACTGCGAGCTGATGCAAAGATCAGGAGTGCAGCCACAAAGAAAAGGGACAGCAGAATCCTTGCCATTGTGAGTAGAGACCTTGTAGCAGCTGAAGGGCACTACCACAGGTCATGCTATAGACTTTACACCAAAGAAGAGGTTTCCAAAGGAGAGGTTGCCAGCAATGAAGATGATGATGCTGCAGCCCAGTATGAAGCTGCTGTGAATAAGGCATACAATGAGCTGTTCCTCTTCATCAGGATGGAGCTTTTTGGCAATCCTCAAGTGATGACAATGACTGATCTCTCTTCTAGACTGGTAGCTTCAATGAACTCCCAAGGCATTGCCCAAGTCAAGGAATCAACCAAGAAGCACATAAGGCGAAACCTGGAGAGTGAGTTTGCTGGAGCCTTGCAGATATTCCCTGATGAGAAAGGAAAATTCCTCCTCTATCCCGATAACTTGTCCATGAGGGAACTTGCCAAAGAAAATCAGTCTCTCAAAAGGGAGCTGCAGACCCTGAAAAGTGTCAGTGCACAAGATGTTATAGCCAAAGCAGCCATCAAATTGAGAGCAGACATTAAAAGTCAAGATGTTCCTCAAACCTGGCCGCCTGAAGTCAAACCAGAAGCAGAATGTCCTACCATTCCAGAGTCGCTCATTATCTTCCTGTACTCTCTACTCACAGGCTCAAATGATCCTGATCATGCATCCAAGAGAGTGCAGTGCCTTCTGCAGTCATTTGGCCATGACATAGTATATGCAGTGACATGTGGAAATACCAAGCCTTCCAAGCACATTGTTCTGCCATTCAGTGTCAAATCGTTGACAGGAAATGTAGAGTTGATAAACATCCTCAACCGACTTGGTCACAGTGTGTCCTATTCACAGATGGAAGAGATCAACACTGCCCTGTGTCTCCAGAAACTCTCATCATCAGGGAGTGGCATTGGCCTTCCAGCTAACATCCATCCTGGCATATTCACAACTTTAGCCTGGGACAATATCGACCGTCTTGAAGAAACTGTCAGTGGTGAGGGAACATCCCACAGAGTCAATGGGATTGCTGTGCAAGCAAAGCCAGTCAACCCACTTCCTGTCCAACCCATGCCCACTGTTCCCAAAACAAAGAAGAGAAGCATTGATGGACCCCCACCAATGTTACCAACTTACAATGCTGGAAAACGGGTAGGGCCACCACAAAGCAAAAAGTCAGCCCTGTATGCGAAGGCTGTCGTGATCACATGGAAACACCATGACACGTTCCATGATATCATCGTTAGGCTTGGGGTATTCCACACCATCTGCACACTGCTGGCAATAATAGGAAAGCGTTTCCAAGATGCTGGACTCAAAGACCTCTGCATTGAGTCTGACATGATTGCAGAAGGCTCAATTGCTGGTGTTATGGATGGCCGCAAGTACAACAGGGCAGTGCGACTACACAAGCTCCTGTATGAGGCTCTCATGTGACTGACCTTGAATGGTTTCCTGTCCTGGTTGGAAGAAACTCACAGGAATGACATGGTTCACCTGAATGAGACACTGAAGACCATTGACAGCCTTGGGAAAGAAGTCTCACAACATGCTTTGAAGGAGGTCCTCGAGAACAGCTCTTGTACACGCATCATGGATCTATTTGAAGTCTACCGTGAGTTCCTTAGAGGTGGAAACGGCAGCCTCTCGAACTTCTGGATGTCCTATTTGGACATGGTTGAAATCTTGTTGGGGCTCATCCGAGCATCCAGAGAGGGAGACTGGATGCTACACTTGGCTAGCATTCGAGCAATGATCCCATGGTGCTTTGCTTATGACAGGATGAATTATGCACGCTACCTCCCCTACTACTACGCCCAGATGTCTGAGCTGCCCATCACACACCCAGATGTGTACACAGAATTCATGGAAGGAGGCTTCTCAGTCCAACTGGGCTCCACCAATCCCTTTGGCCGAATCCCTGTTGACCAAGCTATAGAAGAAATGGTGAACAAAGACACCCAAACAGCTGGAGGGACAAAGGGATTCAGCTTGAAGCCAGGAGCTGTGACCAAATATTATCTCACAGCTGAGTATAGAAGCATGTACCTCAGACAGCTGAGAGACCTGACAGGTCAAGGCAGGTGCAAATGGTCTCATCCAGATCTACAGAGTCCAAGGATCAAGAGAGATGAAGCAGATGTCCAGTCTCTCATGGACCTTATGGAGAATAACTGGCTCAATCCTATGTCCCCTGATGAGATTGATTTGGTTAGCCTCTCCACTGGCAACATGGCTCCACCTGATGTGACCGTAGATCTCTTGAGAGCTCTTGAGAAAGGAGAAGAGGCCTATCAAGCATTCCAGCAAACAAGGTTAGATGCAGATCCACCACCTGTGAAATTCGACAACAAGATGACCAAGCAAAGTCTGAAAACATTCTCCAATGTCAGCACAAAACAAGCTCATGGAAAGAAAGCACAGGATGTGGTTCTGAAGGCAGATAGAAACCTTTTCAGTCACATGATCCTGGTGGCTGAAAGCAGGAAGGTGAATCTGAAGGATGTCCTTGCCTACCCATTGGGCCCACTACCATGGGCACTGGCAAATGCTGTTGGGTCCTTACGAAAAACAAACAAGGCTGCACTTGCCAGAGAGCTTGAAAAGAATGTATCTCCTGCAGAAGACATCCCAATCCCATCTACTTCCATCATTGATGGGATGAGCCTGGTCCAAAAAATGAATGGCAACAACAAAACCTTTGCACAGGTGGCAGAGTCAGCCTTGACCCAGGTCCTCCATGAGGGAGCACAGAGTGGGAGGATTGATGTTGTTTTTGATGTCTATCACCAGACTTCGATCAAAGATGCTGAACGACTGAACCGGAGTGGAGACATCACTCTCCAGTACAAGAATCTTGCAGGGGGACACCACGTCCAGCAGTGGAGAAAATTTCTGTGCAGTTCCTCCAACAAGACCAGTCTCATCAAGTTTCTGGTGGAAGAGTGGAAACTCCCACGATACAGAGCTATGCTGCATGGCAAGGTGTTGTACATGACCTGTGAGGAAACCTGCTACAAGTTGACAGAAGATGGGTGTGAGGAAGCAGCAGAACTGCACTCCACACATGAAGAAGCTGACACCCGTCTGCTCCTGCATGCATTGCATGCAGCAAATGCGGGCTCAAAGTCAGTTATCATCACAGCTGAGGACACTGATGTCATGGTGCTTTGTCTTGGCTTCCAGAAGGACATCACCTGTCCCATCTACCAGAAGTGTGGGACTCAGAACCGCACACGGTTTGTCGACATCACCAAACTGGCAAGTTCACTTGGAGACAGCATCTGTGACAGCCTAATTGGCTTACATGCCTTCACAGGCTGCGACACTGTCAGTGCATTCGCTGGTCGAGGGAAGCTGAATGCCCTGAAGATAGTGAGAAAGCACACTTCCTGCCAATAGACTTTTAGTCAACTGGGACAGACATGGAATGTGAGTGATGAGCTGTTCCAGAAAATTGAGCAGTTCACCTGTCGGATGTATGTTGCTAATAGCAGCACTGCTGAGGTGAACAAACTGCGTTACCAGCTCTTCTGCACCAAAAGGGGAGAGGTTGAGTCCAGCCAGCTGCCACCATGTAGAGACTGTCTCTTTATGCATGTTCAACGAGCCAACTATCAGGCAGCAATATGGAAGTGCTGTCTGCAGGCTAACCCTGTGGTGCCAAGCCCTACTGAGTATGGATGGACAGACGATGAAGGCAAGCTGGCCATTTACTGGATGCGCTCCCCACCTGCACCAGATGTGGTCTTGGAAATGCTAACATGCAAGTGTGTGCATTCATGCAAAATGCCAAGCTGCATGTGCCTGTCAAATGGACTTCCATGCACAGACCTGTGCAGGTTACAGACCTGCAGTAACCAAAAACAGCAGGATGGTCCAGAACTGGACTTTGAACTTGGGGAGTCAGATGATGAGAGAAACGAGCAGTTTGATGAATGACAGTGTGATGATTCTGATGGTATTACTGTGGTAGTAGTCTATTGATGCACAGGATGTTGATTCTGGACTTGGTTACCCAGAGCTTGATAACAATAATGTAACCATATTCACATATACCCATTACCCTACCCATTACCATTACATATACCCACTAATGATATGGGATTACATGTATCATTGACTAAGTATATGTAAATGTCAATGTTGTTTAAAATATTAAAATAGTTCATTACCTCACTATGGTATTCCTTTTTGTCATGTATTTTGATTGTGTATTTAAACAAATGTATAGAGACCAGTTTGTGACCTAACTGGCTTTGGTCTAGTTCTCATTTAAGGCTCACAATCACCTCACACAATGAAATAGTATGGGTATATTATACATTTTCTGAATCTTTACAGTCCTGTGAGTATTCCAGTTTTTGTGTTTTGTGTCCCTGATATTCCTAGATGCCACAGGGCTAAAAGAAAGTATATAGTTTAGGCGAAAATTGCAGAAAGATGTGTGTTATTGACGGGTTGAAGAGCTCAAGTGACCTCTATATTTGTGAGAAATATCCACAACAGGGCTTGAATGAAAGCTAAGAAGGTCCCCTTTAAAATGATACCAAAGACAATATTATAGAACATTGAAAAATGTTCTGACCATGAGGCTAAACCAGGATATGCACCAGCGTCTAAAATGCAATTTAGTTTAGCGGGTGGTTAACTTCATGAGCTGATAACTGTGATACAGCTGCCACTCAGGAATGGTTATCGTACCAAAATATCATCTACAGACATGGATCCTTTCAAAAATTATAAGTTTGGCCACCTTGAGTGTACCGAAATATCGTCTGGCCCATGGACTAGTTGTGTCAGGAAGGGCATCCGACGTAAAATTTTGCCAAATCAATATGCAGATTGACAAGACCATACCGGATCGAACAACGGTCATTGGTACTGTGCCTTCACAGGGTCCTGATGGAAACTGTAAAATCTGCTGTGGCGACCCCTGAAAAACAGGGAAAAAGCTGAAAGGAAAAAAATTAAGGTACATATTTGGACAAGGAGCGGCTCAGAGAAACAGCGCATTTGCTCTGCACCGTGCGTGTTTTCCTAATTTGCCATCGTAATTCCACAATTACTATTTTTTATATTGTGTAGTTTTTATCTGTTGTGTTTTGTATTTGTTTATCTTGGTACAGTTATATATTTCTCAGCAAAAGCATGTAATAGTTCTACATAGTTGCCACGATTAGAAGAGCTTGTACTCTCATCGTTACCACGAAATGCCAATTCCTGTTTGGCTAGGAAGCAGGTTGCATTAATGAGGTCTTTTAAAATCTCTCAGTTTTCCTTTACTTTAGCATTGTGGACGGAAATATGTAGTCTCCGTTGTTCATCCAAAGCCAAATCCATTCTTGAAGATCCAAAAGTTTTCAAAGCAATTTGGCTTTTATGCTCGCGCACCAGAACCTGACCCGTGTGGCGAAACGCAAGACAGACAGACACGAGAAGACTTCAAAATCTACAAAGGGGGAGTTTTATTGTGGGAGGGTGAAAAAAGGCGTTCTGTTAGTGGGATGTGTGAATAAACTATGTGTGGTGTCCCGTGGTTTGCGTATATAACTATGTGTGAGTGTTTTTAGCCAATGTGTGGTGCGGTATGTAAATAACCAGGAGGTGTTGAAAAAATGTGCGTGCACCTGGCAAGAAAGCCCAGTCCGTGATCCAAGAGGGGTTGTCCGAGGAAGTCCAGGTCCGAGATCCGGGAAGTCAAGTCCGAAAGGAGGGGTCCAGATAGAGGGACAAGGGGGGAGATCGCAGGAGAGGTCCGGGGAGAAAACGTGAAGGTCGCTGGGGACGAGGGAAGCCGTGGAAATCGCGGAGGGAGAGTCTTGGGAGGAAACAGAGACACGACGATAAGACACTGGGGAATAAACAGAAAGCAAGGAACGCTGGAGGGCTTGTCAGAACTTTACCGCAGGGTTCAGTACGTCGACGCACTGAGAGACGTTCTGGGAGGCTTCTTGTAGAAGGCTGCCTGATTGCCACAGGTGTGCCTGATGGATGATGGCAAACACCTGGAGCAGTGCAGCGCTCGTCTCCTCAGAGCGCGAGCCGAGCGCTCGGATGTTTCCGGCACGTCCGAGCTGGGGGAGTGGCTTGAACGTGCCGGGGAGGCAGCTCGGGGCGGTGTAACCACAACATTGACTTTGAATATGAGTAGTTGATCTTTCATGTTTGCTGAGGCTTCTTGGTAGATTTTTCAAGTCACAAAATCCTGTGTTAGTCCAGACATTATCGCATGTTGAGAACAAAAGACAGGGAAAGCAGAAAAGGCGGTTTCTTGTAGCACAGCCACACCAGTCTTTTCGGGTGTACCACCACTCCGTTTGAAAAGAGCGAGTTATCTTCTGTCCCGTTGTTTGAAGGAAACCTTTTAGCTGCTCCGGCGGCATTGGTCCTCCATCATCTATCACTTCGCTTTTTGATTGAAAGTCCAGTTTTGAGAAACTTTTGAGCTTAGATATAGAATCTACCATTTTTTGCAGTCAGAATTTTTTTTCAAAATAAACGAACTGCTGTAGTGAACTTGACTCTGCGTTAAAGAAGAGCAACAGCAGAATAAGAAAGCATCCTGTAAACCCGTGGGCTCACGCATACGCCCCCTTCAGTGAGGCAGAGGTACTGGCTGCCTCATCTCGTGCTTTTTCAGTGCGGTTTTATGTAAGATCAGCAAGACTAAATATGTTATACACATACATGAAATACATAAACTATTTTAAGGAAACTGAGGACATATAATAAAAGTGTCTACAAACATTACATTGGTGACAAACAGTGAGAAAGCAAAAGGCATGCGCTCAACCCAGTTTGTGAGGGATTGCGCAATCCGAGGTGAGGCTCCACTCCTCGCTGCCTCAACTCGCGTATCTCCCCTCTAATTGAACAGGAAATATGCAAATTCAGCGATTTTGATAATAAAATGATTTAAATTATTGGAATTGTACATAAATTACATTTATAGCACAGATCAGTAGACAAATATTAATATTTATTTTATTTTATCATCATTTGTTTTTTCTTTTCATGATGAAAGGTGAGGCTCTGCCTCACCTGCCTCCCCTGACCGCACGTCCCTGCAGTAACTCTCGGCACATATCTATGGCGCTAGACAAGATGAGATCCTCTGTGATTGTAAATGCTTTCTGCTACGAGCTACACGAGCAGCCACCAGGTAACTCGCTTTCAGAACAGCTTTTGATTGCGTTGTTGGTGTACTTATGGCTTTCTGTTGTGCTTGAGGCCCGTCTCACTTCCTTTGGAAATATTCTTTTGGTTTTCCAACACATCCAGGGTGTTTTGTGTTAAAGTGTTTCTCCAGCTTTGATGGTTTTAATGATTAATTTGAGAGGACTTCACCACATTCGACACATTGTGCTTTGTGCTGCTACCTGCCATTGTGAATCCAAACTTAACGTATTAAGGGTCGTATTTTCTGACCACACGTTTCGGTGTCTTAGCTGTTGCAAAATCTCGCCTCCATCACCTTTTCTCTTTAAAAACTGATCCATAGTTTTACTGTAGTCGAAACAAAACATAAACACTTGCTTGCGCTCTCCTTCAGACACCAGAACTAACAGCGACAATACGTTTGTCTCTAACTGATGATGTTTGAGTCATGTGCAGTTATTTTCACTGTTTATTATTTAAGGTTGTGTATTTTAATTAAAAATATATATTAAGACAAATCCCTGGGCCATTGAGGTATTGTGTAATTAGACGTGAAACCACTACTTGACAGACAAATATTTTCATTCTGGCTAACTATTTGGGCAGTGCCGCCGCGGCCCACTGGGTGCTGCTCTGAGAATAGCTGTCTGAAAGCACACTGCATGTTTTTGCAAGAGACTCATTCAAGTGAAGAGGACACTACATTTTGGAAGAACCAGTGGGGAGACAAATTATTTTTTCTCATGGCAGTAATCAATCTGGGGGTGTGGCCACATGGTTTTATAGATTCCCTGGGGAGGAAGTAACATTCAAAAATGATAAGGATGGTCATTGGATTGTTGTGGTTATAAATTTAGAGGGGCCATTTGCAATTTTGATTAACATCTATGGATATAATAATATTGGTCAAAACAAGATATTATTAGGGGCTCTTACAAAAATTATTGCTGAATATAAGCAAACTTATGGTATAGGATTTACTTTAATAGGTGGAGATTTTAATATGTCACCAGATGAGTGGTTAGATAGATGTCCATCTTTTCATAATTATTATCATTACAACGCTGTATTAAAGGAATTCATAAATGTCAATTATTTTATTGATGTTTGGAGAAAAAAAAACATATAGGGGACAATTCTTTTGGATAAAACCCAAATGGGAGATGAAGAGCCAGAATAAATATTTGGCTGGTGACTCCAGAAATCACAAATTCTGTGATTAACGTTGCAATGTCTGCTGCTCCATTGACAGACCATTGTGTAATTGAAATAGCTCTGAAACCAGCTTGTAATCAAATATGTAGAAACAATTATTGAAAGCTCAATGCTGATATGTTAAATTTAGAAGACTATGTTAAGGAAGTAAAGGCATTAATGGTGGAAATTAAAAGTGATACAGTAGATACTTACTGCAGGAAATGGGAATATTTTAAATATAAGGTCAGGAGTATATCAATTGTAAGATAGTAATGTAAACCCGCCACAGGGTGGCACTGTTACGCTGTATGTTCCCCTGGGAATGCCGCAAATGGCGATGTTTGTCCCTTTTGCAACACCGTACCCCTAAGTCTTGTCCCGGGCAAAAGGCTACGTTGATCAAATGTTTTTTTGTTTCTTCTGCCGGAAGGTGAGCAGTGTTACTGGCGGTCTGCATTATCATAAAAATATTGATTTATATCGCACATATTGTCTAACTGTTTATTCTGTGGTGTTAATAGACAAGTTTGCTTATAACCTAGTTAAAGTTCGATGTCGAACATTGTATTTGGCAAGAGAAATGTGACAAAAAGTGTTGGCTAGCCTGTTGAGCATTAGCATGGCATGTAACGCAGGATGCAGTATTATTTGAGCAGATTATCCATGGTTTTTTTTGTTTAATTTTATGGGTAATAAGTGCCTTATTTAATTTATAATGGCTGACATTTGCTTTGGTTTTGCCGTAAGGTAGCATTTTGATATGAGATGTGTTTATTTGCACATTTGCACTTTTTATTTTAATTTTATTGAGAAAGAGAAATGTTTTTTTGTTTCTTCTGCCGGAAGCTGTGAGTATGATGAGGCCAGCGGCCAGCTGATTGATGAGAGGTGAAGTGCAAGCGAGTGCCAATAAAGTGTCCAGGTCTCAGCCACGATCCCAAGCCTCCACCTCCTTCCTTTTCCACGCAAACATCATACTACAACAAACACAACGCAGAGTCCCAGGGCGTGTAGGGAGACGACGGCCGAACGCAAAGTGCGGGTTACATCATGGTGCCGTGACCCGGATCGTGGTGCTTCGAGATCCAAGGAGATACAGAGACTCGCGTCCTCGCCTTTGCTGCTGCATTGAACTGCGTTACCTTCAGTGACTGGACAGTGTGGTGGACTGAACTACTGTCATCGGCGCTGCAGCATTTGCAAGATACTCACCTCTTCAAATATCCTTTAAAGACTGTTGAAAGCTTGCTATATCCATTTGAGGACTTTTTATGATATTTCTATAAACTTAACTGTTATTTGAGTTGTGTAAAAGTGTGCTATGTGAGATCCTGCTATAGGAACACTGTGTTTAACATTAAGCTGATATATATCATTCATAATTTTTTGGTTTTGGTTAAGGGTTGTGTATTGACCATCTGATTTTGACTCAAGTTTAATGTGAGTTTTGAGTTGATAGTGATTATTGTTTTTTGATATATTTACTGGAAAAAAAGGGGAGATTTTGCATACACAGCTAAACTTATTCTGTGAACACAGTGAATCATTAATAGTCATCTGTTTTGACACCAACAGTTACACCAGTCATAGTGATTTAAAAAAAAATATCAAAAGGTTCTGTGACTATGCAGATTATCAGTCAAAGCAAGAAGGTGCCTCTGCTGCCACACCGGGTTCCCAACTGCCCCCGATGCCCACAGCCAGCCACAACTGTGACTCTCCAGCCCAGACACAACCCCACCTTTCAAGCAAGGGCGTAACAACCACCAGTGCTGCAAATCAACAGCAATCCGTGAGGCCACAGCTTAACAACTACTTCACTAGCCCCACCACCACCCAACAGCTGATCCTCCCTCAAGACCACCACAGCAGTCAGCAGCCCCCATACCCAGGACTAAGTGCACCACTCACTCCACCACCCCCAATGCTGTCACCTTACCCTATTCACTACTCCACTCCAGCTCATGCACCCACCTTGCCAGCCTCTAGAGCTCCAATGCAAGCACCCTCACTATGTTTTGACAGAAGCCCAGCTGCCAAACCAATCCACCGAAACAGCAGGCCAGACTACAGCCTGCCCAGTGCATCCTTTCCAGCCGTACAGATATTAGTGGAACCTAATCCCCCGGCCCAAGCCGGTGTGAACCAGCACACATACCCTTAGCCCATTCACAGCCTCTCGTGCCCTACCTCCACGGAAATGCAAACTGTACAGCGGCTGACCATGACTCACCCAGACAACCCTCCTTACCAAAGCCCTGCTGCCGAGCCTAAACCCCAGGTCTACACTGGTCCTGCATATAATCCCCCTGTGCCCCAGGCCCTCATGCCAAGCTTTCAAATGCCACCAATGATGAACATTATGAGCTACCCCTCTTCTACTGGCCAGACCCTTCAAAGTTTGCAGCATGGATCAATCCCCCAGCTGCATATGTCACAGCATGCTGCCCTCTACCCCCAAGAGGTGACCACCCCACTAGCAGTGCAACATGTAGCCCCTAACCACACCCCCTGCCTCAGACCCTCGAGCTGTCATGTACCACAACACACTCCCACAACACCCTCCACCACACCCATCCACCACCCCGCACGTGCACCCACGTCCGTATGAGCCCCCAATGAATGCTCCCGTCAGAGCTGCAGCCAACACAACCCTTCCACCAGCTGCATATGGTGGGTTCATGCAAACTCATCAGGTAAAAAATGTCCAAATCTTCACTGGCAATCCAGACAGCAAAATACTTATAGAAGACTGGGTTCGTGATATGCAGTACCTTCTGGAGGCAATCGAGCTCCCCACACACCTCCGCTTTTCGACTGTTGTGCGACACCTGAGCGGTGAGGCCAGGAAGCTAGTCCTGAACCTGCCCCCCACGACCAGACTCCAGAGAAGGCGTATGAGGAGCTCAGGGCTGAATACAGCGACACACAAGGCTCACTTGATCCACTAGCCGACTTCTATGAGCGCAGCCAGAGGTCCGGAGAGTCTGCCTGCTCTTATGCTATTGCTCTGGAGGCAACACTGAGAGCGGTAGAGGAAAGTCAGAGAGGGGGCAGGCAATTTCCTGATCGTGATAGTAAACTCACTCGACAGTTTCTAAGAGGGCTTATGGATGAGATGGTGTATGCAAGGATTGCACAAATGAAGCCCAGGCTTTTGAGTTTCCGGGAGCTGCAAGCAGAGCTTAGAAACCTTGCAAAAGAGACTCAGAAGTTCCAGTCACAACACAAGACAAAGAAAGCGCTCACCCAGGTGCAGGTCACATCAGAATGTGATACCAATATGAGGTCAGAGAGGTCAAAACACACTTCAGAGTGGACAGAGCTTAAAGATATGGTCAAGAAATTAGCTCTTAGCCAAGAAGAACAGATGACCAAGTTGGCTCACCTTGAGTTGAGAATTGCTGCACCTACCCCTGCACCAGCCCCTGCACCCCCATTAAGGCCCCAACCATCTCCCAGAACAGGTACTCAGGGCTCCAGTGTTGTTTGCTACCGGTGTGGGAAGCAAGGGCATGTAGCCCGAGTATGTCGAGCGGTGCTCCCAGATCCCAGTCCGCCCTGGACTCACCAACCCCAGCCTGCGACCTCCGCGGAGAGCACCACACCCCACTCAACGCAGCATTTAAACGCCCTAGAGCCTGTGGTAACTGGGGCAACCATGGGCAAGCAGCAAGACCCCCCACTGCAGGTGAGCGATACTGATGATGGAGTAGAGGACATTCCTATTGTGGGTCCCAGGAATGAGGGTGAGGTGGAAGTGAATGAATTAAAGTGCAGGGCTCTTATCGATTCCGGCTCTCAGGTAACCAGTATTACTCACGGATACTGGTGCAACCACCCTGACCTTCATGGACAGAAACTACGGCCCTCTAAAATACCCATAGCAGGTGCAGCAGGTCAGGATGTGCTTCACTCTGGTGTCCTGCGCATTAAGTTGAAAGTGCTGGGGAAAGAGTTCCAGAGTGTGCCGGCTTTTGTTGTCCCTGACTCCGAGTATCGCTCCTCCGTCCCACTGCTTGTGGGAACTAATGTCGTCCGTACCGCCAGGAGGCACCTCCAAGCAACCTATGGGGAGCAATATCTTCAGCGGGTGAAGGAAAGCCATCCAGAGTGGTACACAGCTTTACTGGAAACTGGCGACACTGAATATACAGGAGCAGACGACATGGTGGGCCCTGCTGTGTACATTGGCCGTAAAATACGCATCCCGGGAGGGAAAGAGATGGACTTAATGTGCAAAATCAAAGCTGGCCCACAAAGAAAGACATACACAGCGCTAATTGAAGGCCACGCCTCCATTCGGCTTCCCCAGGACCTTAGGGTCGCCAAAGTTCT
Organism: Lampris incognitus; assembly: GCF_029633865.1. Taxonomy (NCBI): domain Eukaryota; kingdom Metazoa; phylum Chordata; class Actinopteri; order Lampriformes; family Lampridae; genus Lampris; species Lampris incognitus. The sequence goes on along the minus strand of NC_079220.1, from coordinate 43,030,656 downwards.
TGCAGATGTGAAGAAAGGCTGTGCTCCTGTCAGAGTGATGAACCTGTCCCAACAAACTGTCACAATCAAACCACAAACACAGCTGGCCAGCGCCTTCCTGGTGGACAGTGTTGTGGATTTTTCAGCCATGGAACAGGGTTGTCATCAAAATGAGGAGAACAAAGAGACATACCTGTGTCTGAACCAAGTTGTGAGCAGTGGTGGGGTGGACATAAGTGAAGCAGCAGTGGATAATGAGCACCAGCGCGCCCTCCTAAAAGAGCTTGTGGAGAGGAATATGGGGGTGTTCTCACAGCACTCAATGGACTACGGCCACACAAAAACAGTGCAGCACGAAATCCCCCTGGTCGACTCAAAGCCCTTTTGACTCCTGTACCACAAGATTCCCCCTTCACAGTGGCAGGATGTGAGGAAGTTGCTGACAGAAATGGAAACAGCAGGGGTTATCAGGCCTAGTAAGAGTCCATATGCTTCGCCAGTAGTGATTGTTACCAAGAAAGACGGATCACTAAGATTATGCATCGATTACTGAAGGCTTAACGCCTGCAGCACAAGAGATGCATTTCCACTGCCCAGAATAGAGGAGGCCCTGGAGGCTCTGGGTCAAGCACAGTATTTCTCAACACTTGATCTCACATCTGGATACTGGCAGGTAGAGGTGGCGGAGCAGGACAAACACAAAACAGCATTCAGTACTCCCATGGGGCTGTTTGAAGCCAACAGAATGCCTTTCGGCCTTCAAAACGCTCCGTCCACCTTCCAGAGACTCATGACCTGCTGCTTTGGCGATCTGAACTTCACCCATCTCCTGATCTACCTTGATGATCTGATCATATTCTCTAAAACCTTTGATGAGCATCTGGAGAGGCTGCAGCTGGTGTTCGATCGACTGAAGGAGCATGGCTTGAAGTTGAAGCCTTCCAAATGTCAGCTTGTGAGAAAGGAGGTGCACTACTTGGGTCACCTGGTGTCTGCGGAGGGCATCAGGACAGACCCAGAGAAGATCAGCAGAGTCAAGGACTGGGCGAGGCCCACGAATCGTAAAGAGGTGCTTCAGTTCCTGGGATTCACCGGATATTACAGGCGGTTTGTGTGCAGTTACTCCACCTTAGCCGCGCCCCTGTACCGCCTTACCGCTGGTGACCCTAGAAAGAAACGGAGAGGGGGGAAGAAGAGGTTAGTGCCTGACCCGCCCTTTGTCTGGACTGATGAGTGTGAGGAGGCTTTTCAGTCACTGAGAGAAAGATTGACAACTGCTCCAGTGTTAGGCTATCCAGACTACAGCCTACCCTTTCTGCTCCAGACTGACGCGTCGGAGGAGGGGCTTGGTGCTGTATTAGCCCAAGTTCAGGACGGAGTCGAGAGAGTCATAGCTTATGGCAGCAGAGGCTTGAGCCCAGCAGAGACGAGGTATCCTGCACACAAACTAGAGTTCCTCGCTCTGAAATGGGCAGTGACCGACAAGTTCTATGACCATCTATATGGGCGCAAGTTCTCAGTCCAGACAGACAATAACCCCCTCAAGTATGTCATGTCGTCTGCAAAATTGGATGCTACAGGTCAGCGGTGGGTGTCTCGGCTGTCAGCATTTGATTTTGATGTGCAGTATCGAAGGAGACAGAATAATGCGGACGCTGATGCCCTCTCCCGGCTGTCTAACCAGGAGGTCACCCAAGTCCTGCAAACCTGCCCTCAGCTTGTATCAGCCAAAGTACAAAGGTGTGTAGAGGAACAATCTCCCCAACAACTGGAAAGCTCCGCTTCAGAGGGACCTGAGCAGCAAGAACCTCTGTCACACACGCTTGGTGAATCCTATCAAGATGTGGGGATGGACTCTCTACCTGCATTGACAAAACAGGAGATTCGTGCAGGGCAAAGAGAGGATGCTGTAATCGGTCCCGTTTTGCACTTTAAAAGTGTGAACCAAAAACCGAGCCGCAGCGACAGGATTGGTGGTGGCAGGCAGGTTTGCCTTCTCTTAAAAGAGTGGCGGAGGTTATTAGTAAGGGATGGAATAATGTATCGTCAGGTCCAAGACTGTCAAAGGGGAGTAGTAGAGCAGCTGGTACTACCAGAGAAATTTCACACATCCGTCAAGACTGCACTTCATGGTGACTCAGGGCATTTAGGGTTTGAGAGAACGCTGCAGATGATAAGGGAGATATTTTACTGGCCTAAGATGTTCCAGGAAATCAAGGCTTGGTGTGAGCAGTGTGAAAGGTGCTGCCTCAGAAAGACTCCAACTGCAGGCCTCAGAGCTCCCCTGGTCAGTATTCACAGCAGCGCTCCTATGGAACTTGTGTGTGTAGACTTTCTGACTCTGGAGAAATCAAAGGGAGGCATAGAAAATGTGCTTATTGTCACTGACCACTTCTCCCGGTACACCCAGGCCTATCCCACTAAAGACCAAAAAGCCTGTACAGCGGCGAAGGTACTGTGGAAGAACTTTTTCTGTCGGTTTGGATTCCCAGCAAAACTACATGCAGACCAGGGGCGTAATTTTGAAAGTGCTGTGGTGAAAGAGCTGTGTAAGTGTACTGGTGTCACTAAGACACACACAACCCCCTATCACCCCCAGGGTAACGGCACCACCGAAAGGTTCAACCGGACTCTCATGGACATGCTGGGGACACTAGAGCCTCACCTGAAACCCCGCTGGCATGAGCATGTGGATGCAATGACACATGCGTATAACTGCACCAAACATGACTCTACTGGGTACACACCGTATTACCTAATGTTTGGTAGACATCCACGACTCCCAGTCGACCTGATCTTTGGGCTTTCTACCACCAAAGAACCATGTGAGTATAGTGAATATGTCCAGACCCTGCATGACTGTCTGTCGGAAGCTTATACTCAGGCTAACCAGGCCTCGCGACATGCAAAAGAGCAGCAGAAAAGGTACTATGATCAAAAGGCAAAGAGTCAAGGTTTCAGCCCAGGGGACAGAGTCTTGGTCAAAATATGTCATGTGGAGGGACGGCAGAAACTGGGAGACAGATGGGAGTCACGCCCATACATTGTGGTGAAGAAACAACCCAGTATACCTGTGTATGTGGTCCGAACAGAGGATGGTGAAAAAGAGAGAGTGGTTCACCGCAACCTTCTTACACAGTGTATGTTTCTTCCGGTGGAGCGGGCTGGTGCAGCAACAAGTGCAGGAGTTGAATCTGACATGGGGGACTGGGAGGTGGATGGCATGGAGGTAATGGGGGAGGAAGCCGAAAAAGTGAGTCAAGGGGGGGAAGAGGACATAAATGTCAGTGACACCAACGCACTTGATGGCCCCAGCCTGAGGAGGAACCCACAGAGAACTCGACGTCCCCCAAAGAAACTGTCTTACAAGTCACAGGTGGTGGGATCAAAAGAGGAACAGCAGAAGATAGAGAGGGGCTGGACATTGTGGCAGAGGGCCATAGCAGAGAGAGTAGCAAGGCACGTATAATCTACGGAAAAAAAACAAAAAAAACAAACAAGTTTTATTAATGGTTTATTTACTTTGATTGCATTTACACATCTACATTTCATATGCAACTCATGGTATTAATACGTCCCTTTCAGTGTGATCTGTTTTAATGTTTATGCTCATAAATTTTATTTGTTTTGTTTTGTTTGGTCTGATGGCTGGGACGCCATCAATTAAAGAAGGGGTAGATGTAAGGTAGTAATGTAAATCCGCCACAGGGTGGCACTGTTACGCTGTATGTTCCCCTGGGAATGCCGCAAATGGCGATGTTTGTCCCTTTTGCAACACCGTACCCCTAAGTCTTGTCCCGGGCGTTGATCAAATGTTTTTTTGTTTCTTCTGCCGGAAGGTGAGCAGTGTTACTAGCGGTCTGCATTATCATAAAAATATTGATTTATATCGCACATATTGTCTAACTGTTTATTCTGTGGTGTTAATAGACAAGTTTGCTTATAACCTAGTTAAAGTTCGATGTCGAACATTGTATTTGGCAAGAGAAATGTGACAAAAAGTGTTGGCTAGCCTGTTGAGCATTAGCATGGCATATAACGCAGGATGCAGTATTATTTGAGCAGATTATCCATGGTTTTTTTGTTTAATTTTATGGGTAATAAGTGCCTTATTTAATTTATAATGGCTGACATTTGCTTTGGTTTTGCCGTAAGGTAGCATTTTGATATGAGATGTGTTTATTCGCACATTTGCACTTTTTATTTTAATTTTATTAAGAAAGAGAAATGTTTTTTTGTTTCTTCTGCCGGAAGCTGTGAGTATGATGAGGCCAGCGGCCAGCTGATTGATGAGAGGTGAAGTGCAAGCGAGTGCCAATAAAGTGTCCAGGTCTCAGCCACGATCCCAAGCCTCCGCCTCCTTCCTTTTCCACGCAAACATCATACTACAACAAACACAACGCAGAGTCCCAGGGCGTGTAGGGAGACGACGGCCGAACGCAAAGTGCGGGTTACACAATTAAATTTAGTAAAACCAGATGTTAACAGCAATGGAAAGATGACTATAAACTGGTTCAAGAAATTAATGAATGTTGTAGAAAAATTGAGTTATCAGATGAAAACAAAGCAAAGATATTGAGTTTACAAACCAGATTAGATCATCCAAATGGCACAAGGAGCTTATCCAGAGCTAAATGGATAGAACAAGGGGAGAATAACACATCTTTTTTTTTTTTTTGGACTGGAGAGGAGACAAGAAAGAAAATACAATAAATGTTTTGATAATCAATAATAGAGAATGTTCTGACACAAAGGTAATTTCTTACGAAATTCCAAATTATACTCTTCATCCTATTCAGTTGAGGATTCATTATCATTTCTTCAAAGTATTAAACATATATTCCTAAAATTGATTTGGCATTTAAAGAAATGTGTGATTCTGAGATTAGAATAATGGAATTGGATGAAGCTCTAAAGCAAATGTCAGTAGGTAAAGCTCCTGGTCAAGATTGTTTAACTTCACACTTTTATAAATTGTTCTGGGAAGATATAAAATAACTGTTATTTACTGCCCTTAAAGAATGTATTGAAAACAATAACTGAATGTCGACCATGAAGCAATGTATTATTACTTTGTTACCTAAACCTGGTAAGGACAAAATATTTATTGATAACCTGAGACCAATAACTTCATTGAATGTGGATTACAAATTTTTTATGCATATTATTGCCAATCGGATGAAAGTAGGTATATAGGACAGATAATAAGTGAAACTCAATCAGTGTTTCTTAAAGATATGTCTCTACATAATAACATTAGGCTGGTTCTTGATTTACTAGATTATAATTATTTGATCGAAGGCAATGGTTTCATAATGTTTTTAGATTTTTACAAAGCCTTTGATTTAGTTGAACATCCATTTATAATAAAGTCTTTAGAATATTTTGGTTTTGGTCCAAAATGTATAAAGGTAATTAATATGATGTACTATAATGACATTAATAGTTCAGTTTCTCTCCCTAAAGGAACATCTAAAAGATTTGAGGTTAAACAAGGGATTCGACAGGGTTGTTCTCACTCCCCTTTATTATTTATTTTAGTTGCAGAATTGTTGGCTGTTTTTATAAAAAAAAATAGTCCAGACATTGAGCCTTTAAATGTGCTAGGCAATCATCTGGTCATAACGCAGCTGGTAGATGATACTACCGTCTTCCTCAAGGAGTCAGAACAGATCCCTCTGGTAATCAAGAAGATAGATTGAGTTTTCTAAAGCATCTGGAATACATTTAAATTAAAAAGAAATATGAATTGCTACACATGACCATCTACTAATAGATTTGTATAATATTCCAGTAAAAAAGTAAGTGAAATACTTAGGAGTGGTTATAACTAAAGATTGTAAAGGCAGAGAAAAACTAAATATTGAGACTGTTATAAAAATAAAAAAAGAACAAGTAAATCTATACTCAATTCATGGTTACAGAGGGATTTAGCAATCTTCAGACGTATTTTGATTCCTAAAATTGAAACATTATCTAGAATTATGTATCCAGCTTTTTCATTAGCAATTCCTGATAATTTAATTAAATCAATTAATCAAACAAATTTCAACTTTATTTGGAAAAACAAACATCGTTACATTAGAAAAGGGGATGTGGTAAAATCGTTAGAAGAAGGGAGCTTAAATGTGATTGACTATGTGCAGGCAATGAATGGAATGATTAAACTAAAATAGTCACAGCAATTCATACAAAATAATAATGGATTCTGGTTTAATATTCCTTCTAAAATATTTAGTGAGTGCGGTGGGACAGATTATTACATTACATTGCATTACATTCATTTAGCCGACACTTTTATCCAAAGCGACTTACAATAAGTGCATTTAACGTAGGAAATCAGGAGAACTACTAGTCATCAGAGGCCATATGTGCATCTAAACAAGCATCTAAGAGCAAAACCAGTGCTAAAGTAAAGGTGCAAGAAAGCGATTTTTTTTAAAGGAGTGAATACAATAAGTGCTAAGAACAAGTAGCAGGGTAGTAGTTCTTAAAGAGGTGAGTTTTCAACCTGCGCCAAAAGATGAACAGCGACTCCCCTGTCCTGACATCAGTGGGGCGTTCATTCCACCACTGTTGGGCCAGGACAGAAAAGAGCCGTGACCGGGACGATCGGCAGCAAGGGCCTCTGAGCAACGGGGCAACCAGGCGTCCTGAGGCAGCAGAGCAAAGTGGTCGGGCGGGGGTGGAGGGCTTGACCATGGCCTGGAGATAGGAAGGAGCTGTTCCTTTCACTGCCCTGTAGGCTAGCACCAGAGTCTGAAACTGGATGCGAGCAGCTACTGGGAGCCAGTGTAGGGACATGAGAAGGGGAGTTGTGTGGGAGAACTTAGGGCGGATGAACACCAGACGAGCTGCAGCTTTCTGAACAAGCTCCAGAGGTCTGATGGGCGACGCCGGAGCGCTAGCAAGGAGGGAGTTGCCGTAGTCCAGCCGGGAGATGACCAGAGCCTGGATGAGCACCTGTGCCATCTCGTCGATGAGGAATGGGCAAATCCTCCTGATGTTATAAAGGAGAAATCTGCAGGAGCGAGCAACCGATGCAACGTTTTCAGCAAACGACAGTTGGTTGTCCAGGATCACACCCAGATTCCTCACAGTCCGAGTTGGCGTCACCACGGTGTCGTCAATGGTGATGGCCAGGTCTCGGTGCGGGTAACCTTTCCCCGGGAGGAACATCAGCTGTCTTGTCCAGATTGAGCTTCAGGTGGTGTGTCGCCATCCACTCCGAGATGTCAGTCAAGCACGCAGCAATGCGTGTCTCTACTTGTGTGGCAGAGGGAGGAAAGGACAAGATCAGCTGGGTGTCATAGGCATAACAATGGTAAGAGAAGTCATGCGAGCGAATAACAGAACCCAGGGACGTCGTGTACAGGGAGAAGAGGAGAGGACCCAGAACCGAACCCTGTGGAACGCATGTAGTCAGTCTGCGAGGCTCCGACACAGATCCCCTCCATGTCACCTGGTAGGAGCAACCCATCAGATAGGTTGCAAACATTGAGAGTGTAGAGCCTGTGACAACCAGCCCCTCGAGGGTAGAGAGGAGAATCTGGTGGTTCACTGTGTCGAATGCAGCTGACAGGTCCAGGAGTATCAGGACAGAGGAGAGAGAGTTTGCTCTCGCAGAGTGCAGCGATTCTATCACTGCAAGGAGAGCCGTCTCTGTTGAGTGACCCACCCTGAACCCAGACTGGTTGGGGTCCAGGAGGTTGTTCTGGTGGAGGTACAAAGAAAGTTTGTGAGTTTTGGGTAGAAAATGTAGAAGGGAAACGGGTCTGTAGGTTTTGATGTCAGAGGGGTTAAGTGATGGTTTCTTGAGGAGGGGGGTGACTCTAGCAATCTTGAAGGCAGATGGAAAGCATCCTGCCTGGAGGGAGGTGTTGATGAGGTGGGTTAGAAAGGGAAGGAGTTCAGGTGCTATAGACTGAAGAAGAGGGGAGGGGACCGGGTCATGGGAGCATGTGGTGGGGCGACTGGATGTGATGAGGTTTAGAACCTCGTCGGGGGAGAGGGGAGCGAGGTGGGATAGGGTGGGACATGGAGAGGTGAGGGACGGTGAAGAGGGTGGGATAGTGCAAGCAGCACTAACTGGGTGGTGACGAAAGGAGGATCTGATGTCGTTACCTTCTTGTCAAAGAAGTTAGCGAAGTCATCAGGGAGAAGGGAGGAAGCAGGAGGAGGAGGTGAGGGTTGAAGAAGTGTAGAGAAGGTTTCAAAGAGTTTCTTAGGATAAGAGGTAGAGAAAAGGATTTTAGAGCGATATTAGGCAGCCTTAGCAGCAGAAAGGGAGGATGAGAAATTGGAAAGAAGAGACTGGAAGTTGAGAAGGGTCCTCTGGGAGTCTGCCTTTTATCCATTTGTGCTCTGCCACTCTCAGGCTCCGTCTGTCAGTACGTACTGAGTCGGTCAGCCAAGGGGCAGGTGGAGTTGGGCATGCAGGCCTGGAGGTGAGGGGACAGAGATTGTCCATAGAAGAGGAGAGGGTAGAGAGAAGAAGATCAGTAGCAGTGTCAGGGGGTAGGAGAGAGAAAGATTCAGGTTTAGGGAGGATAGAGGTAACAGAGGAAGAAAGATCAGCGGAGAGAGAGCGGAGGTGTCTATGGGTGGAAACCATGTGGGTAGTGGAAGGGACTGAGGGGGGTGAAGAGAGGGAGAGAGAGTAGGGCATGAAATAGCGGTCAGAGAGCTGGAGGAGAGTAACAGAGAGATTGGAAATAGGACAGTGTCTAGTAAAGATAAGGTCCAGCTGGTTGCTGGCCTTGTGGGTAGGAGGAGAGGGTTAGAGGTGAAGGTCAAAGGAGGAGAGGAAAGAGAGAAGAGGATCTAGCTTGTTAGTGTGGATGTTGAAGTTACCGAGAAGAATACGTGCAGAGTCATCAACAGGGAAGTGCGAGACAAGTGTGTCAAGCTCCTCCAGAAACTCACCAAGGGGCCTGGTGGGCAGTACACAACCACAATGGTAAGTTTGACTGGATAAGAGACAGTAACAGCATGGAATTCAAAAGAGGGCGGAGAAAATTGTGGAATGGAAACAAGAGAGTATTTCCATTTCAGGGAGATTTAGCAGGCCAGTACCACCACCCCGCCTCCCAGCTCTGGGAGTGTGAGAAAAAGAGTACATATCAGACAGAGCTTCGGGTGTGGTAGTGTTTTCTGGCATGATCCAGGTCTCAGTTAGAGCAAGAAAGTTGAGAGAGAGCAAGGATGCGCAGCCTGAGATAAACTCAGCTTTCAGCACCACAGACTGGCAATTCCAGAGCCCTCCCGTCACCACTTGCTCAATGGGATAGATGAGATTGGTAGGGTCACAGCGCCTAGGAGTGACCCAACATCTATGCTAACCCCAGAAAGAGGAAAGGACAGGAATGCGAAAGAAACACATAGTCTATAATAGGTACACAAAATACAGATGACTGACTGATTATCTGTTAAGATGTGATTTCTGTATAGCTAAACTACCTATTAAACTGTCTAGATTTCATCAGCAGTCTCTCTTATATTGGAAAATTGTTTATGAGCACAATTTCACTCCACATAGCTCTCCGATCTGGAAAAACAGATGTATCTTGTTTAAAAGAAAATCTTTATGTTATTATGATTGGGTGGAGGGAGGTATTTGGTCTATTTCACATTTGATGGATTCAAGAGGAACTGTTCTAGAGTACAGTGAATTCATTGATAAATTCAGTGACGTGTACAAAAAAACAATACTCAGTGGTTATCAAGGCAATCCCACAAGTAATGATGAATATGATAAAAGGAATTTTGACTTATGACGTGTTAGTACCAAAGATGCCCTCACTTTATGTAGACAATCTCGATTTTATGGAGAAAAAATGCACAAACAAAATTGTAAGGAGTGCCCTTACCTCCATACTCGTTCCTCTACCATTAAAAAGAAAAATAAAATCTATCAAAAAGTTATCCTAAAGAAATGATAGGCAGAATTAGAACCAGATACCTTACTCTCCCTATTTCACCAAAAGCAAAAGAAACTCATTTCAAAATAATAAATGATATTTATCCTTGTAATGAGTTTCTGAGGGAAAGATTTAACATTGAAAAAACCAATTGTATGTTTTGTGATTCTGTTAGCGAAACGTTAGAACATTTGTTTTTTACTTGTAAATATACTAGAGCCTTTTGGGAATTATTTCAAAATTGGATATCTGAAAGGACTTGCATTTGCCCTATTTAGATTATAAGGATATGAACTTTGTAGTTATAATGGAGGATACAAATATGGAAATGTTGTACAATAGCCTGATTATTATGGCTAAAACAATTATCCATAGATCTAGATTTATTAAGGCCATGCAGGCCAGTATTCTTAGTTTGAATTAATACATTTTGAGAAAGCACTGAAATGTATACAAACCAAACAAGCTTTGCATTGACACGATCACTGGCCAGAGGATCAGCAGCCAACAGGTGACGTTTCCCTATCGGCCTGCAATCAGCCAGGATGAGTGGCACCTGCGTACTGGTTAGCTTGTGATTAAGTGCACCTGTCATGGTCTGTGATCTGGGCTCTCCCATCTCTTGAATGGTGTTTTGGTTCACCTGCGCCCAGTATCCTTGATTGGCGTGTGATTAGGTGCACCTGTGCTGGGGACTATTTGACTGGCTGCTTTGCAGACATATGTGGTCGAATCTTGGAAAAGCTTCACGTTGGTCTGCGGAAGCCCGTGTCTTCTGAACCCTCATCTGCCTCCTCTGTGTGAGAGAGTGTTTTGCTGTGTTTTTGTATTTTATGTTTATTCGAATTAGCTTTATTGCCTGCCCTGTTTGGCAGTGGTCTTTTGTCATTGTGTGTGTTTTTCTGAAGCCCAGTGAAGTGACTTTATGAATTGTCTGTGCCTCTTCTCTGCAATTGGGTCCAAACACACTGCGTTACAGCAAGACTCGACCAGACATGGACCCAGCAGAGTTAGAGCAGTTGCGTACCACCATTACAATCCAAGGTGAAGCTCTGGGCAAACAGCACGCCGAGCTGCAGTCGCTGGAGGCGAGTGTCCACTTCATCTCCAGTTTTTTTTCGAGAGATCCGCCCTATGCCTCAGCAGCGGACAGCGGATCACTCCCAGCTGCAGTAGGTCCAGGCTCAACAGCCGATGATGGCCGCCATCACCAGCTTCACCGCAGCTACAGCAGCGCCAACTGTATCAGCAACGCCTTCCCCGACCAGTATGGATACAGCAGAGGGGTCGGCGTACCGGAGACAATGTGGGCCGAGCCCAGTGTCTGGGGTGAATGGCCTCCAGTGAGGGGTTGTTCGGTTGGATGACAGACAGCCTGCCTCCCGGTCTGCGTGCCCGGAACCCGCTAGCCACCATCCTGCCTACCACCCGGTAAACCGCTGATCGAGGGGTGGTGCCGAGCCTGCTCCAGCCCAGGACCCATTCTGGGGAACCCGCCTGGCCTAGGGAGATCCCCGGAGTCTCTGCTAGTCCCATGTTCCTCGGCAGCCGGCCTACGTCTTGTCTGACTACCAGTCGCCGGCCTCACCGGCCGACTCCATCTACAGGTTCCTGTTCGGCCGGCCACTCCCGCCGACTAATTGGGCTTAGCAGCCTAGTGTCCCCGAGCCTCCGCTGCCAAGCGTCCCCGGGGCGCCTCCGAAACCTGATCCATGAGCGGCTGCCACGCCGCCTCCGACTTCAGCTTGCCCTGCGGCTGTCACGCCGCCTCCGAGGTCCGACTGCCACGCCGCCTCCGAGGTCCGTCTCCCCCGCGGCTGCCACGCCGCCTCCGAGGTCAGTTTGCCCCGTGGCCGTCCCGCCTCCGAAATTCGGTTGCCCCGCGGCCGTTCCTCCGAAGTCCGGTCGCCCAGCGGCCCTCCAGCCACGGCGGTACTATCGGCATCATCCATCTGCCCGTCCCACGGAGATGCTCTGCCTCCTACGTCCTGGTCGCCCTCCCGATCGGTCCCAGCCCTTGGGCCGCACGCCGGAGATGCTCTGCCTCCTGCGTCCTGGTCGTCCTCCCCCTGGGCCCCTCTGTTCGGTCTGCTGGGTCCTTTGGTTTTGGGACGTCTGGAATCCATCCCTGGGAGGGGGGTACTGACACCACACTGGCCAGAGGATCAGCAGCCACCTATCGGCCTGCAATCAGCCAGGATGAGTGGCACCTGCGTACTGGTTGGCCTGTGATTAGGTGCACCTGTTATGGTCTGTGATCTGGGCTCTCCCATCTCTTGATTGGTGCTTTGGTTCACCTGCGCCCAGTCTCCTAGATTGGCTTGTGATTAGGTGCACCTGTGCTGGGGACTTTGACTGGGTGCTTTACAGACATATGTGGTCGAGTATTGGAAAAGCTTCACGTTGGTCTGCGGAAGCCCGTGTCTCCTGAACCCTCATCTGCCTCCTCTGTGTGAGTGTTTTTGTATTTTGTTTATTTGAGTTGGCTTTATTGCTTGCACTGTTTGGCAGTGGTTTTTTGTCATTGTGTGTGTTTTCTGAAGCCCAGTAAAATGACTTCGTACTTTACGAATTGTCTCTTCAATTGGGTCCAAACGCACTGCGTTACATGCATATTAACAACATATATATTTCTGATTAGACTTCTTTCTGTGTTTTTTTTTTATTGCTATTTTTTTCTTGTTTTGGAAAATATTAAAAAATGTAATAGCTGAATCTGATTTGTTATTTACCAGATTTTGTTCATATAATAAAGTGAGGGACGGGTACGGGCTGAAACCTGTGGCACTCGACTATAGAATCTGAATTGTGTGCATTGAATGTCTTGGTTAATCTTCAAATTAAAATTCATGATTTGTATCCGATTGTTTTTCCTGCTACCACTTTACAGTAGGGTATATTTTATAAAGAGCTTATAATTGGGTTCTAATGGTTAAAAACTAATTTGTTATAAATCAGTCATAAGATGATGCACTATATGTACAAAACTACTGGGACACCTGTCCATTACACCTACTGGAGCTTTTATGACATCTCATTCTAAATCCAGAGGCATTCATATAGAGTTGGTCCCCCCCCCCTTTGCAGCTATAACAACTTTCACTCTTCTGGGAAGGCTTTCCACAAGATTTGGGAGTGTCTGGAAATTTTTGCCCATTCATCCAGAAGACCATTTCTGAGGTCAGGCACTGATGTTGGACGAGAAGACCTGGCTCGCAATGTCCGTTCTAGTTCATCCCAAAGGTGTTCAATGGGGTTGAGGTCAGGGCTCTGTGTGGGCCAGTCAAGTTCTTCCACACCAAACTCACCCAACCATGTCTTAATGGACCTTGCTTTGTGCACTGGGGCACAGTGATGCTGAGACAGAAAAGAGCCCTCCCCAAACTGTTCCCACAAAGTTGGAAGCATAGAATTGTCCAACATGTCTTGGTATGCTGAAGCATTAACAATTCCCTTCACTGGAACAAAGGGGCCTAAACCAACCCCGGAAAACCAACCCCATACCATTTCCCTACCCCACCAAGCGTTACAGTTGGCACAATGCAGTCAGGTAGGTAACGTTCTCCTGGCATCCGCCAAACCCAGACTCGTCCATCTGACTAATAGACAGAAGTGTGATTCGTCACTCCACAGAGCACGTTTCCACTGCTCCAGATTCCAGTGGCAGTGTGCTTTACACCACTCCATCCGACACTTGGCATTGTGCTTGGTGATGTAAGGCTGGCATGCAGCTGCTCGGCCATGGAAACCCATTCCATGAAGCTCTCCGCGCACAGTTGTGCTGATGTTAATACCAGAGGAAGTTTGGAACGCTGCAGTTGAGTCAACAGAGCGTTGGCGACTTTTACGCACTATGCGCCTCAGCACTCGTTGACCCCGCTGGGTGACTACGTGGTCTGCCACTTCGTGGATGAGTTGCTGTTGTTCCTAAACACTTGGCACTTTTCAATAATACCACTTACAGTTGACCGTGGAATATCTAGCAGGGAAGACATTTAATGAACTGACTTATTGGAAAGGTAGCATCCTATGACAGTACCACGCTTGAATTCACTCGGCTCTTCAGAACGACCCATTCTTTCACAAATGTTTGTAAATGCAGATTGCGTGGCTAGCTGCTGGATTTTATATACCTGTGGCAATGGGTCTGAATGAAACACCTGAATTCAATGATTAAGAGGTGTGTCCCAATACTTTCGTACATATAGTGCATATTGCGTGGATAAAATACTTTTTGGGTTGCCAGGTTTGGAGCCAACATTTTATAAATACAAGTCTCCATAGACTCACCTATTCAGTGAGTGGTGGAATGAATAACATGACTTGAAAATGTGGTGTAATGCAGACAAAAAAGTTGATTTTCGCATACAGTTGACACACGTTTCAATTTCCTAACCTGTTCATCGCAAACCATGCCACATAGAAGAGAGGTCGAGTGGAGGTAGAGGTTGCAAAAAGCAGCGGAGTGTCTGGGTAGTAGCGGTCTATTCTGTTGCCTACCAACATAGAGATCACCGGTTCGAATCCCCGTGTATTGCCTCCGGCTTCGTTGGGCGGACACAAGACACAATTGGCCGTGTCTGCGGGTGGGAAGCCAAATGTGGGTATGTGTCCTGGAGCCTGTTCGGGGGGGGAGAGGGAACTGAGGGGAATAGCGTGATCGTCCTACGCGCTACATCCCCCCCTGGCCAAACTCCTCACTGTTAGGTGAAAAGAAGCGGCTGGCGACTCCACATGTCTCGCAGGAGGCATGTGGTAGTCTGCAGCCCTCCCCGGATCAGCAGAGGGGGTGGAGCTGCGACCAGGGCAGCTGGGAAGAGTGAGGTAATTGGCCGGGTACGATTGGGGAAAAAAAAGCCATTGATTTAGAGAAAAAGTGTCAAGAGGCCCGGTAAAAGGGGAACATTTTTGTATAGATAGTGAGACCCGTGGGACCTTGGGCCCACAGTCAAGGGCAGAAGTGACAGAGGGAAAGAAACACTCAGATCTTGTTATTGTCAGCCAGCAAACCCTGCAAGGTATTGTCCTCTCCATCCGGCTGGCTCATATGAGGGATCTATTAAGGGGCCTGCCTCATAAAATGAAGATTAAATGACCCTTTCTCCATTTCTTGATAAAAGGACTATATCATCACCTCTCTCGCTCTCTCTCTCTCTCTCTCTCTCTCTCTCTCTCTCTCTCTCTCTCTCTCTCTCTCTGTAAAGAACCTCAATGCATAGTGCAATGCGTGTGTTTAATTCATGTGTTCTCATATGTAATTCATGATTTTATTTTGATATTTCTCATCCATGGTTTTATTTTGATATTTGCTGTTAAACCGGAAGTGGTAGTGAATATTGACGAACATTAAAAAAAGGAAAACGGTGCAATGGCGCTGCAAGTGTAAACGTAGACACGGAGAAAACGGAAGAGATAAAGTGATAAACAAGTAAAGATAAAGTAGTAAAAGTGTAAAAATAAGTGAATACAGTACTAAGGACGAACGGGGAGAGCAAGAACTGAGGAGTTTAGTGACAGTCGAGAGGGCAACAAGCTCTTAGGTTGGTCTACAAGTTGATCTGTGGGTGAGAATAAAGAGGATTGTGGAAACAATAAAAGGCATTACTAGACCATCAGTCCAGGCTTTCAACTCTTATTCGACGACTGGGACGCTACAGTGGGAGCTTGGCCAACCGCTGCCATGTTGCACAACGTGGTCTCAACATTGCAAAGTGCATGGTACCCGCCACGGACAGCAGGTGGCAGAAGTTGGTCTGGAAACTGAGCCAATAAAGGAAAAAACAAGGTTTCACTCAAAATTCCAGAGCTCTACAGAAGAAGTTCGCCGCTCTGAACGTACCAAAATACCAACAGAAAAAATGCTTGCTCACCAAATGGAAGAAGCAGCTAAAAAAAGAAAAAAAAGACTTACCAGCTTATATGAACAGTGGAAAAGCCAAGCGCTTCAGCCAAGGGAAAAACTAAAGTCAGACATAAATGAAGATGACCTGTATTTGCTTGCAGAAATTATAGATAAAGGAAAAAAATGACATTTGAAACTCTTCATTGAAATACGAAATCTCAGAGCACCAACAGCTGATTTAAGGCGAAAAACCCGATGTATGTGACGCAGTAACTCGTGACATTATCAAAATCATATATGAAAGATTAACAGGTATCAACGGAGATTTTGAAGCAGAAAATGAAAAATGTCGTCTTCGTGAGCTGCTGGATCGTGAGTATGCGGTCTCCATTTACGGTTCTACTGCTGCACGTTCAAATAACACCCATCATTCCTCGTCTTCACACATCACATCCAAACGGGCTGATGTAGCGGCTGAGCTGGCAGCGAAAGAGGCAGAATACAAGATTCTGCAAGAGGAAAATAAACAAAGGGAAAAGATAAAGCTCTAGAAAAGCAGCACAAGAAAGAGCTGGAAAATCAAAGGTCTGAGCTGGAGCGCTTGCAGGCTGAAAAGGACGTGGAGGCAGCTAGAGCTAGATTGGAAGCCTATAACAGAGAAATGAGTGACTACCAGTCAGTCAGGAGTGAGCAGGTGAGCCCAAATAATGTATCTCAGCCCCCTGCACCACACCCGTCATATGGCAAAGGATTGTCGACGCCGACTCACCTGTGACACCTGCACGAGAAGGCACCCAACTTGCCTTCACGATGGCACCTACGTCAAATATACAACAAAAGGAGAAAAGCATGTGAGTATGGAAAATGCAACACAAACTAACACATCAGAGACAACAGCTGCTTTGTCACTTGATGTGCTAGAGGAGGACACTCTGCTAGTAGTTCTATGATAGTTCCAGTTTGGGTGTCATCTGCTACAAACCCTCACAAAGAAAACCTGGTCTATGCTTTATTAGACACTGAAAGTGACACCGCTTTTGTTGATCAACAGGTGAGTCGTAACCTGCAATTGGATGCTAGTACAGTGAAACTAAAACTAATGACCATGATGGGAGAGAATGCAGTTGTAAATAGTGAAAGGGTGTCTGGTCTCCAGGTGAGGGGTTACAGCTCTGCAACACACACCCAACTCCCTGCAGCGTACACAAAGGACTGTATACCTGTAAACAGATAACACATACCAACCTGTGAAACAGCTAAACTCTGGAGTCAGCTATCACCAATCGTAGATTAAGTCCTGCCACTCCTCAGTTGTGAAGTAGGTATCTTGATTGGTTACAAATGTGCCAGAGCACTCGCCCCTAGACAAGTGATACTAGGCAAGATAATGAGCCTTATGCTGTGCAAACAGAGTTAGGGTGGAGCATAGTTGGCAGTTTAGCACATTCCCTCAAAACAGGTATGATTTGTCACCGTATTGCTGTAAAAGAAATCCCCCCAGTAACTCTCATGGATGCATTGGAAAGAGACTTCAAGGAAGTCAGTGGAAATGACAAAACAGTGACTCAAGATGATCTCACCTTTCTCGACAAACTTGAAGGTGTAGCGGGTACAAATATTGACTGCACCTTTAAGACACATGAACGCGCACGAAGAAACGAAAGGCGCAAGAGAGGGAGAGTACGAGCAAGCGTGGACGGAGCGGTCATGGCTGATGCGCTCTACTGCTGTGCAAAATGTATGACGACAGAATAGTGCCAAAAAGAACTCGCGCGATAAAACATGCATTCGGGCGAATTATATTATTTCACACACGTAGTTATTAACGGCGAGCGCGCAAATTATCTCTGTGCGCGCGCACTCAGAGGAAACTGCTCCCCGAGCGAGGAAAAAAATGCTGCGAGCGAGGAGGAATAAATGCTGCGAGCGAGGAGGAATCTGTGACCAGCGCGCCAAACAACCACTCGAAAACACTCCGCTCTCTCCAAGTTGATTTCTGCTCGCGCGAAGTGAATTTCTGCTCTCTCGCGCGAAACTTAAGGGGCGGTATTGGCACTTTGGGGGAGGGAACAAGGGGCGGTATTGGCACTGTGAGGGAGGGAACCAGGGGGGGGGTCTGTACTTGCTCTGCTGTGATTGGTCGTTTCTGAAGAGCGAGATTTGATTGACAGCCCTTTTCTCATGGAAGTCTGCTGAAACGAGGAAGACAACGGCGTCTGGGCAGAGGTTCCTTCAGGTAAGAAACCCTTGGCTGAATTCGGGCATTTGTGATGAACGAAAACAGTGGCTTGTGTAAAATTTCATCTAAGTATGTTTCTGAGAAATATGTTATTGTAGCTAAACATCAACATTAGTCTTTGTATAGTCTATAACGTTATTAGTTAGTCCATAACGTTAACCGTAGCTAGCGCTACCGAATAGCTAACGTTAACTTACAGTGTGGCGAACACTAGGGGCTATGCCTCTCACCCAGCAGGACTGTGAGCTGGGGGCGTGGTTTACGTTCCCGGGCTCGCCGGGGCAGGGTTGTTCCTGCTTTAGTTGGTTTTTGGAGTTGAGGAATAAACATCAAACTCGCCTTGGTCTCATGTGTTTTTCCTCATTCCTGCCACATTGGTGACCCCGAATTGAACATGTTTGGAGCAGAAGATGTGTGTGAATCCACTTCGGCCACGCCGCCCCAACTCTCACAGCCGGCCGTTCTCGCCGCGGCTGTGAAGCTCCCAGAGTTCTGGAAGAGCGACCCGGCCTCGTGGTTCCAGCATGTCGAGGCGCTGTTCCACCTGCGTGGAATCTCCGCGGACGACTCCAGATACTATCTGGTCGTCGCTGCGCTGGACCAGCAGTCCACACGCCGGGCCATGCAGCTGTTGCGCGCCCCTCCGCAACACGATAAATACGTCGCCCTCAAACATCTTCTGCTCCGGAGGTACAGCCTATCTGCCGCAGAGAGGGCAGATAGAATCCTTTCCCTATCCGGTTTGGGCGACGGGACGGCTGTGGATCTCATGGACAATATGCTGTCGCTGCTAGGCTCAGACGAAGGTGGGTTCCTTTTCCCGCACGTTTTCTTGCGCCAGCTCCCGTCTCCTGTGCGCGCGGCTTTGGCTAACTCCCCGTGTCTGGCCGCTGGTGACTGCCGAGGTTTGGCTGAGGAGGCCGATCGGGTCCTGCTGGCTACCAGACGGTTCTCTGTGCAGAGTGTGGCATCGGAGCCTCTGCAGCCGACGTCGGAGGACGCGGACCCGGCAGTGCTGGCTGGAGTGACTGCCCGGAGACGGCGCGGGAGAGGCCTCTGTCTCTTCCACCAGCGGTTCGGCGGCAAGGCGAGGCGCTGCGTCCCTCCGTGCACGTTTGAGACGGCGGGAAACTCCAGGGCCAGCGCTCAGTAGCAGCTGTGGGCGCTGGCGGACGTAGTGAGCTGCTCTTCATTAAGGACACGATGTCAGGAAGACGGTTTCTGGTGGACTCAGGCTCGCAAAAGAGCCTACTCCCTCCTGCTAAGACAGACAGGTCGGCCGAAGGCGGCGGCACACAGTTAAGTGCAGCTAACGGTTCGTCCATTGCGACGTTTGGCACAAGGTTGGTGACTGTTTGCTTCCACGGGCGCCATTTTGAGTGGGACTTTGTAGTGGCTGCCATTACTGTTCCTATTATCGGCGCGGATTTTCTGTGTGCTAATGGTCTGCTGGTTGATGTTGCAAACCGCCGTTTAATTGATGCTGTGTCTTTCGCCACTGTTCCGTGCGAGACAGGGGGAGCCGGGCCGTTAACACACGCTAACTTTTTAGCATTAGGGGATGTTTTTCAGCGTTTGCTGGCGGATTTTCCATCGGTCACTACACCTGCCTTTTCCACCGCGGTTACTAAACACGGGGTAGAACATTTCATTCCCACTCTGGGACCTCCCGTTTTTGCGCGCGCGCAGCGCCTCGACGCGGTAAAATTGGCTACAGCCAAGGAGGAGTTCGCCATCATGGAGCGTCTGGGTATAGTGAGGCGTTCCAACAGTCCGTGGGCCTCGCCGCTTCACATGGTGCCCAAGGCGGATGGGTCGTGGCGGCCTTGCGGCGATTTTCGCAGCCTGAACAACGTCACCGTCAATGACCGCTATCCCATCCCACACATACAGGACTTTTCCATACGCCTGGCAGGTACCACTATTTTCTCTAAGGTGGACCTGGTGCGCGGCTATCATCAGGTTCCCGTGCGCGCAGAGGCGTGCCCAAGACCGCAGTGATCACCCCGTTTGGGCTTTTTGAGTTCATGCGCATGCCTTTTGGCTTGAAGGGGGCAGCGCAAACCTTTCAGAGGCTGATGGACTCGGTGTTGCGTGACCTTGATTTCGTGTTCGTTTATCTCGACGACATATTAGTGGCCAGTCCGTCAGCTGACGAGCACCTGGCGCACCTGAAACAGGTTTTCCGTCGTCTGGACGAACACGGCCTGATAGTCAACCCGGCCAAGTGTCAGTTTGGACTGCCGGTGATTGACTTCTTGGGTCACCGCATTTCGCCGCAAGGCGCGGTCCCGTTGCCTTATAAGGTGCAAGCGGTGGCGGAATTTCCCCGCCCGGTCTCTGTTAAGGCATTGCAGGAATTCTTGGGAATGGTGAATTTCTATAACCGTTTCCTCCCTCGCGCTGCCCACCTCCTTCAGCCACTTTACGAAGCCCTGCGGCTTAAGAAGGCTAACGACCCTGTCGGCTGGACTCCCGAACAGGTCCAGGCCTTTGACGGAGCTAAGTGCGCCCTGGCTAACGCTGCCCTCCTCGCCCATCCCACACCCACGGCGTCCATAGCTTTAACAACCGATGCGTCTGACATAGCCGTGGGGGCTGTGGTTGAACAGCGTGTGGCGAATGCGTGGCAGCCACTCGCATTTTTTAGCCGCAAACTTCGAGATAGCGAGCGTAAGTACAGCGTTTTTGACCGGGAGTTGCTGGCACTGCACCTTGCAACCCGGCATTTCCGCTTCCTGCTGGAGGGTCGCCCATTCACGGCTTATGTGGATCATAAGCCGCTGACTTTTGCCATGTCCATGGTGACTGAGCCGTGGTCTGCTCGTCAACAGCGCCACCTAGCGGCGATCTCCGAGTTCACAACGGACATTCAGCATGTGGCCGGGAAGTCCAACCCTGTTGCTGATTGTCTGTCGCGTGTGCTTGTGTGTCCTGTGCACCTCGGTGTGGATTTCTCCGCTATGGCTGCCGACCAGCCCAGTGACCCGGACGTCCTTGCCCTTAGGTCAACGCGTACCGGTCTCAAGCTAGAGGACGCTGTGGTGCAGGAAGGCAGTCCTGCCCTCCTCTGCGATGTCTCCACCGGCCGTCCCCGCCCCGTTGTTCCAGTGGCCTGGCGCCGTCGAGTTTTCGATTCGATTCACTCCCTCTCGCACCCTGGAGTTCGGGCATCGGTGAAGTTGGTCGGTTCCAAGTTCGTCTGGCCTGGCCTCCGCAAGGACGTCAAGGGGTGGGCAGCTGCGTGTGTAGCGTGCCAGCGCGCTAAGGTCCACCAGCACACTAAATCGCCCCTCGAGCCGTTTCCGATCCCGGCCAGACGTTTCGACCACGTGCATGTGGACCTGGTGGGCCCTCTACCTTCTTCACAGGGTTTTACGCACCTGCTCACAATGGTAGATCGGACCACCAGGTGGCCAGAGGCTGTCCCTCTATCCTCCACAACATCCTCGGATGTTGCACGCGCTTTTCTTTCCTCCTGGGTCGCCCGTTTCGGCACTCCGTCAGATATCACCTCAGACAGGGGCCCCCAGTTCGTGTCAGAGCTCTGGTCGGCACTTGCCTGATCCTTGGGTGTGCAGGTACACCGCACTACCGCGTATCACCCTCAGGCTAACGGGTTGTGTGAACGTTTTCACCGGTCGCTCAAGGCAGCGCAGTGCGCTGCGCTCTCGGATGGTAATTGGGTGGATCGTTTACCTTGGGTTATGCTCGGGTTGCGTTCGGCTCCTAAGGAGGACCTCGACGCGTCACCCGCTGAGCTGGTGCTCGGTCAGCCACTCCGCGTGCCTGGGAGTTCCGCTCCTCGACCCCGTCCGGCCGTTTATCCTTTTATGTCCGACAGCACTCGGGTTCCAGGCCCCGTTCACCACTGTTTTCCACGGTCGTTCGTGCCTGCGGAGCTCATGTCGGCTCGTTTTGTTTTTGACCGGCATGATGCTCATTGCTCACCCCTCCAACCCCCATACGATGGCCCATTTCGGGTTCTTGAGACAGGTCCTAAGGGTTTTGTGCTAGATATGGGTGGGCGTAGGGAGCGTGTCACGCTTGATAGGCTTAAACCGGCGCACAGGGTGGCAGGCGAAGTTGTGTTTCCGGCCCAGGTTCCCCGTCGGGGTCGTCCTCCTTCCAGGACCCCGGCAGTGTCTTCGCGGGTTCAGCGTTCTGCTTCTCAGCCGGCTTTGGACTGTGTTTCACCTACTGTTTCGGCTGAGGGACGGCGCAGCCGTTATGGCAGGCTGCTTAAGCCTCCAGTGAGACACTAAATTTCTTTCCAGGAGTCCCTTCTGGGTGTTCGGGGGGGGGGGGGGGGCTGTGTGGCGGACACTAGGGGCTATGCCTCTCACCCAGCAGGACTGTGAGCTGGGGGCGTGGTTTACGTTCCCGGGCTCGCCGGGGCAGGGTTGTTCCTGCTTTAGTTGGTTTTTGGAGTTGAGGAATAAACATCAAACTCGCCTTGGTCTCATGTGTTTTTCCTCATTCCTGCCACAACAGCGTATATGTCAGGTTAACAAACATTTTTGACAAATGACTCTAAATATTGTTCTATTGTATTTAAAGTTGAAATTTTCAAGAGAAATCACTTCTCACTACTATCTTGCTTCACTTCCCTTCATTTGTCAGAAATTATTTTTAACCTGACATAGGTTAACATTAGTTAGCTCCATGTCTGGCTGGCAACAATGAATAGTACGTTATTAAATGAACCACATTAAATAGATATTATTAAATATTATTTTAGAAACTTGCTGGTTGTGGCATTGGTCAAAAGTTGATGCATGTCCTTACGCATTTCTCCCCACCCCTCATGTTTGTGCCCTCAAACTCATAGATTTCACCGAGCTTCTGTACTAGCAGCAGCATCAAGAATGGAGGTAAGTCGGTCAGCTGTACCACTTAGGTTAGGCTACCTACCTATGTATTAAATATCCATTGTCAAGCTGTAATATTGGAGAGTGAAATTAACTGCCAATGGAATTACTGTATGTTCACACACACTGGAATTACTGTATGTCCACACACACACACACACACACACACACACACACACACACACACCTTGTGTGTCACAACACACATTGAAATGATTCATTGTTGAAATATTAGCATGTCCTGTAATGTAGTTTTAGCTTGACTTTATGTATTTATTTTTTCACTTTCATTCTCTCTTCTCAGGACACCATTAGGAGACAAATCCTGACCCGGCTCCTGTCCAAGTTTGAACTGGGACTCACAAGAGAGCCTATCGATTTGGATTATTTTGAGTTTATGTGTAGGCAGGAGTTGTATTTGTGCAATGCGCTGTCAAGGCATGTTGCTGTACCGACAGACATAGTACAGGCCCTAGAGAACTTTTTTAGGCATGTGAGGGACCACCTTGAGAGGCAACACACTGGTAGTGTCCAGCCCGATACAGTACCTGGGGAGGTGGAGCGTCCCAGGTTTGATATTGATAGGGAATGCTTGGAGGAAGTTCTGGAGCTAGACCTCCCTGTTCCCTGCATCGCAAAGATGCTCAGTGTGTCAAGGAGGACAGTGTTTAGAAGGATGAATGAATTTGGTCTTTCTGCTAGACGTTACCATGAAATTGATTATGAGGAGCTGGATAATGTTGTGCGGACCATAAAGAATGAGATGCCAACTACAGGCTACCGCATGGTTAAGGGGAGGTTGCGGTCTATGGGTATCCATGTTCAGTGGAGGAGAGTGGCTGCATCATTGCACCGTGTAGACTCCCTGGGCATTCTCTCAAGACTGTCAGGCCTACGCTGCATTTTGCGAAGGACCTACTCTGTCAGGGGCCCCCTTTCTCTGTAGCATGTGGACACAAACCATAAATTAATCAGGTTGGTACTTATGAATAATAATAGAATGGTATACATATATAGGCTATGTATTGTGCTGGTGTAGTAATTACAGTCAAAACTTTGCTCCCAAGGTACAACATTGTGCTGTTTGGAGCAGTGGATGGGTACTCCAGGAAGGTAAATTATCGTTTTGTGTAACATGGTTTGTCTCTTGAAGCTAAAAAGATATTTTTGGTAATGTATTGTGCATGACTGCCTGAAACTTACCATAACTTAAAAGAATTTGCATTGTAATTTTATAAAACAGATAATGTGCCTCAATGCTGCCACCAACAACCTGGCTTCAACGGCATTTGCTGCCTTCAAGCAGTCTACGGAAAGATATGGCATTCCCTCAAGGTAAACCTTTTTTTAAAAATGTGAACATATTTGGCATGGGATCAGAAAGATCCACTTCATTTTGATCATTTCAGTTCAGTTCTTAACCTTAATACTTTCCTGTAAGACTGAATTTTATGTGCTCAAAGCTGTGTGGAGAGGTAAATGTTAAGTAGAGGTTGTAATGGGTATCTTGTACTTGAGTCGGTTGTATGGCGCTATCAATGTTACCAGGGCACAAGTTGCCACAATAGTGTCACCCTCTTTCTAGGGAGGGGTCGGAGCCTTTAAAAAGCTGACCGACTGTTGCCATGTATGCTGTATATTAACTTAATACACAAACACTGGTGTTCAGTGGTTTGGATGTTGAGATGTATCTAAGCCACACTTGACATGTTTACACAAATCTGACAAAACTTGTCACAAACTTTGCCATTTTGGACTACTTTATCGCCTGTGCATCATAGGGTCAGAGGTGATCAAGGCATTGAGAATGTTGACATTGCCAGGTTTATGTTCACTATGCGGGGTACCGACAAGGGAAGCTTCATGTCAGGAAAAAGCGTTCACAACCAAAGGTTTGTCATGTCTGCCTCGTTCATTAATTCTCTATAACAGTGCACCTCAGCGGCCATTGTGCCTTACTTATTAAAATTCTTCTGGCTGTTGTACATTTGGCAGGGTTAAAGAGATTG
Source organism: Lampris incognitus (assembly GCF_029633865.1). Taxonomy (NCBI): domain Eukaryota; kingdom Metazoa; phylum Chordata; class Actinopteri; order Lampriformes; family Lampridae; genus Lampris; species Lampris incognitus. The sequence goes on along the minus strand of NC_079220.1, from coordinate 43,005,796 downwards.
TATTTGTCGTTGTCATTAGAATCGAATGTCTGTGGCGGGACGTGAAGACCTGTGTCACCTCCAAATACTACAATATGCTTCGGAGTCTGGAACAGGATCAGTTGCTGGATGTTTCTTCCACAGGTTCGAACCAAAATCACTTTTACGGAGCTCGTCTGAAGAGTATTGCTAATGGCTTGAATAACATTGTCAAAAAAGGTTATTTGGTTCTAAAAACATTTATATGTGACTATTGTGCTATTTTGTTTTAGCCTTGATGCAAGCAGTCTTCAGAGGCAAAATTAATTTGAAATGTTTGACTGCCAGTACTGGCTAAAACCTAACCTTCATATTACCGAGACAGTGGATATGTATGCATTGCTCATTTCATGGTTTAAACCCTGCCTTTACCTATCATGAACTCAACAGAAGACCTTTCTGTGTCCACCTTGTCTTTCTCCCCAAACTGAAGATGGACCTTGAAAGTTTTGTGGAAGGTTGGAACAATCATCCTGTCCGAACTGAAAATGATAGAACTCCTGAGCAGTTGTGGTGGCTGGGTTTGATGACCACAGATATTGACCAGCCAGAAAACATTGAGGCATGTTTTCTAAATATTGTTAAGTGTTAAAACCTTGTATAGTGTCTGATAATTGGGTCAGGTTTTGGAATCCTGTAACCTTGGGGGTGGTATTGTTCTATGCAAACAAGTACTATTATGTCAGATAAATATTCTGGGAGGATAGACTACCAGCCACAAATGCCATGTAAAATTCTGCTTTTTCTCTTCTAGGACATTGAGGAGCCAGACATTGACTGGGATATTGCCATAGACCACAATGGTGAAACAGAAGGAGTTATTGTGGTTCCTCACATTGACTGTCCGGTGAGCGAGGAACAAATGGAAGGTGTTCAGGCCCTCCTTGAGCAGAGCGACCCGGACATGGCCGCTAGGGAATTGTACCTCCTATGCCGTGAATATTTGAGCCCCTCTTAACTCCCACCACACCCCTCAAGGACTCCCCCACCCACTGGTCTCTGGTGCGACCCTGATTAATTGTATTAATAAACAGCTCATTCAGTTACATCAGCCTACCTCCTTGTGTGCCATGCCAGAAAATCTGTTAGTTCTCTTGTAGATAATTTATCTAATTTAACTGTGCCTTTTAGGTAGCAGTCCACTAGTTTTCTGAATTGTTTCAATTTCAATAGATTCTTGGTCCTGCTTTGTACAATTAACAAAGTTGGGGTTCACTCCAATATGTTTGTAAATACAACAGTGTATGTAGAGGTACCTAGCTATGCTTTGCAGCATTTACTTATTCTGAAGTTTTTCTGAAGTAGGCCTATTAAAATCTGGCAAAACAAGATTAACAATAAAGCATTATTTGTAGGTCCAATGTTAAAACATCTACAGGCATACAGCAGCAGATTTGGAACATTATTGATGTCAAAATGTATGACTTGTTCTGATATTACAGGGGACATACAACAGGGTGGTAGTTGAATGTCACATTCTACCTTGTTCCTTGGCTCTACTGTATTTAATGCAATGCAAGTGTGAATGGTACATGGAACTACCAAAATTGCTTTTAAACAATCTAGAGGCAAGTAATAACCGTAGCCAATTTATGGGTGTATCAACATTTCCCATTTAAAATTTGCTATTCAAACTTAAACACTTTGGTAATTGCAAAAAGGTCCCTAATTTAAATAACACCTTGGTTTAACTTAAACCAATTTTGGGATGCTGTCTGTGACACTACATAGCTCTAATGGATAAATAGAATTACAAATGTAGTCGTTTTATGTACAGAATTTTATTTCAAGACAAGTTGACCGGGATAAAAATAGTAAACACATTCGGCCTTCTACCATTAACACGGCTGTGCCCACTACACTCATAGCAACAATCTACTGGCCAAGATACATTTCTTCTAGACGACCTGTTGAAATTATCAAGGTAAACAGTTTCGTGGCAGAATCTTTACTTCAAGACAGGCAGTAGAAATGTTGACAAAAGAAAAAAACGAAGTGGTAATGGCGTCTTCTTCAGGGACTGGGAGTTCACTTTCCTGGGCATTCTGAAAGGAGGGCTGTCAATCAAATCTCGCTCTTCAGAAACGACCAATCACAGCAGAGCCAGTACCGACCCCTGGGTCCCTCCCCCACAGCGCCAAAAGTTTCGAGCGAGAGAGCAGAAATTCACTCGCGCGAGCAGAAATCAACTTGGAGAGAGCGGAGTGATTTTCGAGTGGTTGTTTGGCGCGCTGGTCACAGATTCCTCCTCGCTCGCAGCATTTTTTTCCTCGCTCGGGGAGCAGTTTCCTCTGAGTGCGCGCGCACAGAGATAATTTGCGCGCTCGCAGTTACTATCTACGTGTGTGAAATAATATAATACGCCCGAATGCATGTTTTATCGCGCGGGTTCTTTTTGGCACTATTCTGTCGCCATAAAAACGGATTAATGTTAAAACTGTTGAGATATAACACCAGTGTATTTGTATGACTATGTGTTACTGTGTACTATTATTTTGTTTACGACTTTGTTTGTCCACAAGTGGGCGGTGTTGCGCTTGCATGCGTGGATTGATTACGTCACTGAGATGCTGTTCATTTTCTTCTTCTCCCAAACTACCGAATAAACGAAGGCTGCATTTTTTTCCCTCCAGCAGAAGTTCGGTAGTCAGTACGATTCTTTATAACGGTTTAATAATCTACTTCATCTGCGCCGAGATAGACATAAAGTATTAGTTTAGTCTTCTAACAGGTTATGGGCCCAGATAACGTTGGATTATTTAGTAGTTTGATAAAAGAAGTACACGAAGTGTGATAACCTTGGATGGCGGGATGCGCGCAGGTTAGCACGGAGTAGCAAGTTAGCAAGTGTGAAGCTAGTTAGCATCGAGAGAAGCTATCGGGAAGCTAACGGAACGCTAAGCTAAGCTAACGCTACCTAGGGAGATGGAGCGAAAGAAGAGCAGGTGGCCCACATTCAACGGACAGGCCGATGAGTATGAACTGTGGGAAGAGCGAGTGCTCTGTTGCATGCATGGTGTGGGGCTGAAAACCACCATCCTTACTGAGCCCGCGGGACCTTTGACAGCGGAAGAGCAGGCCCTAGACGAGGAGCGGAACGCGGACGCCTACTGCGCATTGGCGCCTTTATTGGACAACACAAGCTTGGGGCTGATCTTCAGAGAAACGAAGAACAACGGTAGAGAGAGTCTACGGGTGTTGCGGGAACATTACATTGGTAAGGGCAGACCCCGGATTGTCACTCTGTATGTAACATTGACTGGGCTAAAGAAAGCTGATAATGAGACGATCACCGAATACATTATCCGAGCTGAACAAATCATTACGGCTCTCAAAGGGGCGGGAGAAGCACCGAGTGAGGGACTAATGATGGCCATGGTGATGAGGGGGTTACCCGAGAGATATAAGCCATTCACTCTTAATGGTGACACATGGCGACAGTGAGTTGACATTGGGAGAATTTAAGGCCAAATTGAGAAACTTTGAGGCGGCTGAAGATGTAGATGCTACAGCATCGGACGAGACGTCCGAGAGGGTGATGAAGGCCCACGCAGCGCCTAAGAAAAAGCCAGTGAAACGCTGTGAGGGAGATGATGAACAAACAGTGTGCTGGTGATGCGGTGACAAAGCACATCGGAAAACAGACTGTTCACGCAGCGTGTGTGTGTAGCTTCTGCCGGGTCAAGGGTCACACGGACAAAGTGTGCAAGAAGAAGGACCGCGCTGATGGAGCCAGGTGTGCATGCGAGTGTAACCTGCACGACAGGGGAATGGGCCTATGCTTGCACAGGGACAGTTTACAGTCTAATGTCTAAGTTCAGTGGAGATTGGTGTAGGTTTTTTTCTAGACCGGATTCTAGTACTCACCCCAAAGACAACACACACACTCGTGGGTATAGTTTACAATAAAAAAACAATTTATTTCAACAGTTCAAAGTCAAGTTATTTCAATATCAATACTAAATGAGATGTGTTATATTATATATATATATATATATATATATATATATATATATATATATATTTTACTCTATTATACTTTTTAAAAGTTCTTCCTAATATTCTATTTATTGTCTATATCTATCTATATTCTATTTTATACCCTTCTAATATATTACTTATGCAGCCATATTCTACACTAACAAATTAAAGAAAATAATCCAAAATAAAGTATGAGTGCACTCAAAGAAAATAATAAAGAAAAGAAAAGGGGGAATGATTCAGTCTTCCAATCTGTGCAAGGTGCAATGTCCAGATCCTACCACAATTACAGGGGCAAGTTAATGTAGAGGCGATGATGATGAATCCAAATCCAGGGCGATGATGGGGGCAATCCAAAGGGGGTATCCAAGGGTTCCAAAAGGGTGTAGCAAGGGGGGTTGTTCGGGGTACTAAAAAACCAGTCTGCACAAAATTGTACAGATTCCTTATTAATTGCAATCTCTATCAAACAATTACAAACAAAATAAAAATACCCAAATCTAGAGTCAATTCTCAGAATTAAATCATTTCCTACATATAACTAATATGCGGCTGAATGACAACAGCCTATTGCTGTAAGAACAGTTAAAAACAATGTCATCGCAGCCAGGCTGCGGCACTATCAACGTGAATTCACGTCTAGCTGGCTGCTATGGGTTCCATGCATGCCATGTAGCCCGAGTTGGCTCGGTGGCTAGTGGCAACTGGAGCTTACAGTTTTTTTTAACAACAAGCATATTATTATATTAAAATGTCTAACATTCCTACATCAAATAAACCCTATGGACCGGGTGTCCTGACTGGTTTTAAAGCTCTGAATCATATGGGAACTGCTAAGGATCATAGATATACGTTTTAGCTGGGTTAGCTTAGCTTAGCAACCAATGGAAAATTGTCAGTCTTTAGATTTCAAGATTTTAAACTCTTATCTCACCAGGATTCCAGCAGCGTACAAAACACAAGAGAAAAGAGTCTTCCTTCTTCCTTCAACGGGAGATCATCTGTCTTTGGATAAAATCAAGATATCCTACGGAAATGGCTATGATTACATGGAACACAGAAATCTGTTTACTTTTTAGCTTTGGCTAGCGGCTCACCAAGGTAGCTTCGTGGGAGGGATCTTTTTTGTCGTAGTTCAAATGTCCTGTAGCTCAAATATCCGTAGTTCAAATATCAATAATTCAGGTATCCATAGTCAAAGTTGTCCGTATTTCTAAATATCCGTATTTCTCTTCTCTATTGTCGACGGTTGTTTGCATGGTTTAAACTCTGTAGCTCGTGTGCCTCCTAGAGGCTACTCGTGGAACTTACATACGTCACAGGGTACATGTAATCATGTGGGTTACACGAGCAAGGCGGCGGCGGTGGTGGTCACGGAGCAGGTCGACGTCAGGGACCGGGGAATGCTGCGGAAGAAGAGAACTACATCTTCAGAGTGCAGGCTGGAGAGACCAGCTCAGCAGGACCAGGACGACGGCAACAGTTCAAACCAGGATTGATTGTGGACTGTGGGGCTTCTTCCCACATAGTCAATGATAAGAAGAAGTTCAAGAGCTTTGACAGCTCGTTCGAGCCAGAGAAACACTGCATGGAGCTGGCGGACGGTAAGCGCACCTTTGGTGTGGTGCAGGGCAGGGGAGATGCTACGGTATGTCTGCTCGACAGTGAGGGGCGACGGTGTAGAGTGACACTGCGGAACGCACTATATATTCCATCGTACCCCCAAGAGCTCTTCTCTGTGAAGTCTGCGACAGCACACGGAGCCAGTGTGTTCTTCGAAGAGGGCAGAGATGCCCTGATGTCACCGGATGGTACCAGGTTTGACATTTTTGTACAGGGGAAAATGTACTATTTGCAAACTGACTGTGTTGTTGAAAAGTGCCATGTGAGCCATGATATAGAAACTTGGCATGAGATAATGGGCCACTGCAACTATGACGATATCATAAAGCTACAGGATATCACTGATGGTATGCATATAAAGGGTAAAGTGTGTAAACCTGACAAAGAGTGTGCAGTATGCATAGAAGGGAAGTTTACCCAAAACAGGAACAGGAAATCTACAGACAAAGCCAAGACACCACTGGAGTTGGTAAACACTGATTTAGCCGGTCCTGTGGCAAACGAGTCCATTAATGGTTTCAGGTACATGCAATCATTTACAGATGTGTGCACAGGGGCTGTGTGTGTTTATTTCTTAAAAACAAAGAGTGACACAGTGCAAGCGACCGAGAAATTTCTGGCAGATGTAGCTCCCTATGGGACAGTGAAATGCATAAGGTCGGATAATGGAACTGAGTTTACAGGCAAGGAGTTTCAAACCCTGTTGAGACGGAGCAAAATAAGACATGAGACGTCCTGCCCATACTCTCCCCATCAAAATGGCGTTGCAGAGAGAGAAGGACGCGCACTATTCGAGATGGCAAGGTGTATGCTAATAGATAGTGGTCTACCAAAGAGCCTCTGGCATTATGCTGTACAGGAGGTAGCCCACACCAGAAACAGATGCTTCAACAAGCACACAGGCACTACGCCATACACGGCAATGACAGGAAAAAAGTGCAACATGGCTAGAATGCAAAAGTTCGGGACAGAATGCTATGCTTACCAGCAGGACAAGGGAAAGTTAGATTCTAGATGTGAGAGGGGGCGTTTTGTAGGACATGACAAGAACAGCCCGGCCTACCTAGTCTACTACCCTGACCAAGAGAAAGTACAGAAACACAGACTAGTTAAGTTTATACACAAGGCAACTAGTGAAAATTATACTCAGACACCAGGTCTGCACCCAGAAGACTGGGTAAGAGAGAGAAAGTCTGTTGAGACAGCTGCAACTCAGCCTAGAGTACAGACTGACGGTACACAGTCAGCACCCGAGGATGATGACGAGGAGCACCCAAGGGTGACATCACAAGCCTCAGCCAGTGGGAGGTACCCCCAAAGGGAACGCAACCCTCCGAGATACCTGATTGACTATAGTCAGGGCGACAGTGATGACAGCTCACTCACTACTATAGATTATGCATACAGGGCAATGTGCGGTGTCCCTCTGACCTTTAAAGAGGCCATGGAATCGCCAGAGTCAGAAAAGTGGTCCAGGGCAATGGACAAGGAAATGGAGTCTCTAAGAGACAACAAAACATTCACCCTTACGAAATTGCCAGAGGGCAAGAAAACAGTGGGAGGAAGGTGGGTGTATTTGATAAAGACAGATATAGACGGACACGACAAGTACAAGGCTAGATTTGTAGCAAAGGGATATAGCCAGAGAGCTGGGGTGGATTATGGGGAGACATTTTCGCCAACAGCCAACCTAACAAGTGTTCGAGTGCTTCTACAGAAGGCGGCTCAGTTGACTTGATTTTACACCAGATGGATGTAAAGACGGCCTATCTTCATGCCCCCATAGACTATGACATATACATGGAACAACCTGAGGGTTATATTGAGAAGGGAGAAAAACTAGTGTGTAAACTAGAGAAGTCAATCTACAGCCTCAAACAGTCTGGCCGCAATTGGAACTTACTGTTACACGAGTGTTTGACAGGTGATGGTTTTACACAAAACCAATCAGACCATTGTGTGTACTCCAAGGAGTCAAAGGAAAGGATGTCATTGGTGTATTGCCCTACAGACGAAATGGTTGCGGATGTAATGATGAAGCCCACATCCAAGGTAAAACTGAAGACATTTGCTAAGGCAATGTTTGGTGTGTGAAATGTGAGTGGTATGGGTTATACCAAGTTTTTTTTTTATTTTGTTCTATAAATATGAAAAGGTATACAGTAAGCTCATGATTCATAAGTGGGAGTGTTGAGATATAACACCAGTGTATTTGTATGACTATGTGTTACTGTGTACTATTATTTTGTTTACGACTTTGTTTGTCCACAAGTGGGCGGTGTTGCGCTTGCATGCGTGGATTGATTACGTCACTGAGACGCTGTTCATTTTCTTCGTCTCCCAAACTACCGAATAAACGAAGGCTGCATTTTTTCCCTCCAGCAGAAGTTCGGTAGTCAGTACGATTCTTTATAACGGTTTAATAATCCACTTCATCTGCGCAGAGATAGACATAAAGTATTAGTCTAGTCTTCTAACAAAAACCTTATCAAGTGGTCATATGCGATGACACTTAGGATACCAGTAACGTGATTACATAGGTGTTTTCGTTTTCTTTGCTAGTGCGAGTGCGAGTATTGCATTGAAATACTGTTAACTTTTGCTATTAGCTGGAGCTGCATGGCGATGCACAGATAGGCTAGACACGGATCAAGACGGCTGTATGAGCATTCAAGTGTTAGTCTAGTGCATAGATATCGTCTAGGTCGCTAAAAGTGATACGTTAACATTTTGAGAGTACTGTTTTGGAAGAGCAAACCTGCAAGTCGTCAATATCGAAGGGTGTAAGGGGCTAGTTAAACACGTTACGGACACCCCTCCCCCCACTCCGTGTGTGAATCGTGAGGGAAAACGCTATCCCGCTTTGCTACGGTAAGTTGCCAGAAAGCAGAAGACAAACCTGCGTGTTCTCTGCGCTATACAAGAAGTTTCGTGAGAAGTTTGCCCTGCCAGCCATCATACATCTCTGACGTGCGATCTCTGCTGTTGTATGGGTAAACTATGCACCACACTTTAACACTGATATCCACAAACACACATATGCTACCGTGCGCAGCCTGAACAGACCTGCCTGTGACCTGAACAAACTAACGCTGCGCTCGGGCGCCCCACACACACACACACACACACACACACACGCACTGGAAGGGACATTGCACCGCTGTGCATTCCTTGCATACACCCGCACACAAGCACACATCAGCGCCCAGTGAACTGAACTGAACTGAACGGGACTGTACAGCAACGGCGCTGGTACACACGCACACGCGAAACACACACCACACTATTAACGGAGCAACACGGTCATTCAGACTGATACAGCAGACGTGTGCCATTGCTGAATAATCGTTTAATCAGAAAGAAGTGTTTTTAACCTGTTATTGCTGAAGCCAAATGCTTTTAGCGTGACGTAATCCTTTATGGAAACCGTGATTTTGAGTGACATGTCATTTGAATGTTAAATGCCTGTCTAGAGATAATCTGTATTCTAAAGTTTTCCTCTGGCCTGTTTAAAAGGAGCCATTTCAGTTGTCATAATAGGGCTACATTATGGGATGTTTCTTTCTCACGTTTAAATGTTAATGTTAAATGGAAAGGGTATGGTTCATTAATGGCCAATGGTAAGGGTACTGTATGGATTTCATTCATGGGTTTTCGTATTAGTGGCCAAGTGTTTAAATGAACTCATACTGCTACCAAGTTTTATTTTAATAATTTTCCTAAATGCCCTGTGTTTATTATAAAGTAAACATCAGAGAGAAAAGGCTGGAATTTTTCTATTTAATTTACCAGTGTATTGGGGCGCTTCACCTGTTTAGCTAGATCTTTGTAAAGTAGGGGGGTGGTATCAGGTCAGTTCGGTACTTACCTTGCACACACTGCACACACTTCAGTCAGCCCCTTAGGACTCTATAAGTACCCTGAAGCCTACTTTACACAGTCTAAGAAGCTACCGTTGGTCCAGGCTGCTAAACAGCGCACCACTTGTTCACTCACCTGAATATTGAAGCCGTAAGCATTGGGTGTGGAGGACCTAGATCCTGTCCCACTCAGTCCTCCCCAGATTAAGCACATTGTTACCCCTACAAGGCGGCGGCAATAATTCCGACCGTCACAAAGGCATAAAGAAAAACGAACAGGGACATTATGTAATGCCATTACCCTTTAAGGAAAGGCCACACATGCCTGATAACAGACAAAATGCAGAGCTTGTGATCATCAAATACCTGCAAAAACAAGCATATCAGGCAGAAATAAAGACACTAAGCAAAGGTAATCTGCTACCATGTAACAACAAGCTATATCATCTTGATGTCTTTCTGGACAGTGATCTAGTGCTCAATGAGGGAGGAAGACAGCTCTTCTTAACTCAGTCAAGCACCCAACAGTCATTCCTAAAGAGCATCATATCACCAAATTGATAATAGCACACTACCATGCAAAGGTTAAACACCAGGGCAACGGTTTTACCATCAATGAAAGCTGTTCCAATGGCTATTGGATCCACAGATTACGTTAATCTGTTTCATCCTACATTCACCAGTATGTGGTCTGTTGGAGACTAAGGAGACTTGCTGGAGGACAGAAAATGAGTGATCTCTCTATAGAGCAAGTGAAGCCCTCTTCACCTTTCACATACTGTGGCATGGATTGTTTCGGCCCATTCATGACCAAACAAGGACAAAAAGAAAACAATAGATATGGTCTGCTCTTTACATGTTTCTCCTCTCGTGCCATTCACGTGGAGATGTTAGATGATCTGTTGACTGATGCTTTTATCAATTGACTGTGTTACTTTATTGCATTGCGAGGCTCAGTCAGACAAATTAAATGTGACCAAGGTACCAATTTCGTAGGTGCCAAAAACGAACTGAATGCGGCTCTAAAGGAAGTTGATGCTGAGAGACTGGCAACCTTCGTTGCTGAAAAACAATGTGATTTTTTTCTTGAATGCACCTCCTGCAAGTCATGCAGGTGGAGTGTGGGAGTGACAAATAAGGGCTGTAAGAAATGTACTCAACACTACATTCCCACTCTCCCCTGGTAGGCTCAATGACACTTCCCTAAGGACTTAATTGTATGAAGTCATGGCAATCGTAAACAGCCGGCCTCTTACAATGTACAACCTTAATGATCCAAATAGTTTGGAGCCACTCACTCCAAATGACCTCATCACCATGAAGGCCAACACTGCTCTACCTCCTCCAGGCAAGTTCATCAGAGAGGATTTATATGGACAAAAAAGATGGTTCCAGGTGCAGTATCTGGCAGAGCAGTTTTGGAGCTGCTGGCGAAAGGAGTACCTCCATAACATCATGATTAGACAAAGATGGCACATGCCTAAGAGGAACATTCAAACGGGTGACGTAGTTATGGACATTGATGAAACACAACCAAGGTCAATGTGGAGACTTGGAAGAGTCTCAGAGACTGTATCTGAGAAAGATGGACTCGTACGGAGAGTCAATATATGTCTAGGAGATAGAAATCTCAACAAAAAGGGCGAACGCATAAACAAAGTGTCTGTGGTGGAACGTTCAGTTCATAAGTTAGTTCTACTATTAGAGGCCTCCTAAGTATAACGGAAGGTAAAACAGTAAAGGGTTTTGCAGTGTAAATAATGTTCTGTAAAAAGTCATTTCTGAGGGGAAAATTATTTGTGTTTTACGTGAACTTGTATGTAAAACACTTGAAATAATTTGTCGGGAGTGTCAAGGACCTCAATGCATAGTGCAGTTCATGTGTTTAATTCATGTGTTCTCATATGTAATTCATGATTTTATTTTGATATTTCTCATCCATGGTTTTATTTTGATATTTCGTGCTAAACCGGAAGTGGTAGTGAATATTGATGAATATTTAAAAAAAGGAAAACGGTGCAATGGCGCAGCAAGTGTAAACGTAGACATGGAGAAAACGGAAGAGATAAAGTGATAATGTAATGGTTATGGGGCTACATAATTCCCCTTATTGAGCTAGTAGGAACGTTGGTTTACAGCTGCTGTTTCCTCGGTTTGGGTTTACAGTGACACACTTCCGCTGGGCGGGTTTTGTTGTTGTCGTAATGGTGGAAGGAATAAATGGTGCACGTTGTGTAGCAGAAAGAGAAAGTTGTCACGACTCCTGCTTGAGCTCCTCTACACTGGTGACAGCGACGTTTGTCTCTTGGTAGTTATCAGAGACAATCTTTCGAACGAACATGGCTGACGAAATCAACGCGGTTTCTCTCAAATTGCCAGAGTTCTTGGAGTCATCGGCAACGACATGGTTCGCCCAGGCGGAAGCGCAGTTTGCTATCCGCAAAATAACAGATGAGGCTACTAAATACTACTACGTGGTATCGGCGCTCGGATGTTCGACTACAACTAGAGTGGTGAGTCTCCTTACAAATCCTCCGGCGGCAGACAAATACAAGGGGCTCAAAGACCACCTCTTGAAGATTTTTGAACTTTCCGACGCCGAGAGGGCCCACCGTCTCTTTTCTCTGCAAGGCTTGGATGACAGCAAGCCGTCCGAGCTCATGGACAAAATGCTGAATCTGCTGGGACCGGCGCACACACCTGATTTCCTCTTTGTACAGCTATTTCTGCGACAACTGCCTGCTCAGGTGCGGACCGCTTTGGCTAACACCAGCATTACCGATTGCCGCAAGCTAGCTGAAGAAGCTGACAAGTTCTTCCTGGCCAGCCAACAGCAGCACTGCGCGTCCGCCCTCACCCCTGCCCACCACCACACGCCACCACCTGGTGACTCCATGGTGGTCGCCGCGGCAACCCCCGGTCGGCGACAGGAGCCCGGCCTGTGCTTTTACCATGCAAAGTTCGGGGCCAAGGCGAAAAAGTGCACCTCCCCGTGCAATTTCAGCTCGTCGGGAAACGCCAAGGCCGGCGCTCACTAGTGGCCACGGGCGTCGGCGTGGAGGACAACAGGCTACTTTTCCTGCGAGACTCCATCTCGGGGCGGCGTTTCCTATGCGACACTGGGGCGCAGAGGAGTGTCGTACCTGCATCGAGTGTGGACGCCCTGTCGGGCGCTCACGGCCCTCTCATGGAAGCTGCTAACGGCAGCTCTATCCGTAGGTACGGCACGAGGCACATTGACATGTGTTTTAATGGACAGCGGTTCAGCTGGGATTTTGTCACCGCCGACGTGGCATTTCCCCTCCTCGGTGCAGATTTTCTTTGTGCTCATGGGCTGCTGGTGGACGTCAGGAATCGACGCCTGATTGACGCCGTCACCTTAGCTTCACACGCGTGTGCACTCAGCGATACAAGCTCCGTCAGGCTGTCCAGCATGCTCTCCAATGAGGACGTGTTTCTCCATCTTCTCTCCGAGTTCCCTGACCTCACTCAGCCCACATTCTCGTCATCTACGACCAAACATGGGGTTGAGCACCACATCGTCACCACTGGCCCGCCGGTGCACGGCCGAGCTCGGCGCCTCGACCCGACCAAGCTCTCTGTCGCCAAGGCGGAGTTTGAGAACATGGAGCGCCTCGGCATCATCCGTCGCTCCAGCAGCCCGTGGGCTTCACCCCTCCACATAGTGCCTAAGCCTGGCGGTGGGTGGCGTCCATGTGGTGACTACCGTCGGCTCAATGACGCAACAACATCGGACCGCTACCCGGTCCCTCACATCCAAGATTTCTCCGCCCACCTGGCTGGGAAAGTGATCTTTTCCAAGGTGGACCTCGTCCGTGGATACCACCAGGTGCCCGTCCATCCCGCTGATGTACCCAAAACGGCTGTGACAACTCCCTTCGGACTGTTCGAGTTCCTGCGCATGCCGTTTGGGCTTAAGAACGCCACGCAGTCCTTCCAACGCCTCATGGACTCAGTGTTGCGGGACCTGCCTTTCCTCTTTGTGTACCTGGGTGACATCCTGGTCGCTAGCACCTCGGTGTCCCAGCACTTGTCCCACCTCTGAGCCCTTTTTGACTTCCTGGGCCACCGGGTCACCAAGGACGGGGCGGCCCTCCTTCCATCTAAGGTGGAGGGCGTCGCAGGCTTGCCACGCCCACACACGGCCCAGTCCCTCCGGGAGTTCATTGGCATGGTGTCCTTCTACCACCGGTTTATCCGCCGATCTCCTCCGCTCCCTATATGAGGCTCTGAAGGGTACAGCCCCCAAACATGCTGTGGACTGGTCTGCAGAGAGGGACACGGCTTTTAAGGATGTGAAGGCCGCCCTGGCTGACGCGGCGATGCTGGTACACCCTGTGTCTGGAGCGCCCATTGCCATCACGACGGATGCTTCGGACTACGCTGTCGGCGCGGTTTACGAGCAGTGGGTGAGCGGTGCGTGGCAGCCGCTTGCCTTCTTCAGTCGGCAGTTGAACCTGAGAGAGCGCAAATACAGCACCTTTGATCGTGAGCTGCTTGGCCTTTTCCTCGCTGTTAGGCACTTTCGTTTCCTACTGGAGGGCCGTCAGTTCACGGCTTTCGTCGATCACAAACCGCTGGTGTTCGAGATGGCCAAGGTGGCAGAGCCGTGGTCAGCCCGCCAGCAGCGACAGTTGGCCTACATCTCAGAGTTTACCACCAACGTGAGGCATGTCGCTGGGAAGTCCAACCCGGTCGCTGACTGTCTCCGCTCCCTATATGAGGCTCTGAAGGGTACAGCCCCCAAACACGCTGTGGACTGGTCTGCAGAGAGGGACACGGCTTTTAAGGATGTGAAGGCCGCCCTGGCTGACGCGGCGATGCTGGTACACCCTGTGTCTGGAGCGCCCATTGCCATCACGACGGATGCTTCGGACTACGCTGTCGGCGCGGTTTACGAGCAGTGGGTGAGCGGTGCGTGGCAGCCGCTTGCCTTCTTCAGTCGGCAGTTGAACCTGAGAGAGCGCAAATACAGCACCTTTGATCGTGAGCTGCTTGGCCTTTTCCTCGCTGTTAGGCACTTTCGTTTCCTACTGGAGGGCCGTCAGTTCACGGCTTTCGTCGATCACAAACCGCTGGTGTTCGAGATGGCCAAGGTGGCAGAGCCGTGGTCAGCCCGCCAGCAGCGACAGTTGGCCTACATCTCAGAGTTTACCACCAACGTGAGGCATGTCGCTGGGAAGTCCAACCCGGTCGCTGACTGTCTCTCCCGGGCCATTGCTGGTGCCGCCCATTTGGGACTCGACTACAGCCAGATGGCGGCTGACCAGGCCGCCGACCCAGGAGTGCAGGCATGCAGGACCGCGGACACAGGGCTTCAGTTGGAGGATGTGGCTTTCGACGACGCCGGCGCCACGCTCCTGTGCGACGTCTCTACGGGTCAGCCCCGACCAGTCGTTCCGACTGCTTGGAGGCGACGGGTCTTCGACGCAGTCCATGGGCTGTCTCACCCTGGCAGAAAGCCTTCACAGAGGTTGGTGGCGGCAAAGTTTGTCTGGCATGGACTCAAAAAGGATGTGAGGGACTGGGCTGACACCTGTGTGGAGTGCCAACGCTCCAAAGTGCTCCGGCACGTCAAAGCGCCCCTGATACCTTTCACGGTACCTGAGAGGAGGTTTGACCACGTGAATGTGGACCTGGTAGGCCCCCGACCCCCCTCCCGTGGCTTCACATACCTGCTCACCATGGTCGACAGGACCACGCGATGGCCAGAGGCCGTCCCGCTTTCGTCCACGACAGCGCCTGAGGTTGCCCGAGCGTTCATCGGAACCTGGGTCGCCCGCTTTGGCACCCCATCTGACCTCTCCTCGGACAGAGGGCCGCAATTCACGTCAGCGCTCTGGGAGGAGATCACCGCGGGTTTAGGGGTGAGGCTCCATCGCACCACAGCATATCACCCTCAGGCGACTGGATTGGTCGAGAGGTTCCATCGCTCGATGAAGGCCGCATTGCGGGCTACCCTCAAGGACGACCGCTGGGTCGACAAACTGCCTTGGGTCATGCTTGGGCTCAGGATGGCTCCCAAGGAGGACCTCCAGTCCTCATCCGCCGAACTGGTCTACGGACAGCCACTTTGGGTCCCGGGGGATTTCCTTCCCACCGCCACAGCTCCCTCATCCGCCAGATGCCAACGGACTGCGTTGCAGGAGGAAGCCAGGGCTTTTGCACCGGTCCCCACTTCTCAGCATGGCGGCTCTCAGTCCTATGTCCCCACGGAGCTGCGGTCGGCGGAATATGTTTTCATCCGTCACGACGCGCACCGCGGTCCCCTGCAGCCACCCTACGACGGCCCATTTGGGGTACGGGACACTGGAGACAAGCACTTTGTGGTGGAGGTTGGCAGCAGGCTGGAGCGGGTTTCTGTGGACCGCCTCAAGCCTGCTCACCTGGACTTAGACCGCCCTGTTGGTCTTGCCCTGCCCCCATGGCGGGGGCGCCCCCCGGCTCTGCCCCCCTCCCCCGGCGAGCCGCCCCCTGCTTCCCCAGCCCCTCCCTTTCCCCGGTCCAGCTGTGAGGACTCTGCTGCTTTGCCTGCGGTTAACCAGCCCCCAGCTCCTGTTCAGCGGAGCCGTTGGGGCAGAGAGATCCGCCCCCCTCGCCACACTGACTTTTCGTATTAAGGCGAATTCTGGGGGGACGTGTGTAGTGGTTATGGGGCTACATAATTCCCCTTATTGAGCTAGTAGGAACGTTGGTTTACAGCTGCTGTTTCCTCGGTTCGGGTTTACATTGACACACTTCCGCTGCGCGGGTTTTGTTGTTGTAATGGTGGAAGGAAAAAATGGTGCACGTTGTGTAGCAGAAAGAGAAAGTTGTCACGACTCCTGCTTGAGCTCCTCTACAATAAACGAGTAAAGATAAAGTAGTAAAAGTGTAAAAATAAGTGAATACAGTACTAAGGATGAACAGGGAGAGCAAGAATTGAGGAGTTTAGCACCAGTCGAGAGGGCAACACGCTCTTAGGTTGGTCTATGGGTGAGAATGAGGAGGACTGTGGAAACAATAAAAGGCATTATTAGACCATCAGCCCAGGCTTTCAACTTTTACTCGACTGGGACGCTACTCTCTCTCTCTCTCTCTCTCTCTCTCTCTCTCTCTCTCTCTCTCTCTCTCTCCCCCCCCCCTCTCTCTCTCTCTCTCTCTCGCTTCTTTTTACCTGTCGACCGTTGTTGAATAGCATTAAACCCATTGCAAGAGTTTCAGTTGTCTTGGCCAGCGGCTCTCTTATATTTCTTGCTTTTCTAGATAAGCTGAGGCATTTGGAAGCTGGCTCAAAAGTATGACACATTTCATTTGATACAGCTAACAGAGATATCTAATTGGACATGATAGAAAAAAGAGAAAAGTTTAGGACCGAGGCCAGCAAGTGTCTGTTGACTTAAATAAAAAAGGGCTCTCTGAAATATATTGTAGCTCTAATGGATAGAAGTGAAGGGGAAAAACAGAAAGAAGGGACCTTCTAAGTGGACTCCTCATTCAATACTGGCCTTATCAAAATCAACATTTTCTATCTTTTCTTACAGAGCTTGTCATAACCTCTTCTATAATGTCACAAACAATATATTTTCTTTGGCGTTGTCTTCATTCGGGTGTTACAGTCAAGATGACATTGGTGAAATAGCAGTATTTTTCGCTCTACTCTACTAATTAGAAAATAAATCAGTGTTTAAAATTCATAGTTGTCCCTGGACTTGGACTTTTTTGTACTTGTTCACCAAAACTGCAGTTCTTTTTTTTTTTACAATATGTTTTTTTTTCCCAAACCTACAAGCATCTGTTTAGTAAATTTGATAAACTGAGGTGCCCCATGTGCAATATTTTTTTCTCCACACACTCTCTTTATTGCCTGCTGTCAATGCTGTGGACATTTTTGCGGAACAAGTGCATAGTCTTTAAATTAATTGAAACACCAAAATGCAAAGTGGTGAAGTGAGTCGAGCGAAATTTGGTCACATATTGTGACGTTGGGATTTTTTTTTTCATTTTCTGTGATTGTTATGCAGAGATATGCGGGTTAAAAGTGTTCTTTTTTGGTAATTTATACTTTGTGACTATGCAGCACTGGGGGTTGCAGCTGAGTGTGAAATGGCCGGGATGAGAGTCAACACCCCCAACTCTGAGGCCATAGTTCTTACCTGAAAATAGTGGTTTGCTCCCTCCGGGTTGGGGGATGAGTTGTTGCCTCAAATGAAGGAATTCAAGTATCTCGGGGTCTTGTTCACAAGTGAGGGTAGGATGGAGCGGAATATTGACAGGCAGATTGGTGCAGCATCAGCAGTAATGCGGATGTTGTACTGGACTGTTGTGGTGAAGAGGGAGGCAAAGCTCTCAATTTACCAGTCAATCTTCGTTCCAACCCTCACCTATGGTCATGAGCTTTGGGTGGTGACCGAAAGGGTGAGATCGTGGATACAAGCGGCTGAAATGAGTTTCCACTGTAGGGTGTCTGGGCTTAGCCTTAGAGATACACTATATGTACAAAAGTATTGGGACACACCTCTTAATCATTGAATTCAGGTGTTTCATTCAGACCCATTGCCACAGGTGTATAAGTCCAGCAGCTAGCCATGCAGTCTGTATTTACAAACATTTGTGAAAGAACGGGTCGTTCTGAAGAGCTCAGTGAATTCAAACATGGTACTGTCATAGGATGCTACCTTTCCAATAAGTCAGTTCATTAAATGTCTTCCCTGCTAGATATTCCACGGTCAACTGTAAGTGGTATTATTGAAAAGTGGAAGTGTTTAGGAACAACAGTAACTCATCCACGAAGTGGCAGACCACGTAAAGTCACCCAGCAGGGTCAACGAGTGTATGAATTATATTCCCTTCTCGAACAGCAAAGACCACAAAAACCGGATTATAAAACGAAGCTTCTTTATATGAAAATGGTTGCAGACATAGTACATTCGACAAAGCTAATGGTAACGTTTTTCTTGCTAATCTCTGAGCGCACTGCTCTCACATGAGTCTCGACTGTCAACCGAATCAACTTCCTGTTTCCTTGTCGCTAAGCCTGCTGGGAGTTTGAGTTGTACATTACGAAATACAGTAGGCTTTTCTAATATGAACTGTGCGATCTGAACATTCGATCTATTCTTTTTAACATCACAAATAATATTTCTGTAATCATGTATCACATATAGTAATCAATCATATCTCTAATCATGTATTCAATAGAATAATCAATCAAATAAACAATACAATTCACTTGTTTTCATGAACTAATTATTGAACTACTATTCAACTCAATCATGTGACCAAATAAGTCACAACATTCTCCCCCCCCCGATGAACTACTAAGTTCATCTAAATCTCCAGACTATACAGTAACTGGATAGGTCTCCTCAACGAAGTCCCTTAAGTAGTACGCACCATGCACGACCTGACCAGACCATCACGGCCTGGAAACAGTTCCTTGATTCTCCCCAGTTTCCAGGTTTGTCTGGGGGTGTTGTCTTCTCCAATCAGCACAACGTCACCCACTGTCAGAGGGGTGGGCGGCGGTGTGTCACAGCGGTGTGCGGACTTCAGATCTAGTAGGTAGTCCCTTCGCCAGCTGTTCCAGAAGCTGGTAGTGAGTCTTTGTCGGTACTTCCATCTTCGAGTGATCTCCTCATTGAAGCTCTGTTCTTGTGTTACTTTAATCCAGTATTTTTCTGCCTCGAAGAGCTCATCAGCAGTCAGTCCTCCTTGTGTCTTTGTTCTTGTACGAGCATTGGCTATAAACCTCTTCATCCAGGCGGTCACTCTGAATACTCTTCTCAGGTTGCTGTATTTTTCCAGCTCCAGCACGGGTTCAGTGAGCGCTGTGTCGTTTGCTGTGAGTTGTACGGTGACCTGCTGACTGGACTTGAGTTCTGTGTTCACCTCTTCTGGAACCTGGCCCTCGTCAGTCTCCTGTAGCTGACCAGGTGACGTCAGAAAACCAGGCCCGCTCCACCATAGCTGGCTCTGTGTCAGGTTTCGAACAGTCTGTCCGCGGGTCGGGAGGTCGGCTGGATTCATCTTCCCTGCGACGTGTTACCATGACTCTGGGTTGGTCAAGGACTGGATCTCGCTCACTCTGTTTGCGACAAACTGTTTCCACTTCTGAGCTGAGCTGCAGATCCAGTGCAGCGTTATCATGGAATCTGTCCACATTCTGACCTGTTTCTGTTCCATGTTCAGTGTGGTCATCAGGTGACAGGCTAGTCTCGCTCCAATCACAGCTCCCATGAGCTCCAGGCGTGGCAGCGTCATCTTCTTGAGAGGGGCTACCCTGGATTTGGATGCGACCAAGCTCGAGGTAAGTTTTCCGTCTTGTGTTGTACCTTGCAGGTAAGCTACAGCGCTGTAAGCCTTTTCACTGGCATCACAGAACACATGTAGTTTCACGATGTCGCTGTTCTGCGGATGCACGTCTATGCTGTACCACCGTGGAATGGTGAGCAGATGAAGTTGAGGTAGCTCTGAACCCCACTGCTGCCATTCTCGAGTCAGGTCCGGTGGTAGCTCCTCATCCCAGGAGAGTCCTCTTTCCCACATTTCTTGAAAGATACACTTGACTCTGACTGTGAAGGGAGTCAGGAACCCTAGCGGGTCATAGATGCGAGCAGACGACTGCAGAACACTCCTCTTCGTATTCTCTTTTCGTTTCAGAATGTCCACCAGAGGCTGTGGGTCGAACGTGAAGTCATCAGTCTCTGGTCTCCATACCAAGCCCAACACCTTCAGCACGGCTGCGTGCTCCTCTGGCGCCATCGTGTGGCCAGTTTCATTCTCCTCCCATTTCCTTTTCAGCTCAGGAGAATTGGTCATCCACTTGCAGAGTTCCATGCCTGCTGTGGACAGCATATGCTTGGCGGTTGTTGTCACAGAGTAGGCCTCACCAACATTGTGTGAACTTGCAATAAAATCGTCTACATAAAGTGACTCACTCAATGTCTCTGCAACTTGGGGATGTTCCGTTTCATATTGTTTCAGGTGCTTCCTGGTTGTGGCGGCGAGAAAGAATGGGCTCGGGGAAGCTCTGAACACCACTCGGGTCATCCTCAGCACTCGCGGCTCCGCATCCTCTTCTCCTTTTGGTGGCCCGGTGAGCCACAGGAATCTCACAGCGTCTCTGTCCTTCTCTGCTATGGAGATCTGTAGGAAAGCCTTCTTTATGTCAGCCATGTAGGCAATCCCATGTTGTCTGAACTTAATCAGGACGTCGAGGATGTCTAGGTTCAGATTGGGTCCGGTGAGTAGACAGTCGTTTAGAGACGGACTGCCATCTTCATGGGAGGAAGCGTCAAACACTACTCGCAGTTTCGTCATTGCCTTGTCCTCTCGGAGTACTGCATGGTGAGGTAAGTAGTACTTCACTTTGTGTGTTGTGTCGTCCTTTGGCACGTCCTCGCCATGTCCTGTTGTAAGTAGTCCTCCACTACTTCGTTGTACCTGCTGTACAATGTCACGTCCTTCTTTAGTCTTTTCTTCAGGCCTTCAAATCTTTTCTTGGCGATTCTGTAGTTGTCCTGGAGTTCTGTGCTTTCTTGTCTCTATGGCAACTCCACCTGGTATCGCCCCTGTTTGAAGGTTGTTGTTCTCTCGAACATCTGTAGAGCCTCTTCTTCTGGGTTCTGTTGTTTCTCGCTTGTGATACCCAGAGACTCCATTTCCCAGAATGCCTTCAGCTGCGTGGAGATAAGTGTGTCTTCATCTGTGTGGATGAACATGGATGTTGCCTCGGAGATGCTCGACATCGACACTGGTCCCTGGACAGACCATCCAAAGGTGCTCTCCAGAGCAACCAAAGTCTCCGTCAGTCTCTCCACTCGTCCCGATACTATTTGCCAGTAGTAATCTGCTCCTATGAGGATGGAGAGCTCAGGACCATCTTCATTTTCTGGGAAGTCTGCTAGTTTCAGTCCCTTTCTCTCCAGTTCCTGTTGGATATGATCTCCCGGAACCTTCATCACTGCTGAGCACACCTGGGGTGTTTCGATGGCCTCAATTTCAATTTTCTGCTGGCTGTCCCAGACGTTCCTCAATATGACTTTCACTGTGTTGCGTTGTGACACGGTTGGGGCAGAGGAGCCAAATGTGTGAAGGGTTAGTGTCTCTTGTCTGATTACTGGTAACTTCAGGCTCTTCACCAGTGTCTCATGTATGAAGCTTCTCTGACTGCCCCCGTCTAGTAAGCAAAGAGCTATCTTCTTGCCCTCTGGGCCTTCCACCCATGCTTTAGCTGTTTGCAGAAGCACAGTGTTCTGTCCATCTGGTTTCATCTTCACTGACTGAGGAATGACTGAGCAGGCAGAGGCTGGAGTGCCTCCAGAGGTAGCCATGGGCTGCACCACTGCCCCCACATCTTCTTTCTTGCCCAGGCATACAGCAATGTGATGTCTTCTCCCACACGTTGCACATGACACATCCTTCTCCTTACAGTTCTTAGCGATGTGTTTCTGTCCCAAGCATACAAAGCATCTTCCCATTTTCTTGATCTTTTCTTTTCTTTCCACAACGTTGTGGTCTGGGCACTGTTCTGATCTATGTTCTGCACTGTCACAGAATATACAGTTGTGTGTCTTCTGACTGGCTGTGTGCAGAGCAGCGGCGGACTGCATGCTGGGTCTCTTCACTTTGGCCTCGCTGGATGAGCGTGCTTGCTTCCATGGCTTGCTCTCTGATTTCTGTGGGCTGGGCGTCATTGACTTTGTCATCTGTAGTGCTCGTTCTCTGCTCTGAACCTCCTTCTGTAGGAATGTCACTATTTCAGAGACCTTCCATTCATCATCCACTCCCCTCTGACGACTATATTCAAGAGCTACATCATCTGGAATCATCTGTAGCAGGATTGGGCATAGCAGGCTTCTGTAGGTTTCTGACACTACACTCAGTGACTCCAAGCTCCTTATTTGAATGTTACATTCATCATATAGCTGCCTCAGTGCATTCACCTTGGAGGATTTCTTCACAGGAGTTAGATTCAGGAGCTTTGACATGTGAGCGCTGATCACTAGATCTCTTCTTCCAAATCTGCTTTGTAGCAAGGTGACTGCAGCATCATAATTGTCATTTGTTAAAGTCAGTCCTGCTATTGCCTTTGCAGCCGGTCCTGTGAGGTAAGTTTTCAGGTAGGTAAACTTCTCTTGTTTGCAAAGTGCATCATTGTTGTGAATAGCAGTCTCATACTGGCTCCAGAACTCTTGCCACATGCTAACATCTCCATTGTATCTTTCAATGACCAGCCTCGGTAGTTTTACTGATTGTCTCTGTGAGGATCTGGCTGAGTCATTTGAGTTAGCATCACTCACCCGCTGTGGTCTTGCTGCTTGGTTCTGTTCTTCATTTTTTCTTATCATCCGTTGCGCGCGGCTTCTTGTCATGACCACGCGCTCCCTGTACTGCTCCGCAGTTTCAATCTCAGCCTCCAAGTCGTCCATCTCTGTTAGCTGTTCTATTCCTCTGTCCAGTTTGAACAAACTGTCTTCTTTAACGCCCATAGCATCCAATAAAGTTGTCAAGTGATCAATGTCTGGGTCTTCTTTTACCATTTCCATGTCAATCTGGTTCAGAATTCTTGTATCACCACCTCGTATGGTACCGCGCTTTCGTTTCATTCTTTCCATATCGCTCCGGAGTTCTTGGTCCGCCATTTCAGCAGCCTGAGCTGCGTTCTCGTCGGGGTTCTCAATGTCCATATCTCCCGGGTTTCGGCACCAAAAAATGTAGGAATTATATTCCCTTCTCGAACAGCAAAGACCACAAAAACCGGATTAGAAAACGAAGCTTCTTTATATGAAAATGGTTGCAGACATACATTCGACAAAGCTAATGGTAACGTTTTTCTTGCTAATCTCTGAGCGCACTGCTCTCGCACGAGTCTCGACTGTCAACCGAATCAACTTCCTGTTTCCTTGTCGCTAAGCCTGCTGGGAGTTTGAGTTTTACATTACGAAATGCAGTAGGCTTTTCTAATATGAACTGTGCGATCTGAACATTCGATCTATTCTTTTTAACATCACAAATAATATTTCTGTAATCATGTATCACATATAGTAATCAATCATATCTCTAATCATGTATTCAATAGAATAATCAATCAAATAAACAATACAATTCACTTGTTTTCATGAACTAATTATTGAACTACTACTCAACTCAATCATGTGACCAAATAAGTCACAACAACGAGTGCTGAGGCGCATAGTGTGTAAAAGTCGTCAACGCTCTGTTGACTCAATAACGGCAGATTTCCAAACCTCCTCTGGTATTAACATCAGCACAACAACTGTGTGCGGAGAGCTTCATAGAATGGGTTTCCATGGCCGAGCAGTTGCATGCAAGCCTTACATCACCAAGCACAATGCCAAGCGTCGGATGGAGTGGTGTAAAGCACGCTGCCACTGGACTCTGGAGCAGTGGAAACGTGTTCTGTGGAGTGACGAATCACGCTTCTCTGTCTGGCAGTCTGATGGACGAGTCTGGGTTTGGCGGATGCCAGGAGAACGTTACCTGCTGTCTGACTGCATTGTGCCAACTGTAATGTTTGGTGGAGTAGGGAAATGGTATGGGGTTGTTTTTCAGGGGTTGGGCTATGCCCCTTAGTTCCAGTGAAGGTAAAATTTAATGCTTCAGCATACCAAGACATTTTGGACAATTCTATGCTTCCAACTTTGTGGGAACAGTTTGGGGAGGGCCCTTTTCTGTCTCAGCATCACTGTGCCCCAGTGCACAAAGCAAGGTCCATTAAGACATGGTTGGGTGAGTTTGATGTGGAAGAACTTGACTGGCCCACACAGAGCCCTGACCTCAACCCCATTGAACACATTTGGGATGAACTAGAACGGAGATTGCGAGCCAGGTCTTCTCGTCCAACATCAGTGCCTGACCTCAGAAATGCTCTTCTGGATGAATGTGCAAAAATTTCCACAGACACACTCCAAAATCTTGTGGAAAGCCTTCCAAGAAGAGTGGAAGCTGTTATATCTACAAAGTGGGGGACCAACTCCATATGAATGCCTCTGGATTTAGAATGAGATGTCATAAAAGCTCCAGTAGTTGTAATGGCCAGGTGTTCCAATACTTTTGTACATATAGTGTAGCTCGGACATCTGGAGAGAGCTCAGAGTAGAACCGCTACTCCTTTGCGTCGAAAGGAGCCAGTTGAGTTGGTTCGGGCATCTGATTAGGATGCCACCTGGTCGCCTTCCTCCCAACTGGGAGGAGACCCTGGGGTAGACCCAGAACTCGCTGGAGGGACTACATGTCCAATATGGTCTGGGAACGCCTTTGGATCCCCCAGGAGGAAATGGAGGGCGTTGCTAGGGAGAGGGATGTTTGGAGTGCCCTACTTTGCTTGCTGCCAGCGCGACCCGACCCCAGGGAAACGGCTCATGATTAGATGAGACGAGACTATATAGCACAATTTTGGGCCTGTTAGCATTCTGTACCCTGAGCCAGGTCACTTTCTTGTTGTCATGCAAGTTGCCCAACAACAGAAATAAAGTTATATGCTAATAATAACACATGTACTGCCTCATATGGTTTGTTAAAGCATAAAATAAGGGATCACAGACTGAATCAGAGGTTACAAAAAGTTGAGTGATTAAACTGCATACTGTCCCTCATCTCTGGGTGGGATCGTTTCTCTGTCTACATATTGGAATGACATAGGTAGGTTTTGGTCTATCATCCTCTTAGATGTAGTGCATGGTAACATTTAACAACTGCTACTCTCTTTGCTTGTTGCTCGTATATGGTAATTCAGCATAGTGCACATGTCTATCTGTTGTCAAGGCTCGCCAATCCATTTTTATGGGGAGCATAAATTGGCCTGATACAGAAGCTAAATTGAGAGGCTTTACAACACAGGAAAGGTGTGGCTAAGGTCAAGGTGGTGCCTCTCACCGCGATGTGGGCTTTTGCATGGGAAAATTCCCTTGCAATAGGGATGACTGAACACATCATTTCCACTTCCTTTTTTGATTTCCTATGTGGGAAACTTCCACTGCGTAGAGGAGTGTCCAGGGTGTCGTCAATCTGTCCAGTGATGACCCTCCCCCCCACAGTCTGTCACACAAACCCTACACCACCATCTCTGTTTCCCTACTCTCTCTCTCTCTCTCTCCCTGCTGCAATCTCTCCACTCTGCTGCTTTTTATTGGCCTAGTCTTGGCCTCAGATTGAATGGATGAGGAGGGGTAAAGAAGCTGAGTAAAAAGAAACAACAAAAAAGAAAAACCGAGTTAATCTTACAACTCAAATAATGAGATTTCTCCTCCTTGTGCTGCCCTACGTCTGAGAGGGAAGGAGATTAATGTTTGTCCTTTAGTGGTGTGTGAAAACCATCTTGCGGTTGAAATAGCGTGTTTTTTTATTTTAGAAAGGCGCTGTCTGCGTGCGGGGGGGGGGAGTTAGACACTCAAGTACTTCTTAATTAGACAGCCATTTATTTCCTGAGTGCTTCCCTCCTGTGTTCAGTGTTACTTCTATCTCCACACGGGGACCCTGTGGAGTTGCATCCAAGAGCTGGGTAATTTAGCCTTTAGAAAGAGCGGGGGCCAACCACCAGGCCCCTGCGGCGCTATAGGGGGCGGGGGAAGAGGTAAAATAGGCAAGGATTCAGACCGCATCCTGCCTTATCAGCAGTCTTACATCTGTCTTGGGCAACACCCAGAGCCACTGCAGAGTCATTGGCAGAGGTCATGCGAGTTTGGCTTGCGTCCATGTCCTTCAACCTTCTCTTCCTATGCTGCAGTGACAATTACATTATTAAGGTGGAGGAGGTGACCACCAAGCACTGTTTTTAGACTGTGATGCCACACGGGGGTCAGAGAGGTAAACCCCGTTTTGATATTGGATGCCGTAGTGTCACTGTGAGGTCTCTCTTGTCTCCTCCAACCCATTTCCACCATCTGAAACTCCCATGATGCGATGCGATGCCCTGCACCATCCTAATCATTCAGCTGGTTGGTGTTGCAGGGCGAGTTAACTTTGAAGGCTGAAACCTCCCACTGTGTGTCCGTATGTTATCACGGCAGGTTTACAAGGTCATTTTTCCCAATATGTTGCTCGAGCCGCGTTTGGGTGTCATGAGGAAAATCAATAAATAAAAATGATAAGGAGTGAACCATCTGTGATGTCTGTGAGGGTGAAATCCATAGGAGCGTATGATAATGAGTCAATTCCTTGTTACTAGACTTCAGGCTCATTAGCTACAGAGCAGAAAAAAGTTCATGGATCAACTGAAGCTGATGGATAGTAGTGTTGAGAGAGAGATAGAGAGAGAAAGAGAGAGAGATTGATTTGATTTTTAAAAAGTAACTTTTATTTTTTTAAAATACAATCCTATTCAATTTCAAACCACAAGCAAATAAATAAATATTTAAAAATGAAAAAGTAAATCACATCAATTCTCCAGAAAAAACAAGTTGGTTGTCTTTTACTGAGCACAACACATCTCTATAAGCCCAGATAAAACTTAATTGCTGGATATCTTTAATTTCCCTGTAATAATTGAAGTCATTCATTATCCTGGCCTTTACCATCCTAGTAAACAGCAGCTTTACATCCGTGTCTACTGAGTTGTCCATCTTCCTCTTTCTGCTTACATATATGGCCATTTTTGCTTGTCCCAGGATGAAATTCATCCGTTGACATTTTTCTTTTACAGTGTGGTGACACACATCTATATAACGAGAGACATTCACCTAAGAGGACGGTGTACCTTTAAGGGAAGAGGCGAGGGGTTAGATAATGCACTTCCGCTTCCGGTTCACAGTTCAGTGTCGTTGTCGAATGTATGACATGCTAAGTTGGAGCTAGTAAACTACCTCGACTACGTCTACTCTCACGTCTCCTGTCTCGTTGTTTTCTAAATCCACATTGGTGACCCCGACGTGATCGAACTACTAATACGAGTATGTCTGACAACGAAGACGCAGGGAATAATGCTGCCGCGGTACCCGCTCCCGACGCCGGTGCTAACAACATGGCTATTGCTAACGCTAGCATTTACGCCGCTACTGTGAAGCTACCCGACTTTTGGCAGCATAATCCACGGCCGTGGTTTCAACATGTGGAAGCCCAGTTCCAGCTGAGAGGGATAACGCAGGATGCAACGCAGTACTTCCACGTAGTGGCGGCGTTAGACGCATCGACAACGGCGCAAGCAATGACACTGTTGGAAGCTCCGCCAGCTGCTGGCAAGTACGATGCTATAAAGACATTCCTCCTGAAACTATTTGAACTGTCGGAGCTGGAGAAGGCAGACCGTTTACTGTCCCTGAATGGCCTCGGCGACGGCAAACCGTCTGAGTTAATGGAAAAAATGCTGTCTGTGCTGAGATCGGCTGATCCGGCCTTTCTTTTCACACACATTTTTCTGAGGCAGCTCCCCGCACCTGTACGCACAGCACTGGCCAGTTCTCCTCTCGCCGCCTCCAAGGACTACCGTTCTCTGGCTGCTGAAGCAGACAGGGTTTTCCTGGCCAACCGGCAACAGTTTGTGCATGCCCTGCTACCCCACCAGACCGCCCCACCACCACCTGTGTACGACTATATGGACACCGCGGCTGCGGTGACAGCCCGCCGCCAACCTGATGACGGGCTCTGTTATTACCATGCCAGGTTTGGGGCAAAAACAAAACAGTGTCGCAAACCCTGCAGTTACAGGGTTCAGGGAAACGCCAAAGCCGGCGCTCGTTAACGGCTATGGGCGCCGGCCGTGACTGCAAGCTGTTGTTCATCAGAGACTCCTTGTCGGGCCGGCGGCTGCTGGTTGACTCTGGCGCTCAACGCAGCATACTACCAGCACAAGCTGTGGACACGATGACCGACAGTCACGGCCCCCAGATGGACGCCGCCAACGGCACGTCCATTCGGACGTACGGTATCAGACATGTGGACGTGTGTTTTGGCGGCCGACGTTTCGGCTGGGACTTTGTGATGGCTGCTGTATCCACCCCGCTCCTAGGTGCGGATTTCCTCTGTGCTTTCAACCTGCTGGTGGATGTTAAAAACTGTCGCGTGATTGATGCCGTCTCTTTTGCGTCATACCCCTGCACGCTTGGGGGGGCTGGAGCGCTGTGCCTCACTAACACACTCTCCACCGGGGATCCATACCAACGCCTGCTCGCAAATTTCCCCGAGTTCACCACACCCACCTTCTCCTCGGCGGTGGCCAAGCACGGCGTGGAACATCATATCACCACAGTGGGCCCCCCAGTTTACGCCCGGGCCCAACGCCTCGACTCGGCCAAGCTCTCAATAGCCAGGGAGGAGTTTTCGACTATGGAGCACCTCGGCATTGTCCGCCATTCTGACAGCCCGTGGGCTTCCCCTCTTCACATGGTTACTAAGGCCGACGGGGGTTGGCGCCCGTGCGGGGACTACCGTCGCCTAAACAATGCCACGACCCCCGACCGGTACCCCATACCGCACATACAAGATTTCTCTACCCACCTGGCGGGCGCTGCCATCTATTCCAAAATCGACTTAGTGCGGGGGTATCACCAAGTGCCGGTCCACCCACTGGATGTCCCAAAAACGGCTGTCATCACACCCTTTGGGCTCTTTGAGTTCTTACGTATGCCTTTCGGCCTTAAAGGGGCAGCGCAGACGTTTCAGCGCCTTATGGATTTTGTGCTCCGCGACATGCCATTTTTGTTTGTGTACTTAGACGACATCCTCGTGGCCAGCGCGTCGGCGGAGGAACACATGACGCACCTCAGACAGCTGTTCGACAGGCTCAGCGAACACGGCCTCATCATCAACTCAGCTAAGTGTCAGTTCGGGGAGTCGTCCATCACCTTCCTCGGGCACCACATCACTCCACAGGGGGCTGTTCCCCTCCCTGCCAGGGTTGAGGCTGTCACCATGTTCCCCCGCCCCCGCACTGTACAGTCGCTGCAGGAATTCCTGGGCATGGTGAACTTTTATAACTGTTTCCTGCCCCGTGCCGCCCACATCATGCGTCCCCTGTATGAGGCCCTGCGGGGTAAGAAGTCTAAGGACGAGCTGGACTGGTCTTCGGGGATGGACGAGGCTTTTGTGGCCGCCAAGACCGCGCTGGCCAACGCTGCGCTGCTAGCTCACCCGTCGCCTGCCGCCCCCATAGCCCTTACAACGGATGCCTCCGACTACGCCGTGGGGGCCGTGTGTGAGCAGTGGGTGGGGGGGGCTGCTAGCCGTTGGCGTTCTTCAGTAAACAATTCCGTGAGAGCGAGCGCAAATACAGCACCTTTGATAGGGAACTACTGGGTCTCTTCCTCGCAACCAGACACTTTAGGTTCCTATTGGAGGGCCGACAGTTCACCGCTTTCGTGGACCACAAACCGCTGACGTTCTGTATGGCCAAAACCTCAGAACCGTGGTCTGGGCGTCAGCAGCGCCATCTCGCGGCGGTTTCCGAGTTTACCACGGACATACAACACGTGTCGGGCAAGGATAACTTCGTCGCCGACTGCCTTTCACAGGCGGTTGTTAACGCCGTTCACTTGGGACTCGACTACGCCGCTATGGCAGCGGACCAAGCCAAGGACGCGACCGTTCAAGACTACCGGTCGACCCCTACGGCGCTACGGCTGGAGGACGTGACGTTCGACGCGGCCAACACCACCCTCCTCTGTGACATCTCCACCGGTCAACCGCGCCCCCTGGTGCCTACTTCCTGGCGGCGCCGAGTTTTCGACACCGCCACGGCCTTTCCCACCCGGGAGTGAAGGCCTCGACTAAGCTGGTGAGCGTCAAGTTCGTTTGGCCTGGGCTCCGTAAGGATGTTAGACCCTGGGCCGGCTCGTGTGTGGCGTGCCAACGCGCCAAGGTGCACCGCCATGCCAAGGCCCCTTTGGCGCCGTTTGTGGTTCCAGAGAGGCGGTTTGACCACGTCAATGTTGACCTGGTGGGTCCCCTGCCCCCCTCCCGTGGTTATACGTTCCTCCTCACTATTGTGGACAGGGCCACCAGGTGGCCAGAGGCTATTCCCTTGTCCTCCACGACGGCAGCAGAGGTAGCACGGGCGTTCATCGGCTGCTGGGTGGCCCGTTTCGGCACGCCTGGTGACATCACGAGCGACCGGGGCTCCCAGTTTACCTCGGAGCTCTGGACAGCGGTCGCTGAGCACCTGGGGGTGAAGATCCACCGCACTACGGCGTACAACCCGCAGAGCAACGGACTTTGTGAGCGGTTCCATCGGGACATGAAAGCCGCTCTGCGGGCAAGCCTCACTGGCTGCGACTGGATGGACTGGCTCCCGTGGGTCATGCTCGGCCTGCGTTCGGCCCCGAAGGAAGACCTCCAGACCTCCTCCGCTGAGCTGGTGTATGGCCAGCCCCTGCGGGTTCCGGGGGAGTTTCTTCCGGATGCTACGGCTCCCTGGTCGGCCGCCTCTCACCTCAGTGCGTCCCAGAGTGCTGCCAGTGCCTTCGCTCCCGTTCCGATGTCTCAACACTGCCTCCCCCGGTCCTACGTCCCCAAGGATCTGCCATCGGCGAGGTACGTCTTCATTAGGCACGACAGCCCTCGGTCCCCGCTGCAGCCCCCATATGACGGGCCCTTCCACGTCCTGGAGGCAGGGGATAAGAACTTTGTGGTGGACATGGGGGGCAGGCCGGAGCGGGTCGCTATAGACCGTCTCAAGCCCACTCACTTGGACATTGGGGAGCCAATGCAATTGGCCCTACCCCCGCGGCGGGGGCGCCCTCCTAGGTCGGCCCCGGCACCTGCCTCTGTTCCTGCTTCGGCCCCGCCTATGGCCCGGGTTTCGGCCCCATCTGTTTCCCCTCCTGTGAAGCGCAGCCGTTATGGCTGCAGGGTCCGCTCCCCGACTCGTCACCTGTTTTCCCCGTGACTTTGCACTATGTCATTGACTGTTCTGTTGTAGAGTCTATTTTTATGTTCATGACTTGCACTTTTGCTGTTTTGCATTGTTTTGTGTAGGTGAATTCTGGGGGGGCCTGTGTGGTGACCCACATCTATATAACGAGAGACATTCACCTAAGAGGACGGTGTACCTTTAAGGGAAGAGGCGAGGGGTCAGATAATGCACTTCCGCTTCCGGTAGACAGTTCAGTGGCGTTGTCGAATGTATGACATGCTAAGTTGGAGCTAGTAAACTACCTCGACTACGTCTACTCTCACGTCTCCTGTCTCGTTGTTTTCTAACTCCACCACCGAATTGTTTATACTTAAACCCCAGAATGAACATGTGCTTGGATAAAACCTCCCCTACCTTACTTAATAAACTCTCCAACAACATGAACAGTGGTACCAGGCGCACACACTCCAGGTAACAGTGGAAAACAGTTTCTTTGTAACAGCAAAAAATACTTTTATCACTCACGCCTTGACCAATAACAGAAAGAAAAGTGTTAACTGCTACTATCCCATGCACAATTCTCCACTGTAAGTCAGCAACCTTCTTTGTTAATGGTGGTTTGTATAAACCCCTCCAAGCAGGTCTGACATCAACTCCCAAGCCCAGATGACTTCGCCAAGGTGTGTCAACACGATTGTGTAGTTTACCCTTGTTTAGACATTTAACCATCATTCAATACAGTAGTTTGCCTTTTGCCTCTTCTAAATTTAGAAAAGTACTTCTTTTCTCATTTAAAAAAGAACCTGAACAGTCATCAAGACTGGGACGAATACTTAAACAAGGAAAATAATCATCTGTATGAGGCGCGATCAAACCATTGCTGTATTCATTTAACAGGAGGGATTCATGTCCCGTCAAACAGCGTTTCCAATGTTCAAGCAGCTTGTTGATGATCCTCACAGAACACACTCCCAGACCAGCCGCAAGAGCAGCTGCATTGCTCAAGTCAGGTCCAGCAGTGTTAACCACCGAATCAAGGCTTAGAAAACCTGCTCTGCAAAACACTGCTGTAACTGCCGATCCTGCCCAGCAGGGAGTGTTCAGACGTCCTCCATGTACCACAGGTTCCCTCAACAACCAGTACAGGGAGTCACTTTGCATTGTCCTCTCTTTCACCACCATCTTCCACACTGTGAAGACTCTGCGGTAGAAAGGTGGCAGGGTTTGAAACTTCACAGTCTTTAAATCCATGAAAAACAGTGAGTCATGCAGTCCCAAACCGCCAAACTGTCCGTGCCAGTGGTCTCCACACCAAGTCTTTGGGGCCATAAAGCAGTCTCTGGAGAAATTGAAGGTGAAACGCAGCACCTCTACTGGCCAAATGTGCAAGTCATTGTCCTCCTTCCTCCTTTGGGAGAAAAAGGACAGCCTGGGGAATCCAATGTAATTTATCCCCCCCCCCCAAAAAAAATAAATAAACTAAAACAGCTTGAATTCTTGAAAGTAAATTTGGAGGGGGGTCAACACAAACTAATCTGTGCCATAATGAGGAAGACACTAGATTGTTGATTACAACGGTCCTCCCTCTGTAAGACATGGTTGGCAAGAGCCACTTCCACTTTTTAAGCTGACCTTCTATTTTTTCTAAAACGTTCTCCCAGTTCTTTTCCAACACAGATTCTTCACCCAAAAAAACTCCCAAGTACTTTATCCCTCCTTTTTTCCAAGTTAGCCCTCCCGGTAAACTAAATTGTCAAGTGGCCTTTTCCTAACCATCACAGCTTCACTTTTTCCCCAGTTTACCTTAGCAGACGAAATACTATTGAAAATATCTACAGTCCCCTCCAAGGTATCAATATCACTCTGTTTGTTAATCATTACCATAACATCATCTACGTATGCTGAGATTTTTACAGCCGCAGTAAAACCTGAGAAAAAACACCTGAGGGGTTTTTTCCGAGTTTGTGAAGAAAAGGCTCAATGGAAAGGGAGTGCAGCATTCCAGAAAGTGCGCATCCTTGACGTACTCCCCTCTGTACAATAAAAGGTGCAGCCAAACCACCATTAATTTTTAGTATACTCACAATGTCACGGTACAGTACCTGGATCTTGGCTATGAAACCTGGACTGAACCCAAAAGCATTTAACGTCTGCCACAGGTACTTGTGTTCAACCCGGTCAAAAGCCTTATCCTGGTCTATGGAAATGAGACCAGTATCTATACCCAATGAGCCAGAGTTCCAAAACATGCCCAATTAGGGTAATATTGTCACTTATCAATCTGCTGGGCACACAGTAAGTCTGGTCAACATGAATGGCCTTGCTCATCACCTCTCTAAGTCTAGAGGCTAAAACATTAGAGAGGATGTTATAGTCCCCACACAGCAGAGATACAAGTGTCCAGTTCTTCAGGTCTTGTAGATCTCTCTTTTTTGGCAGCAAAGTGATAACTGCCCTTCTACAGCTCAGCGGTAGTTGTCCTCTGCACAAACTGACCTGAAGCACCTCCAGCAAATCTTTGCCGATCACAGACCAAAAGGACTTATAAAATTCAATGGGCAGTCCACCAATGCCAGGTGCTTTTCCATTGCCCAGGCTCATGAGAGCAGTATACAGTACATTCAGAGACAGTCCTACATCCAACACCGCATTGGTATCACCGTCCACCTGAGGTAGCCCAGCATAAAAAGAACTAGCCAACTCTGCATCCACAACAAATTCACTTTTAAACAGATCATTGTAGAAGGAGGTGGCATATCTGCAGATCTCAGGGGTTCCCGTTATCGTGGTTCCATCGTCAGAGCATCACGAATGGATGATCTTCCTCTGACCATTCCTTCGCTCCAAACCAACAAAAAAAAATGTGATGGGGCATCCGTTTGAGACACATTCATGAAACGTGAATGGACCAGAGCTCCCTGTGCTGTAGTGCCCAGGAGGTTGGCTAAGGCATCATTTTTAGCTTTAAGGGCTTCAATATGCCCTTGATTTCCTGTAGACTCCACTAAATTCTGCAATTCTACTACTTCAATCACCAGTTCTTTAAGAGATCTGGTAATGTGCTTAGTGACATTTCGAGTATACTGCTGACATAATTGTCTTATTTTGCTCTTTCCTATATCTCACCATTGCTGTACTGAAGAAAAAGTGGTTTTGCTTTTTCTATGTAAAGCCCAAAGAAATTCAAAAGCCTCTCTGAAAGATCTATCATGTAAAAGACCAGTATTAAAATGCCAATATGAACTCTGTAGTTTAACATTATGAATGAAAAAAGAGCACAGAACAAGACAATGGTCAGAAAAACCAACAAGAATTATTTGACTTGATTTAAAGATACCAAAATGATGTTTAAAGCAACAAAAACGATCGAGTCTGGCCAGAGATAACAAAGTGTCCTTGGCGTGACTCCAGGTGTACTGCCTGTCACTCCTGTTAAAACCTCTCCAAACACCTTTTAGGCCACGGATTTCAATCAACCGCTTAAGTTTGGCAGATGAAGCGGGATGAGGCTCGAGATGGTTCCTGTCTAGTTTGGCATTTTCCGTACAATTGAAATCTCCTCCCAGAAACAAAACAAAAAAAATCGGTACAGTTGTGAATTACATCACATAAGATGTTCAGCAGTCCCATCCTCTCAATGCCTGAAACTGGGGCATAAACATTCACAAAAAATAATTTTGCACCTTCATATTGTACTGTGACTTTTATAACGTGACTACACACTATTTCTTCTACTTCAGAAGAAGCGGGAATAAAACTCTTTGAGAAAAGCACACTCTGTTAGTTCATTTGTGGCTTATGATGACCTCCCCAGGCCACTCCCTTTTTCAGTCACTTTCATTTACGGCGTCACTGTGAGTTTCTTGAATAAAGACCACATCCAGCCCTTTCATTTCTACCAATTTGAAAAGAGAAGCTCTTTTCACATCGCTCCTGGCTCCATTTATATTTAAAGACCTTATCTTGAAATCAGCCATGAAAGGGAAAGAAGTTGTCCCTGCAACAAGAAACGCACATACAAACAATTAAGGAGAACAAATTTTGTCTTTATCATCAAGGATTAATTGTGCTTTGACTTTTGTTGTAATTTTCTTAAACCGGCAAATCTCTTGGTCACTGAAAGCCCCCTCTTCCTTCCTCAGCTGTGCCACAGACCTGACAAAAGAACTCAAATCGGGGAAGAACTTTTCGGTTTTAACCGCCCTTTGCCCTTTAGTTTCAGTTAAAAATTTCCTTATTTTCTCAAGGGGGTAAAAAATGGTTTCTTCGCTTGTGATGGTGTCCACTCACTTTCCTCATCCGATGAATCATCTAACATTTTCTTAGCCTTGGCACTACCCTGCTCTTTGTCAGACATTTTCCTTTTACTACGTTTAGCTGTGAAACCATTCTCCTCCATAAACATGTTTTCATCTATCAGTTCCTCACTGACCACACTTTCCATACTTAGATCGCAGTTTGTTTTACCTTTGTCACATGTCTTTTCCTCTGTCAGCTTACATTTTACTGATTTCTCTCTGGTCTGGGCATTATCGGCTTCATTTCCACTCTTAGCTTGGTCCTGCTTCTCAGTCTGCTCCCTGTCCTGCATGTCTGCCTCGGTCTCCTCTACTTTCTCTGCAGACTGCTGTGCACCGGGCGAGTCAGACTCGGCTTCAGGCTGCGGTGCTTCCGGCCTCAGGGCAAGACCGAACCAAATGTCCTTCTGCACCGCAATCGAAGCATTTCATCGTCTCAGAGGTGGCAAAGACGTTATAACTAAAACAGTCCACTTTGAAAGTGAAAGTCAGGTTTAAGTCACCCGTGCTGTCCTTAAGGATCATGAAGAGCTGTCTTCTGTGACACACAACGTGTCTTAGTTTTGGCGACCTAATTTAATGGGGGGCACCAGCTGCTCTAAACGTGACAGCTCCATGGCCAACATGTTATGTTTGCACACATCGGCAGTGCTGCATTTGATTTGGTGCTGTTCTATTGTGCTGGGATCGATTGGTGATGCCTGCGTGCTCTGGGTTGTTTGATCGGGTCTGCCTGGGATGCTGTGTTCAGTCTAAATAAAGAATGCCACGGAGAGGTTGTGTCGAGTGACAGCGCTGTGTCCTGACGTGATTTCTAAATACAATACAACACTTCATTCTTAATAAACGGAGGCGCATTTGAAATAGTTATCTTTTTGGCCAGGTTCACCAACGGGAGAACAGGGGTGAAAGAATCGCGAATGACTACGCCATTTTCGACAACTTTTTCAACTTTGGCCACGTCATCTAGGAAAATGACAATAGCGTTGTTCATTCGTGAAGGAGACTTCACACTTTCAAAGCCGACAACCTCTCCGACAGCATAGCTGGCCTCCTCCACTGAACAGCCGACACTC